>NW_024412413.1:28997123-29074584 GCF_014898765.1 Herpailurus yagouaroundi | reverse complement strand
TATATATGTGTGTATATATATATATTCCTCTCCATATGTATATTTCTACATTTTATACTCATAATAGCACTGAACATATATCCCCCCTACTTCCTTACAATCATTAATCATTAAGAAAGAAGATATATCCTGGCCGACATCATTAAGGGAATGAAGAAATGTCATGTAAGAACACTGCCTGTCATATTTTCACATGGTCTGAGCCCGGTTGGTTATCTGCATAATGCTGCATTGACCACAACCTCATAAAGAAAATGGCCTTCTCCAGCCACATCATGGTCATTACAGGGTCATCCTGAACTGCCTGCTTTCCTGACTTATTATTTCTATCTTTTGATTCATCTAAATAAAGCAGTGTTTCTTCTTTAAAAAATTTTTTAACATATATTTTTGAGAGAGAGAGAGAGAGAGTAGGAACAGGGGAGGGACAGAGAGAGAGGGAGACACAGAATCTGAAGCAGCCTCCAGGCTCTGAGCTGTCAGCACAGAGCCTGATGCAGGGCTCAAACTCATGGACTGTGAGATCATGACCTGAGCTGAAGTTGGACGCTTAACCAACTGAGCCACCCAGGAGCCCCTACAGCAGTGTTTCTAACAGTTGATGTGTTCTGATTCTAATGTTTTTTTAATGAGATCCTTTTCCTTAGAATCCTGTCTTGAGAAGCTTGAACACCACTGCCTATATTCTTTTTTCACAGATATGTAGGCGTACATGTACTTTATGTCAAGAGAGGACTACTGATCTAGTTCATGGGTTCTCAATTTACAGATGAGAAAACTGAGTCTGGAGAAGTAAAAACTTGTCAAAATATGCATAGGTCATTAGTGGTAAAGCTGGGATTAAGATCCAAGTCCCCTGGGTACAGCTGAGTTTTCCTTTTGTTACTTCATACTGTGGAAAGAATGGAAAGATTTCTAAAGACTGAAGCTAAGAGAAAGGGCTTTTCATGCTTAATGAGCAGGGACTCAGGTGAAGATACAACAAGTAATTCATTCTGGCTAAAGGGCAGAGTGCACTGGCTAGGGATGAGGGTGAGCCGTGAGCTATGACACAATTGATCGCTTAAGCATATGTTCCGTGGACAGAGAGAAGGCCACCTGACAGCTAGGATGTTGTCAAATCCATCTGAGAGGTAAAAAGCACCATAACTAGCATTACGAGAGTAACAATGAAGTAACAACATACGGTTAGGAAACTAATTGGTTATCTCTTTTTCTTAACTAGAAGGGCTCCCTGATAATAAATTCAGAATAACAAGCTGAAATTCATGATCTCAAAAGACCATGAGTGTAAAGAGAGAAACAACTAAATGCATAACCAATCATATCTTAAATATCAGGATTGAATCTTTAATGTTGCCTCAGAAATATGCTCTGAATATTTCAGCATTGCAATGAGTTGGAATAATCAGTCCTTTGAAAAGAAACATTAATTTCCTATGCCAGGTCTAAAATCTCTTTATTAATAACTCAAAATAGATAGAAATTGCATTCATGTCTTCTGGCTCCTGATATTCATTTAAACAAGTTACCTCAAAAGATGAAAGAAATTTAATTAATACTGAGCTTAGGGATCTAAATATATTATTTTAAGGGGTTGATTTTTAGGTTCCGAGGCAGCTGTTAGTGGATATATTCTTCAAGTTTATGCTTTGGCCAAAACTACATGAAGGGTTTTGTTTGAGGGGAAATTAAAAGAGGATTTTGCTCAAGAATTTAATTTCCTAAATCTGACTTTCTTTTTTTTTTTCTCTCCCCACCCCCACCCCTAGCAGATCAGCACAAAATTTCAGAATTATACTCATCTGGCATTATTTTTCTACGGTAAAACTAGAAACTGAAGGATTTGTTGTGTAGCTAAAAGCGTACTTGTTTACTGGTCTTTTAAATTCATGCCTATGGGGTGGTACCTTGACATGCTATTGAGTCTTTTCAGAGAGATGAAGAAGTCAGGGGAAATCATGAGGCTGGAATAAGCATCTCTGACGTTCCTTAAATTCATGGATTATTTTCAACTCTTCTGAAAAATCAGCAAACCCAGTCCAATTTTCACTTGCTCTAAGGTCAGACTGCCACTCGTCTTCCATTCCAATGTTCTATTAGGCCATCTGCTTTCACATGGTGTGGTCATGTGATACAACTCCTACAATGTGCATCCCATGGGCACTCCTGTGCATACTTTGCTATGAAATGGGGGCCCTGAGGTCAAACAGTATTCTGCATGAGACTCCCCGTGTGTAGATCTTGCTCCACGCAAGCCCCTGAATAGCCATGCTGGGTGAAGCTCTGCGGAGAGAAAAAGCAAAGCCATACCTGGAATATGCGTGTATTCTTGTGAAGACAAACACTAGCCCTTCTGGAATGAAGGGGGTAGATGACTTACCACCAGTGCCTGGTTAGTTCTCTTGAGGAACGGTGCCATACCAAGATCTCAGCGTTGGGCTTTGTGGCTGGCAGTTTGGTCATTCTGAATTGACCAGAGTCTTTGTAAATGGAGCCCATTAAGCTGGTGCCTATTTCCATATCTGCCACCATGACTAACCTGTTCATGCGCCCATTGTGTCAGTTCTGGGACAGCTCTAGGCAAAGACCAGCTGAATCGTTTTGTCTTCTTGGTTGTTCAGTGCATTTCTCCACAGTAGATGTTTTCTGGTGGGTATTAACATGCAATAACACAAGTTTTCACACTTCATGCCCATTTCCTTATGTTCAATCACATGTCTCTCCTCCAAACATCCTTGTTTCTGATCTTTCGGTCCTTTTCCGTCCGGTATGGTTATAATGTATCCCTTGTTCATTTTTGGTTTGAACCTTCATATTATGCTGATCCTTCCATAAACCAAACTTAAGTTTTTTCTTCCTCTTTTATCTGGATGTACAAGATCCTTATATGGGTAGGGGAAATGAAAACTGGAAGAAGGTCACTGGAACGAACAACTCTGGTGAGTGCTTTGGAAATCTGGGCCATGAAGATTACTTAGGCCCTCTGATCCTGCTCAAACTCAACTCCATTTGCCTCTTATGATGGACTGTCCTGGGTCTTTTTGATATTACGTTTGGCAGGCCTGACAGAACCCCATTTATAATACACAGTTTCAGAGATGTGGCCACTTGGTGCCACATGGTAAATTGTTTTACATCTTCCAGGGTCCGACGTCTTACCAGGAGCTGTTTCTCAAAAGGAATAAAATCGCCCTCTGCTGATGCTATGGCCATAGGCCAGAACCACAGGAGCTTGTGTTCCAATTCTCTCTCTGGGGCTTGCCCTAACACCACCCTACATCTCTTTTAACCACTTATTCTTCAAACACAACTGGCCCCACTGGCAGGGCTGTTTGCATTGTAGCCTAAATTTTCTGCAGATCCCTTTATTGCCTTTGGCCTTACTCAGAGCTGGTGGCCTTCTGTGTCACTTAGTATATTAGCCAGAGAAGCAGATCTAGATGTAAAATCTGTTGCCTCAGAACCCAAAAGCCCCTCCAAGCACTGTGCTTCCTTCTCAGTCGTAAGGGATTAAAATACAGAAATGTATCTTTTACTTTGTAAGCATTGTATCAGCACACCCCTCCCCGTAGGTCCCTATAAAATTGTACTGAATTGTCATGTTCTTGAATCCTCATAAGTTTTTCTCACTCCCTGTGGAGTAAATGTATCTTCCCTAAGCTTTTATAATCTTAATAAACTCTTGCTCATTCTGATTGAACTGCAAAACGTCATCAATATAATGGATCAATGTAATATCCTGTAGACTGTTTCTCTCAACATGAATTTGTATCTCTTTGGACTACATTATGACAGAGATTGGGGGAGTTCTATTCCCAGAGCAAAACCATATATGAATATTGTCATTCATCTCAACGAAAATGCACAGTCTCTGTGGTTTTTCATTCATTGGATAGGAAAGAAGCATTTGCCAGGTAAACAGGTACATACCATATCCTTGAGACTTATTAGTTGGCTCTTGAAAAGATAGCAAGTCCAGCTCAGCATTTTTAAAAAATGTTTATTTCTTTTTGAGAAAGTGCAAGTAGGGGAGGGGCAGAGAGAGGAGGGCAGAAGATCCGAAGCAGGCTCTGAGCTGACAGGTTAACAACTGCAAGCCCGATGTGGGGCTTGAACTCACCAACTGCGAGATTGTGACCTAAGTAGAAGTCAGGTACTCAACCACATAGCTATGCAGGTGCCCCCAGCAGAGCAGTTTTGATCAGGCCAGCTACCATGTTGGGCTTTGAGTAGACTATGTTCTCTCTAAAATCTGTCCATTTTGCATAGGAAGCAGAGTAGCATATTAAATGAATACATGATAAGAACCCTCACCATTGCATCTTTTAGATCTTCACAGATGGCATAATCTTCTCATCTCACCCTGAGATGTGGTATTTTTTTTTTTAATTTAGTATCTTGATGTGATGTGGGGAGAGGTTGGGGAGATGTCATTGATGTTCACAAGGCGTTCCTTGCTGTCATAGCTCTCATTCTACAGGTCTGAGATCCAATGTGGGGTTACCCCAATTGCCAAGAATGATAATCCCAACTATACATTCAGTGACCATGAAAATGAACCAGTGATCCTATTGAAAACTAGATTTTAGCATGACTCCACCATTTATTATCTGTCACCTATAGAGCACCCCTCTGATGGGTGGCCTGCAATAATGTTTTGGGTTTCCAGGTATCACATCCATTCATACCCAATGTCTAACAGTCAATTAAGTGTCTGGATATTATCTTTAATTCAATGTACAGATACCCAAGTCAATGTTTATAGTTCCCTTTTAAACAAATAAGAAATGGGAAGCATACATTTAAAAAAGGTGTTAACAGGGCACCTGGGGTGGCTCAGTCAGTTAAGTATCTGATTTCAGGTCAGGTCATGATCTCATGGTTTATGAGTTTGAGCCCCACATTGGGCTCTATGATGACAATGTGGAGACTGTTGAAATTCTCTCTCCCCTCCTCTCTTTGCCCCTCCTCCCTCTCAAAAATAAATAAAAATAAATACACTTAAAAAAAAAGAGAACTATCCTAACATAAATGGAATCATAACTCATGTTACTTATGCTATTTACCTGAGCAATTCATGCATGCATGCAAAAAAACATTAAGGCCTTATTTTGGGGGCAGATTGTGCTAGATGCTTGAACTTACATAAAAAGCATTCAGACACAGAGTTAGAAAGTTCTGAAATTTGTCAAATTTCTCATTTGACCATATAAATATAGAAATGATATTTTAAAATGATTCTTGGTAATTTAAAAGGATATAACCAAATATGATATCAGTTATATTATTTTAAGAAGTTATACTCATGTAATTATTATTCTTTTTCTTTAAAAATATATTGGTTCTGTTTGGCAAGAATGTGGAGACAGAGGAAACTTTTTGCACTGTTGGTGGGAATGCAAACTGGTGCAGTCACTTTGGAAAACAGTATGGAGGTTCCTCAAAAAATTAAAAATAGAATTACTCTGTGACCTAGCAATTGCACAGCTAGGTATTAATCCAAAGGGCAAAAAAAAAATGCTGATTCAAAGGGGTACATGCACCTCAATGTTCATAGCAGCATTGCCAACAACGGTTAAATTATGGAAAGAGCCCAAATGTCCATTGAATGGTGAATGGATAAAAAAGATGTGACATGTATATGTGTGTGTGTGTGTGTATATATATATATATATATATATATATACATACATATATACATATACATACATATGTGTGTATATATATACACACACATATATATAATGGAATACTACTTGGTGATGAAAAAAGAATGAAATCTTGCCATTTGCAACAATGTGAATGGAATCAGAGGGTATTATGCTGAGCAAACTTAAGTCAGTCAGAGAAAGACAAATATCATACAATTTTACTCATATGTAGAATTTAAGAAACACAGCAGATGAACATAGGGAAAGGGAAGGAAAAATAAGATAAAAACAGAGAAGGTGACAAACCATAAGAGACTCTTAAATACAGAGAACAAACTGAGGGTTGCTGGAGGGGAAGAGGCAGGGGGATGGGCTAAATGGGTGATGGGCATTACGGAGGGCACTTGTTGGGATGAGCACTGGGTGTCGTATGTAAGTGATGAATCACTGGGTTCTACTCCTGAAACCAATACTACACTGTATGTTAACTAACTTGAATTTAAATAAATTTAGTTTTAAAAAATGTATTGGTTCTAGGGGCACCTGTGGGGCTCAGTTGGTTAAGCATCTGAGTCTTGATTTAGGCTCAGGTTAGGATCTCATAGTTGATGAGATGGAACCTCACATCGGGCTCTGAGCTGAGCCCTCTTGGGATTCTGTGTCTCTCCCTTTCTCTTTGCCCCTCCCCCACTGCTTCTCTCTCTCTCTCTCTCTCTCTCTCTCTCTCTCTGTCTCTGTCTCTCTCTCTCTCTGAAAAAAAGGATTATTTCTAGACCCTTCAAAAAAAGTTGAGGCAAAAGACATTTAAGTAAATGTATTAAAAGGATGTTGATATTGACTTATAGCTGTCACATATGTCACTGCACCCCTACAGGAGGCACCAATCACAGGGACTCAATGTGACTGGAGGCACCCATTGTGTACAGCCCACTGCCTGCACAACTGTGTATAAAAACCCTACAATCCTATTACCTGAAATCGTGCTGTAGTCCGAGCCTACTGTGCAGGATTAGGAGGAACGTTTTTGCCTCATTCTCATGTTTGAAAGCCTTGAATTTAAAATTTTGCTAAGTTCAAATGAGGTTATATAACCCATTTTATAATGTTTATGCACTACAAAGTTTTCGTTTGGTAAATGTAAATATTTAAAATGCAAAATGAGTTTTTAAAACATTGTTATTTCATTCTTGAACAACTAGAGCATTAAAAGACAATTAAATAGGCAACAATAAACAAACAAAACCAAAGGGGTCCAGGTTTCAGTGCGTGCCCATGTGGTGGAACAATTATTACTCTTATCATTTCCGCCTAGCATTAAGAAAGCACGTCAATTACACAAGCCCAGATGCTAGATCACAAACACAACTTCTTTAATGTTAGTTGGAAGTTGAGCTCCATCTCTGAGGGGAGATGAGGAAAGAAAAGAAGAAAATTTTCTATCCTGGCAAGGCGGGCACTAACCCTTTGTACCCTTGGGAAGATACTTCTGTTTCATAAACATTCATTGTGTTAAGTCCTAGGGATACAGGACGGAATGTGATATCTCCTTTCTCATGCTATTTAGACCTGTAAAGGAAGACCAAAAATGTGGTAATTAATTATAATTATTTCCATATACCCTATACATAATACACCATGTGTTATGTACTCTGTGCAATATACTAGTAATTGTATGTAACTACTTAGGTCACATGCCCATGAAACAGGCCTTGCATAGGGGATTCTTTTCTGGAGACAGAGGGAGGAAGATATGGTAGTAAGCATTTATTGACTCCCTAGCATCGATTCCATCCCATGCCCTTTCCTTTGTAAGATCCATTTGATTAAGGTGGAATTAACCCCATCCTCAGATCCAAGTGGATCCTAACTGATATAAACCAATTTGTGTAATCTTATCTCCTTCACCTCAGTGAGACTTGAAATAACGTAGGCCTATGCCAAAGAGGCTAGTGCTGTTTCTAGACGAAAGTGATCTGTTCAGACGGGTCCAATCAGATTGTCCAGACAATTTTGGCTGTTTGGGAAAGAAGGTCTTTCTCCAGGTGCTATGATATTCAGAGATGAGGTTTGGAACTTCTGTATGCCATTTTTCTACCATGAAAAAAGCCAGCTCGAAAAGATGGCTCTCAGATAGCTACATGACTAATACCTTCAAGTCTTTGATTTAAGCCAGTAAAAAATCCCTCATGGCAGCTAGGCATGGGGAAAGAAGCTGAAGTGTAGATTGCACTACTGAAGTCCTTAAAACAGCATTTCAAAACTCCAGATAAAAGAAATAAAAAGGTGGGGTGTGGGTCGCCTGGGTGGCATCGACCTTCGGCTCAGGTCATGATCTCACAGTTCCTGGGATCGATCCCCATGTCAGGCTGTTTGCTGACAGCTCTGGAGCCTGGAGCCTGCTTCAAATTCTGTGTCTCTCTTCCTGCCCCTACCCTGCTCATGCCCCCCTCCCCTCTCTCTTTCTCAAAAATAAATAAACATTATTACTTTTTTTTAAAGGAAAGCTGGCTGGCTGACTCAGTGAGAGAAGCATGTGACTCTTGATCTTGGGGTCATGAGTTCAAGTCCTACATTGGATGTAGGGATCACTTAAATAAATAAAAAAAAAAAATTAAAAAGGAAACTTACTAGATGATCAATGTTGGCACAAGCCATGCAGATACAGTAGTAGATGAAAAATGGTGCAAGAACAAAATGTTGTCAAAAACTGAACTCCATGCTTCAGAGCCAAAATATAACACAAAGGTAAAGTTTGGGATAAAGAGGAACAATAGCTTTATTGCTTTGCCAGGCAAAGGAGAATGCAGCTCGCTATTGCCTTCAAAAAGCCGCAGGCTATCCAGAGGAAGGGACTGCTGCGTTTTATAGGGAAATACGGGATCTAGTCGGTTTCAACAGGAATTGCGTAAGTGCTGCCAGCCCCCTTGGTTGTTTTCAGGGTGGTACCTAGTTCCTGGGGAAAAAAGGGGGGGTAGGGGAGGATGTTTGCGGAAAAGAGGAAAATGGTTACTTCAAAATGGAGCTTCACTGAAGCATCAGTGCAGCCATTTTGATTTTTGTTCAGCTTTGTGCTTTTCAGGGGTTTCAAAACCAGGAAGTGTAAAACTGTAATCTGGCTGTTTTCAAATCTGAATGTTCCCCTTTGGCCCTTCAAAGGGGCTTGGTGTGTCCATTGTCAGCTGCAAGTAGGAATTCTGAAGAGGAACAAGAGGGAATCCTAAGAAATGGGGGCAGTCGAAAAGAGGAGAAGGAAAAAAAAGAAAGAATAAAATTAAGAATAAATGATCTGAATACCAAATCCAAAGGACTTAGCCTTTGACATTTTATTATTTTGTTTTCTTTTTTTTTTTAATTTTTTTTTAACGTTTATTTATTTTTAGACAGAGAGAGACAGAGCATGAACGGGGGAGGGTCAGAGAGAGGGAGACACAGAATCCAAAACAGGCTCCAGGCTCTGAGCGGTCAGCACAGAGCCCAACACGGGGCTCGAACTCACGGACCGTGAGGTCATGACCTGAGCCGAAGTCGGCAGCCTAACCGACTGAGCCACCCAGGCACCCCTATTTTGTTTTCTTTTAATATTATTAATTTAGTTTGAGAGAGAGAGAGAGAGAGTGAGTACAAGTGCAGGAGGGACAGAGGAAAGGGGGAGAGAGAACTCCAAGAAAACTCCACCCTTACTTAGCACAGAGTCTCATGCGGGTCTCGATCTCACAACTCTGAGAGTCAGAAGCTCAATGGACTGAGCCACTCAGATGCTGACATTTTATTTTTTTAATTATTCCTTCTTTGTAGGAACTCTATGCCCTTGGTTTCTCTGACATTTTCTTTTGGATCTCTTCTTACATAGCACCCATTTTCTAGAATTCTTCTGCTTGCTATTTAAATTTCTATGTTTCTGACTTCAGATCTCTTCTCAGTCTATACCTCTCCCCTAGGAAAACTGAATTCCCATAACCTATGTGCTGATACCTTTAGATCTCAACTTTAGACTTTTCTGCAAGTACCTGACCCATTGAACTTATTGCCTACTAGATACTTGCACTAAAATATCTCTCAGGAAGTTCTGTTTTCTCCACTCATTGCTGAGCTTCTGTCTCTTATTTCCTATCTTGATTTGAGACACATTTTCCAAAACAAGAAACGGAATGAAATCAACACTCACCTGTTATTACCTTCTTACAATTAGTCACTAAGCTTTTATCATCTCTTGTATATCCTACTGCAGTAGCTTCCTATTCAACTGTGCTTCCTACATCCAATTCCACCCTCCCCCATCTCTTCCTCCACATGCTGCCAAGAGGGATCTCTCTAATCCAAGTGAAATATAAGTCTGATCATGTTATTTTCTTGTTCAGAGTTCTCTAACAACATCCCATCACCTGCAGGATTAAAGCTAAGTTATTGCTCAACACCTTTGGCAGACGTACAAGAGCCTGCATGCTTTGCTGCTTATGTTCTTGTCCGGCCACATCTAGCTTATTAAGCAAACTGTTTAAAATTCTCCAAACACCTAATGGTGCTTTCAGGTCTTTAGTTTTTGTGCATGCTATTCCCTCTGACTAAACTTGCCTTTTCTTTATCTTTTCAACTTTAGAAAAGTCCTATGCATCTTTCAAAACCCAGATAAATGTCATCCACAACTGAATCTTGGCAGAATTTTAATAGTACTGAAAGTAACCAAATAATATACATAAAGACACATAGGAATTAATGACTTTCTCTTAGAGTTGAAAAAACCAGGATTTGGATATTTGAATTAAGTTAAATTGTGAAATGTGGAATTAAAAATGACACCCATACTGGTGCACCTGGGTGGCTCAGTCACTCTTGGTTTCAGCTCAGGTCATGATCTCAGTTTGTGAGTCTGAGTCCTTCATTGGGCTCTCTGCTGTCAGCACAGAGCCTGCTTCTGATCCTCTGTCTCCCCTTCTCTCTGCCCCTCCACTGCTCACTTGAGTGTGTTCTCTCTCTTTCTCAAAAATAATAAATAAACATTTAAAAAAATGATGTCTATGCTAACATTTATTTTCTACACCCAGCCTCTTCCTCCTTTAGGTCACTTCCTTATCTGGTGAATCTTGGTGGGGGGAAGAGACTCCCTCCCTCCTATAAAAGTGAAACCTCATTTTCCTAGATGCAACCTCACCAGTTTTTAACTCTTTGACTCAAAGGCACTTACTGCATAGAAGCAGGACTGATAGGAAATCCATCTTGGCAAGAATAGGGCAGCAATTTAAGCTGGATCAACACTCAGAGAAGCAATAGTTGGGATTCTGACAGCCTGTCCAAGCCCCCACAGTTTCCATGGTACAACAGCTATGCTTGTAGCTAGTGGTAGTCGCATGGAGGTATTTAAGGGACCAATTCCCTGACATCACTTTAGAGATTATTCCCGATGGTGTGGTTTCTAAACGGGTAAAGGTAGAGGTGAATAACAAAATAGAAGGCCCATGCTTGCTGTCAAGGGCAAGTAGCCTGAAAGAAACATAAACTGAGGTAAAATGATAGAAACATGAAGTTAAAGTAAAGCTTGTAAGCTGTGCATACAAAAGTAACAATGAATTCTGGTGATGAAAACACAGGGAGATTCATAAAGCGTTATATTTTTAATTAATTCTGGAAGAATGCGTAGGATTTTTGGTAGGGCAATGTCTGGAGTGAAGGAAGTAGGGATTGTTATTAAGGCATGCTAGGTTTTTTGTTTTTGTCTTTGTTTTTGTATTTTGAGAGAGAGAGCGAGCAGAGGAGGGGCTGAGGGGGAGAGAGAAAGAGAGAGGGGGAGAGAGAAAGAGAGAGAATCTTAAGTAGTTTTCATGTCCAACACAGAGCCCAACCCGGGGCTCAATCTCATGACCATGAGATCATAACCTGAGCTGAAATCAAAAGTCAGATGCTTACCCAACTGAGCCCCCAAGGCACTCTAAGGGATGCTAAGTTTAAGGGACAATATAATCAAAAGCAAATAAGAGAAAGTAGATAATGGAAAAAAAAATAATGTAGGCTGCTGTTTCAACTATAATCAAGTACTGAGGAACATGGTCCACTTTAAAGATGATGGTCTAGTTGTTTCTAGAAACAGGAGAGTTCACAGGCACACATATGAGAGGGCTCCAGCTTCTCCCACAGGTCTGAGTTCCAAAGGCCACATTCCAGGCCTGTAGAAGTGCAAACAGTTCAATAGACCCTTGGCTCATGTAGACTCAAGTGCCTTGGGTAGCAGCTGATGTGCTAAGCCCACCTCAGCCTGGCTCTTGTCTCGTGTGGTCCAGAGTTGCACAAATCATGGGTCAAATGATGACTTTCAGCTTTTTTTAGAGTGAAGTAATTTCTTCAAACTAATCGATCATAAATCCAATATTTAAAATAGATAAAGAAGATTTTCTCGGTGGATGGAGACATGGAAGATCCCACCGCCTTTTTCTCTGGGCTCCCTCTTGACCACGTCATATATTTTGGCACTTGACCTTGGACTTCTAAGAATATAAAGAATGAAGGTTTCTAAACCACTGTATTATACAAAAGTGAAATTCCATAGCAAGAGCAAGAAATTGCTTTAGAGGAGTCATGATGAAGGAATCACACTTACACGTTTGATTTTTAAATGGGCTGTATCAAAGCGTCTTGGAGTCACCTAATCTGTATTGTGATATAAAAAGGAAGAAGAGGAACAAATAAGCTACACATGTAAGGATTTTATGGAGACTCACTAAAAGTAGGAAGGAAAGAAATAAAATATATGTTATAATTTGGGGAATAAAGACTTTTTAGATATAAATTAATAATAATAATAACAATATTGAATATTGGGGTAAGGACTGCTCTGAAGGTAAAGGGAAAAATCTATTGTGTTACTTTGTTTCTTGTTAAAAACCAGGATGCAACTGTAAAAATTTTGTTGTCACTGATTATAGAAGAGGTAAAAGCATAGGCATAAATATGTGTCTATTGCTTTTATAATAAATCTGTGATAAACATAACTGAAGTTATACTTTTCAATGCTAACAATGTAATAATATAACAAGTGAATCTTTGATTTTTTTTTTTTTTTTTGTGCAGTGGGATGTGGTCAAGAGACTATGAAGAATACACGGAGCTATCAATGTCAAGATTCTAGTACTGGACCACCCAAGAGCTAATTGGACTCAGCAAAGGGTGTGTTCTGTTTAGATGATGAGGATGATGATGATGATGATGATGTGTGTGTGTGTGTGTGTTCTGGAAGAAAAAAAGTTTTAAGAATGTGGTATACTAATCTGTACACATATGCCCTACAGCATACAGTGAGTTCAAGCATGTTTATTTGGTCGTCTATGCCAAACCAGGCAGGGCAAGATGTTTCTCAATCTCCTTTAAAGCCACAAATCAAAATGTTCTCTTGGGAAGGACCCCTTGGGGGGTAGTAATGCAGGGTCCTACCTAGATTGCCTCCCAGGAACTACAAAACACTAGCTAGGTATGTATCAACCCATTTTTTTCCCCTTTTGCATTGTCTCAGCTGTGTTTCTCTTCAATTCTAAAAGGAGACAAAAACGTAAGAATAAAAAAGAAAATGTACCTGGGCATCATCAATGGTATATAGGAACAGAAGAATTTAGTTTTCTCATTATATTAGGAGAATTTCTACTAAAAAAATAGGTATGCACATGTATGTATATTTATATAAAGCACCTACCATGTTGCCAAGCATTGTTTTAGGCACAGTCAAGGTCCCTACCTTCTAGGAAGGTGATTAGACAGGAAAACAAGGCAACCTTAGACTTCAATACCTGTCACAGAGGACAGAAATTGGGTGATATGGTAGTAACTAGGAGCAAGTTTTCTTTCTTTGCGTTTTAATGTAATTTACCTCATTTCGTGCGCATTATGAAGGTTACCAAGGAAGGCCTTTCCACATTAGATCACGGTGCTGACTAGAGTTAAGTTGCAGGTCATGTAAAAGTTCTAAGGAAAGATTCGGGCAGAGCATATGTAAAACTCTGGGCAGGAAACAGTTTGGTACGTTGGAAAGAGGGGTATGGCAAGCAGCGAGGAAGGTAGATAATGGCAGTTCAATTAGGCTACATGATAGACAGGTTGAAGTCAACTCCAGGAACATTCGAAAGACACACAAGGGTTTGAGTGGGGAAAATGACCTAGCCTGTTGGCTTTGTAAAAGAACACTTGGGTTTTCTGTGTGGAGAATGGTGTATGCTAGCAGAACTGATATGAGCTGGGGGGACTAACTGGAGGCTACTTTGCAGGCCCACTGGGAGATGATGGTGGCTTACTGGGAATGGCAGTGGAGACTGACAAGAAAGTGTATTCCAGAAGGGCTTTGGAGGTGAGATTAATGGCCTTTCTGGCAGTTTATATGTGACAAATGGGATGAGGGTCCACAAGGAGATGGAGAAGGCTCTAGAAGGCTCTAGAAGTCTCTAGAATGACAATGTCGGTTTAAACGGCTGTGTGTTTTTGCCCTCCATTTACTGAAATGGAGAAAGGTACAGAGGAAAAATGGGTTGTGGAAGGAATCAAGAGCTCCCTGTTAAGCTTGAGATGTTTCTGGAACATCTAAGTCAAGAGGGCAAGTATACAGATATACGAGCAGGGCTCCCTCATATACTTGTTCAGCTACTGTTTTACACAAAGGCACCCAGGAGCATCTCCCCAGAGGTGACACTTCTTTAAAAATCTACACAATGGCTTAGGATAGATGCTAGATGCAATACTGCTGTGAATTGCATCCAGACTTTAAGCCTCAATACCCAGAGTATCTTCCAAGTCTAAACTCCATTGAGAGTGTGCAGGACTTACAAACATTAGCATAAGCTAATTTTCTTCCCCTTACGCATTCTAATCTATAACATGGAGCATATTTCCATTCTGTCCCCTTGGACATATTTTGTTACTTACTCTTCACCTCAGGTGGCCTGCCTGCTGTTATTTTCAAAAGATTAATCCTGGGGGTTATATTGCATAAGCCTGTTCTTTATTTGACCTGAAACATTCCTTCACTCCTAAAAGACAGACAGGATGTGGCCTAATAGGAAAGGGTTCATGAAGCCCCAGCCCCAGTACAGCTGGCGTCCATTCTCTGCCTGCGGCTGCCAACAAGGCTGGGAGATGACTGCTTTCCTAAGCATGTCAGACGCTGCAGCTGGGAAGGTGCAGTTCTCTGGGAATAGGCTCTAATAGGGCCCCCAAAGTGGGTGGCATGTTTATCTTTCCCCTTGAAAAACAAAAGGTCAACCGGGAACACATGTTTCTATGGCAACGGTGAATTCAAAGGAGATGCTCAATCCCAGCAAATGTGGACACAGGGGAAAGAAGAAGAGGTAAGTTGGCCCATGTGGAGAAGATAGGTCTTGGTAGTACATTGAGTTTCTCTTCATTTCAATTTAATCCCCACCTGAATTCACACGGGATTAAAGGCTTTGGTGAAGAAAATGTGTGGAAAAAAAATAATAATGCCCCAAGGAATATAATCGGTACATCACCTAAGAGGGAGGTGTTTATTTGAGGTACAACAGACTAGTAGTATTTCGTCAGCAAATGATGCTACTGATTTTCAAAATAGGTATTTTACTTGTTAGTATGAGAAGTGACTTAATCTATTCTGCCTTTTGCACTTATTGAAAGGCCACACGTAACAAATAAGTTACTAAAAATTATTTTGTCATTTTTATTTTCAGTGGTCCAACCTATTTTATTCTGCCATGATTTTTACTAGTTTTCAGTACATGGGTACTGATACATGAAATGTGGAAATACTTCATCAACATTACATACGAAGATGGAAGCAGGAGGGAAACAGAAACAGTAAGAATCAAATACAAAGGAAAATCAGTATAAGGAAAATCCTATTCAGAACTCTTAATAGCTACAAGGAACAGAGAGAGTGTAAAAGATTGTGCAGAAAAATAACACCATCAGAACAGTATTTTGTGTCATTTCTTTCAAAGTATACAAATGGGAGGAAACACTTCACAGAGTGTTACAAAATGTCCTCCTCTAAAATATCTTAGAAATAACCCCCCTCCAAGGACACCAAATAGAATTTATTTTTACTTTTAGAATCATAAATCTAATTGTGTACTTATTGTGAATTCTTCAAAAAATTCACAAGAGGGCGCCTGGGTGGCTCAGTAGGTTGAGCGTCCACTGTCCAACTTGGTTTCTGCTCAGGTAATGATCCCACAGTCATGAGATCAAGCCCCACATCAGGCTCAGTGCTGAACAAGGAGCCTGCTTAAGATTCTCTCTCTCTCCCTCTACTCCTCTCCCCTCACTCTCAAATAAAAAAATTAAAATAAAAAACCCAAAAAAATAAAAATTCACAAGAATATGGAGCAACAGTGGAAATCCCTATATTGCCGTCTCCTCATCCCCACTGTAGAAGGAATCTCTGTTGTAAGTTTGTTGCGTAGTTTTCCAGAGTTATTCATATTGCACTTTAGGGAGACTTGGAGAGGAGGCAGCATGAGGTAGTGGAAAAGCAGCAAGATGGAAAGGTTACTCCCCAAGGTCTGCCACTCTGTGGCTTTTGGAGAATCAATTTACCTCCTTGGGACTCTGACTCCTGATGTGTAAAATGAAGTAGTTCCAGGGAAAGGTGGGGTGAGATTTACCACCAGCCACTAGCCACAGGCTACTGGAAATCGGTAGGGATGTTTTTGGCAATTTTGTTTGTCATAATAACTAGGAGAGCGGCCTGATATTTGTGTCCCTGAGAACAGGGATGCTAGGCATTTCCAAAGTATGGTAAAGAATTTTCCCAATCTAACTCCTAGTAGTACCTTCTACTCTAGGAAAAGTAGGAGCATTGCTGAGATCTTGTCCAACCGACAAGAAGGCCTGGTGCAGAATAGTTATTGGTGATGTCTACCAACAACAACACTTGTTGGCTTACCAAGTGAGTCTCCTCCTTAGCAACAAAATTTTTGACATCCCATAAATGTTGTATTTACATTAAAATAGTTTTCTTTGTGTTATAGTTCAACAGAAAAGGTGGATTTTCAGTCTAGAAATAGTCTATTATTTTGGTGATCTCAGCTTGCATTTTGCTTTTATTTAAGTTATTAAGGTGATCTGCTAGGAAACCAATTGTTTTCATTATTCTTTTTTTCTTGTGGTATTATGTAAATCTCGTTAGTTTTTCATTTTTATAGAAGCTTGCCTCTTTTGTCACACAGGCAAATCCCAAAGAAAACACTACAATACACATAAATCTACACCACAGCCTACAAGCCTCAAAGCTGATGCTGCACCCAAGTGATTTCTAAATGATTGTTTAATATTCGATGACTTTCTAAAGTTCTCCACATGCTCCACAGGGGCCCAGTAGTCAAACCCTTCTCCTATTAATTTTATTTTAAGAAGCTGACCTAATAACAATAATGATAGAAATCAGGAGGTATCAGACAGTACTCTACATCTGTATAAAGTAAATGGAAACCTAGAGCTTATTTCTTGTAATGCTTTCACAAAAATCACCTTAGGGAGACACAAAAATTTGGAAAGTTGGATAGGCCAAATGCTATTCTTTTCATTTTGAAATTAAGAAAGGAAAGGTACACAGTACAGTAACTTGATGTCCAAAGCATCCTCTTATAACAAACTCATTGTCTTCAAGCGTTTTTAAAACACCAATATGGGCTCAGTTGGTTGGGCGTCCGACTTCGGCTCAAGTCATGATCTCATAGTTTGTGGTTCAAGCCCTGCGTTGGGCTCTGTGCTGACAGCTGGGAGCCTGGAGCCTGCTTCGGATTCTGTGTCTCCTTCTCTCTCTCTGCCTTTCCCCCGGTCACTCTCTGTGCCTCTCTCTCAAAGATAAATAAATATTTAAAAAAAAATTAAAAACACCAGTATGAACTTTATTTTCTTCTTCTCCTTCTCCTTCTCCTTTTCCTTCTTCTTCTTCTTCTTCTTCTTCTTCTTCTTCTTCTTCTTCTTCTTTCTCTCTCTCTCTCTCTCTCTCTCTCTCTCTCTCTCATTCTTTCTCTTTTTTTTTTTTTTTTTGCAAATACACTTAATCCGGCAAGGTTCTTCAAAGCAGCAATAGCATTCGTTATCTTTGAGGGAAAGCCAGCTGGTCTCCTTCCTAGTCCTGAAGTAAACAGAAGGCTGCATGCCTCAAGTCTGCTTTTGCTAATTAGAGAATTTGTGGTCTGTTTCACTTTAAGGACCTTCTGGAAAATAGTAGCTCTCTTTTCCTCCTCTAGTTTCTACACAGCTCTGTGTTAGAAGCTTCTCCTTCAGTGCCCTCCCCTCTTCCATGGGGATGCCATCCCTAAGACCCAAGGATCATAGGGAGCAGGGGCAAAAGAATATCTGGATGAGGAATGAATCCATATATGGAATGAGAACGATGGGGAGTTTTCATTTCTACTCCACTTTAAACTCAAACAAAGATCCAGCAAAATCCTTTGACTTTAGAGGCTTAATGTAAATGCATCTTACTAGTTTTTTTAGTGGAAAATCTTGAAGATCAAGAAAAAATTTTTTCTCATTCTCAACCACTTCCACTCAGCCCCCACTACAATTTATTTGGCCCAGAGTAAGATATTAAAGCTTGAGATTCACAGCCCAGTTTCTTCTCTGCTAAAGAATACTCAGTCTTGCCAAGAGACTTCTTGACATTTTTATGTAAATCAAGGTTGCCTCAGTGCAGGAGTCAGAATAAAGGCAATGTAGGGAGAATAGAAGATTAACATAAGCAAAGGTCAAGGTAGAATTTGGGGTAGTTCACAAAGAAGAAACATTTGGGAGAGTTACTTCTCTGTGCGAGACGCTTTCAAATAAGAGATAGGACACCTATTAGAAGTTTACCCAAGTGTTAAGAATATATTCTCCATTTCCCCCAATTGGGTAATTTTAAGAGATTCCTCAGTAAAAATGCCACATGCTTTTAACTACTTGGTTGACAGGCTGTTTGTGTGAAAGTGATGTGGGCACTAGAACACAAGAAAACCAGGTTTTATGTGTATTACACTGAAAGGTTGAAAGTTCTTTCAGGGATGACTCATCCGGGCCTTCATCATATACTCAGAAATGTTAATTGCCTAACCCCAGAGTTGAAGTTTTTTTTTACATCACTACTATGAAGCAACGGCAAGTAGAAAAAGAAGAGACAGGGGCGCCTGGGTGGCTCAGTTGGTTAAGCGTCTGACTTCAGCCAGGTCACGATCTCACAGTCCGTGAGTTCGAGCCCCGCGTCGGGCTCTGGGCTGATGGCTCAGAGCCTGGAGCCTGTTTCCGATTCTGTGTCTCCCTCTCTCTCTGCCCCTCCCCCGTTCATGCTGTCTCTCTCTGTCTCAAAAATAAATAAACGTTAAAAAAAAAAAAAAGAAAGAAAAAGAAGAGACAGTAAGGTAGAAATGCTATATTGATTTCTGTTTATTTTTACTTAACTCCCTTTGAATACTTTTTACTTCAGTTTCCTTAGTTATTTTCTTTTCTTTTTACCCTCTGAAAGTTTCTTGCTACTGGTACCCACTCATATATGGAAAAAGGTAAAATCTGGAAAATAGTCACGTTTCGCAAGTTGATTCAGTGGTTGAATATCCACCTTGTTTCCAGAATATGGAGGCTAAAAGATGAACATTGAAACATTCTCTGCCTTTAACAAGAGAGTATTGTGCAAAGATATTGGCACATAACGTATAAGATCAAATAAGGTATGTGCCCCCTACATACATAAACACACTAATCTATTCTGAACAGAGCAGGGAACTAAAACACAAGCCTTCCTAAAATCATGTTGTTACCGCCATTTTTTATTCACTGAGCCCTGAAAGAGTTTGGGAAAACAAGACATCTGTCCATTTCCTACTTGCTTTATGACTTTATTAAAGAGCCATCTTTAGATAATAAGAGTTTTTTCTAAAATATAAATTATTTATTTCTTCCTACAGTCACATATGCTGACCAGAAGTCTCTACTATCCCAGGAATGATGTGGTTTTCAGGCACCACCATCTCTCCTAAGAAAACTTCCTGGAACTTAGGGAAATTGGGTAAAAAAAAACCCAAAACCAAACCAAAACAAAACAAAAAAAACTTTTCAAAGTCCTCTTATCATATCTTGTCCTGTCCAAGGGGTTGTTTTTCATCAGTACTTTTCACATCTTTCCCTTCAGGCAGTTTGATAAATTGTAGTGTTTATGCCTGCTCATGGCCCCTCTTCTGAAAAACGAAATTCAACTCAAAAGGAAATTCGCAATAATGATTTCTAGAATGGGAACAAAGCCAGGGCTCTCCAGTATTTTATATTCAGCATAGTTATAAAAACTTGGCATCATTTGTGTCCCTACCTCTCTTGTATTTTTGAGCAAATACAATAAATGCTTAGTGTGTATGGTTTTAAAAATAAAACCTTGGAGGCCAAGCCACAAAACATCCTTTGTGAAGCTGACAAATCATGGCGTGTTTTGTCACTGATTCACTGTCAGTCATCAACCAAATCTACCCCACCCCCACTGCCTTTAACTTCCACCATCTGCCTTCAGTTTGTTACTGAGTTGAATTGTCTCACCCCTGAGGTCACTGCTTACTTGGCAGCCATCTCAAGTGGTGACCGTTGCTTCTCCCACATCCCTCCTAGCCCCAGACTAACTCCTCCAACCAGATGTCTCCCAAGCTCTCCAACCAGGTGTCCCCTCTGCTTTTTCATAGCTACTTGCTCCAGGTAAGACTCTCTCTCCCTCTCCATGAAAACATCCTCCTTGGAAGGTTGTGTTATTGGGATGCACCATTTTTGTTGTTGTTCCCATCTACCAAGCCCTGGGTCACTTCATTTATTTCTTAAAGAGTTTCCTGGCTCAGTCATTCTTCCCAGAATTGCTTGTGTGATCTCGCATGAGGATTTCAACAGCCACATAAACAAAGCTTCCAATTTTTTGGTCTCTGTTCCCTGAAACCCTCTCCCCCATTGGCTTTGTTCTGCATCCTATCTCCATCAACTACTCTCAAGGTCATACGTCAGAGTTTGTCATGCCAATAAATGTCACTCTGTCTTAATTTCAACTAGCCCACTTATGACCTCCACTTCCTTAATATCCCACCTCTAGCAACCCCACAATTATCAGCCCTGTGAGCGTTGCACTGCTCCTGCTGTGTCCATACTTCTCTCCTCATGTAGTTTAGATCCCATTATCTACATTATAATTATTACTCGGCATATATTTCTGATTCCTTTGCCTTCTCTCCCTTCATCTCACCTGACTGCCAATACTTAGAACCTTGGTTAAATATGCTTTTCTACCTGGATCCACATGGCTAAATATGCTACTGGAAAATATAAAAACATCCATTGTCACTAACTTTAATGAATACAGATCATGTCTTTTTCTTTCAAAACCCGCAAACGACATACAGTTTCAGTAGAGTAAATGCTAGTCACTTACAGGCCTTAAAAACATCTAGCTCCACTCTACCTCTCTGACCACATCTCCTAGCATATGCCTAACCTCCTCTAGCCACACTAGTTTCCTTACCATTCAGCAAACACATTAGGCACAATCTCATCTCTGGGTCTTTGACTTGCTCTTCTCTGTTCTTGGAAATTCTCTTCCTTCAGAGGTCTGAGAGCAATGTTCTCACCACCTTCAGGTCTTGTCCATCTTATCAGAAGCTGCCTTCACATTCTTTCTCAGACAATTCTTTCCTACTCTTCTTACTTCTTGACCCCTCCATTCCTATTTAGTTACTTTTTTTTCATACCATTCAAAACTCTGAAATATTATATGATATCTTTGTCTTTTACTTGATTAATAATTTTATTAACTTTTCCACCCACATTAGACTGGAACTACAGAAAGGCAGAGATGTTTGTCTGTTTTGTTCATGGCTATTTCCTCAGCTACTGAAATATACAACATATATATTATGTATATGTAACATACACGTGCCACATAGTAGACAGGCAGTATATATTTGATAAATACATTATTGATTTCCTCTATTTTGGAAACTAAGGTGTAATATGTATTTATGATCAGATCAATTCAGTATTTTGAAACTGACCTAAAGTTATGATAATTATAGAAGTCATCCCAACTTGGACTTGTAAGGGACTATCTAAGGTATTGTTCACTCAGATTGAACTGGATATGTCTTTGTCCTTCATATAAATATCGATTCCAGATTTGCTTTATTTACCCATCACTTACATATAACACCCAGTGCTCATCCTGAGAAGTGCCTTCCTTATTGCCCATCACCCACTTCCCCCACCCCCATCAGCCATCAATTTGTGCTCTGTATTTAAGAGTCTCTTATGGTTTGCCTAACTCTCTGGTTTTATCTTATTTTTCCTTCCCTTGTCCTATGATCATCTGTTAAGTTTCTCAAATTCCACATGTGAGTGAAATCATGTGTTATCTGTCTTTCTCTGACTAACTTATTTTGCTTAACATAATACCCTCCAGTTCCATCTATGTTATTGCAAATGGCAAGATTCCATTCTTTTTCATCACTGAGTAGTATTCCACTATAGATATATATACTGCATCTTCTTTTTCCATTCATCAGTTAATGGAAATTTGGGCTCTTTCCATAATTTGGCTATTGTTGAGAGCACTGCTATAAATATTAGGGTACATGTGACTCTTCAAATCAGCACTTTTGTATCCTTTGGATAAATTTCTAGTAATCAATTTCTGGATCATAAAGTAGTTCTATTTTTAATTTTTTGAGGAACCTCCACACTGTTTTCCAGAGTGGCTGCACCATTTTGCATTCCCACCCACAGTGCAAGAGGGTTCCCCTTTCTTCACATCCTCATCTACATCTGTTATTTTGCGAGTTGTTAATTTTAGCCACTCTGACCAGTGTGAGGTGGTTATCTCATCATGGTTTTGATTCGTATTTCCCTGATTAAGAGTAATGTTGATCATCTTTTCATGTGTCTGTTTGCCATTTCATGTGTCTGGATGTCTTCTTTGGAAAAGTGTCTATTCATGTCTTCTGTCCATTTCTTCCCTGGATTATTTGTTCCTAGGATGTTGAGTTTGGCAAGTTCTTTATAGTTTTTGGATACTAACCCTTTTTGATTCCAGATTTTAAGTGAAGTGCTACTTTACTGATATCAGATAGATAAAATAACGACTTCAGCATTTTTTGCCGATTTATCCTGTTTAAAAAATAACTACAATTCTAATAGTTTTTGGTTTGTTTCTTTCAGGACTTTGTCTTCTTAAAGAAAATTAAATTGACTGCCTCAGAAGAAAACCAAGCACATGCCATTGTTCCTAAGTATATCTCTTGTCAAGGTCAATAAAACAGTATTTTGCTTTGAAGTCTTTCCCTCAAGTGCAGAAAAGCATAGATTTTGGGATGAAGATACTCTATAATCAAGCCATCGCTCTATGTGTAAATTACTCCCTCCTGCATCTGTGTGATCTCAAAGGAACACACTAGTGTCTTTCTCTCTTTCTAAATACTAGGACATGTGCATCACTATGGGTCTTACTGATCATTGCAAACTCCCAACAAACAATAAATCCCTGGTGTAACAACTGTTAACTGCCATTAAACAAATAAGTGAATGCTTTAACATTGAATTTCTTAATTCAATTAAGCAGAAATACTGCTTGTATACTCTTAATTATGAGTTGGGTATGGCTTAACACTAGTAGGGATTTGGTTAATGTAATGTATTTCATCATTTTTTGTCCCACAGTTGCTAGTAAAATTCAACTGTAAAATCACAGATCAGTAATAAATTCTAGGAGGAAACAAGACATAGTTCCTTTGATCTCGCTGAATATTATATAAAAACAAAAACAGTCACCACAACAATAACAGTATTCATTATTTAAAGAACTGACACTGGGCCTCCAGAGCAGTGTTCGTTTCTTATTTACTTATTGCTATAAGGATGATCTTCACTGGGATACTGTAAAGAATCACTTTCAGAAGGAAGAAAGATCTAAGCTGAGATACATGATTTAGTAGGAAGTGCTTATAAAAATGATTTGGGGGCACCTGGGTGGCTTGGCAGGTTAAGCATCTTCCTCTTGGTTTCAGCTCAGGTCATGATCTCACAGTTTGTGGTATCAAGTCCCACGTTTCTTGTGTCTCTCCTCCTCTCTCTCTGTCCCTCTCCTGCTTGAACTCTCTCACTTTCAAAATAAATAGATAAACATGAAAAAAGATGATCTGGGGAGCACCTGGGTGGCTCAGTTGGTTACGCATCTGACTTCAGCTCAAGTCATTATCTGACACTTGCAGTTCATGAGTTTCAGCCTTGTGTCAGGCTCTGTGCTGACAGCTCAGAGCCTGGAGCCAGCTTTGGATTCTGTGTCTCCTTCTCTCTTTCTGCCCCTCCCCTACTTGCTCTCTGTCTCTCTCTTTCTCTCGAAAATAAGTAAACATTAAAAAAGGAAAAAAGAAAGGATGATTTGGACTTTGGATAGGAAAAAATGATCCAAGCAGAAGGAATCGCAATTCAAAGCCCTAGTCAGAGAAAATATAGCAAATAAGGCAGATCGTTCCATATAGAACTAATGCAAGCAGTTTTTGAGGCTGTATGTGCAAGACGGTATTGGCGTCAGTGTAGACAAATGGCCAGAAGAGAATTTCAAGTTTAGTTGAGAAGTAAATCATTAAGGGGTGTGTAAGCCATTGTATATTAAAGAGTTTAGAAACTCTTTAACCGGAAAAAGAAAAGGTAATTATTGCTGGCTTGCTTTTGCTTATTTCTTTCTATCATTGTTTGTGTTCCTCTTCTTTGGTTTCCCCCTCTTTTCCTTCTCCTCAGGTCTCCTTTTCTCCCCTATTTTTCATTTCAACACAAGAAATGTCATTGATTCATTCAAAAAATCTTTGTTGAACACCACCAAATATAAGACACTCTGCTGGACCCTGAGAACGGTTACTCAGCAAGACAGACCTATTTTGTCCCTCGTGAAACTTGGAGCCTGGTGGACAAGTTTGACATGTTCAGGGAACTAAAATAAACCAAGTGTCACTTAAACTTCAAAGTAGGGAAATGTCATGAAATGAGGTCGGAGAAGGAAGCAGCAACACATCAGAGAGGGTGTGTTAAATTAGATAAGAAATTTTAGTCCTTATGCCAAGAGCAATAGAAAACCTTCAAAGTACTTAAAGCATGGAAACAATATGATTTGGGTTTATAAAAGATCACACTGGTTTTGTATGAATAGTCAGTTAATAAAGGGGAGGAATAGATAAGAAGACATCTGTAAGTAAGCTAATGTTATACTCCCTGCCAAAAATATGCTCCCTCAGAACAAGAAGGCAGTGATGGTGATGGAAGAGAACAATGTTACAGGTGGTGGGAGAGGTGGATTAGAAGAGGAAATGCAGACTATTCTGTTTAGTCATTTAGACATTGAAGAGGTAAACTCATCAGAAATTGTGGTCTTTCCACAATTAAATTAATTGTGGTCTTTCCTCATTAAAAAAATAATTAAATTGACAAGCACTTCCTCCTCCAGCGTCCAGAAAGTAGTGGGTATATATATATATATATATATATATATATATATACACACACACATATATATATGTATGTGTATATATATATATATATATATACACACAGCTATATGTGTGTGTGTGTGTGTGTGTATCTTCTTATCTTATTTATCCTCTTCAATGTGGTTTGTATTGCTCAATGCCACTGATGTGGTTTTGATACAGACTCAAATAACCTCAATAACATTCAAACTATTGGACATTACCCAGTCTGAACTCCTCAAGCATCATTAAATTGCCTCTTTTCCAGAGCTCTCTATTCTGTTGAGAGTGAGGGGAGTGCAGTCTTTTTAACAACCAGTGCTGGGGACACTGGATATCCACATGCAAAATGATGAAGTTGGACCATTACCTAATACCATATATAAAAGTCAACTCAACATGGATCAAATACCTAAATGCAAGAAACAAAACAAGGAAACTCTTAGAAGATAACCTAGGGCAAAATCTTCATGACACTGGATTTGGTAATTTTTCTTGATATGACATCAAAGGCAAGGCAATAAAAACAAAAACAGGCAAGCTAAACTTTATGAAAGTTACAAACTTTGCACATCAAACAATGCTATCCATGGAATAAAAATGCAACCTACAGGGGCGCCTGGGTGGCGCAGTCGGTTAAGCGTCCGACTTCAGCCAGGTCACGATCTCGCGGTCCGTGAGTTCGAGCCCCGCGTCGGGCTCTGGGCTGATGGCTCGGAGCCTGGAGCCTGTTTCCGATTCTGTGTCTCCCTCTCTCTCTCTGCCCCTCCCCCGTTCATGCTCTGTCTCTCTCTGTCCCAAAAATAAATAAAAAACGTTGAAAAAAAAATTTAAAAAAAAAATGCAACCTACAAAATGGGAGAAAGCATTTTCAAATCATATATCTGACAAGAGATTAGTATCTAGAATATAGAAAGAACTCTGAAAACTCAACCACAACAACAAAAACTCTGATTCAAAAGTGGGCAAAAGACTTGCATAGTCATTTCTTCAAAGAACATGTATTAACAGCCAGTAAGGGCATAAAAAATGCTCAATCACTAATTATTAGATAAATGCAAATCAAAATTACAATAACTACATATGTAATAATCCCAAACTAAAAGCAATCTTTATGCCCATTAACAATCGAATGGATAAATAAAACAGTGAAAATGGAGTAACCAGATATATGTAATATAAATCTGAATTACATAATTTTGCCCCTAAACAGACACAAAAGCATAGACATCGCATTATTACTTTTCTGTATTGTTCAATAAAAAAGAAAAGAAAAACACACAAAAAGCATAAATATAATGTTCAAAGTTGAGAAAGGAGTGACCTTTTGGGAGGGGGTGGGGTATCAATGCAGAGGTGGTATGGCAGGGGGTATTTTGAGTGCTGGTGACATTTGCTGATTTACAAGTGGTTGCTTAGATGATTCTTGGAGTTAATTCATCGAAGTGTAAATTGATATTTTCTTGCACTTTTTTGGGATATACTCTGCCTCTTAATTAAAAAGAAAACATCCTACTTTACCAACCACATGAGCATCACAGAAGTAGCGGTTGGGATGTTGGAAGCCCAGTATAAAGGGCCATTAAACGTTTACAAGGCTAAACAGAGGTTAAAGAAAAAAGAAAAAAAGAAAAGAAAACATCCTAATTGTCACAAAACTATAAATACCTAGAAACAAAATTAGTAACAGAGTAAGTTGCCTATATGAAATAAACTATAAAACAAAACCTGAACACATAGGGAGATGACCTAGGTCCTAGAATAACTAAAGACATTCTGCAAATTGATGAGAAACTACTCAAAAGCAAAAGCCAATAGTAATTAATAAGAGAGATGGACAGGCAATTCATAGGAGAGACAATGCAAATGTTGAACCCATTTCAAAGGTGTCAACTATACTTCAAAAGAAAACTCAGGAAAATGCAAGTTACAACAAACAATAAGATAGTTTACTAATTGTTTTTGCAAAATTTTATGAAGTACCTGTAAGAGAAAGGTCTAATGTGAGGAAATAGAAACTTTCTTTGCCACGTTACTAGTGGGAGAGTGTTTAACTGAACCCTTCTTGAAAATAGCCTGGCAGTACCTATTATATTTACAATTGCATAAACCCTTTGTCCGGCTCTACCAAAATGATAGTGCCATATATTAAACTATATGCACAATATTTCTGTTTATTTGCATCATCACTTACAATGACAACATTGGGAACAATTTGAATACCCATCATTGAGGGAATAAATCTGTGTTTACTACATCTGAAGAGCTGTCCATAATCGATTGCAAAAAAAAAAAAAAAAAAAGTTGAAGAAAAATGTGGTCATATCTTGATTCTGTAAAAACATTGTCATAGGGGCGCCTGGGTGGTTCAGTCGGTTAAGCGGCCGACTTCGGCTCAGGTCACGATCTCACACTCCGTGAGTTCGAGCCCCGCGTCGGGCTCTGTGCTGACAGCTCAGAGCCTGGAGCCTGTTTCAGATTCTGTGTCTCCCTCTCTCTGACCCTCCCC
This sequence comes from Herpailurus yagouaroundi, assembly GCF_014898765.1. Classification (NCBI taxonomy): domain Eukaryota; kingdom Metazoa; phylum Chordata; class Mammalia; order Carnivora; family Felidae; genus Herpailurus; species Herpailurus yagouaroundi. The sequence continues at coordinate 29,046,958 of NW_024412413.1, read as the reverse complement.
CATTCATGCTCTGTCTCTCTCTGTCTCAAAAATAAATAAACGTTAAAAAAAAAAAATTAAAAAAAAAAAACATTGTCATAAAAACTATTGGTATAATGGCTTGGGAAAGACATTCTTTACTACTCTCAGAAGTATGGGAGTGGATGAGGCTAGGGACCAGCTGAAGATATTTTTAATTTGTTTTTCTTCTTCTTTTATTATTTAGTTTGCTGCAATGAGCATGTATTGATATATACAGATATGTATATATAGTTTAATCTAAGGGTATTTATAAACAGAAAAGTTTCCTTCACAAATCAAATATATGACACTTTTCCTTCTTTTTTGTAAAACCTCATACTTTCGGCTTCACTCATTCCGAGTTCCCAATGCCAGTTGTTTCTTGTCCACTTTCATTAACTTCCCTTGAGACTGGTCTAGCTGTGCCAGCTTTTCTTTTATTATAATGGTTATTTACATGCAACAAGTATTTACAGCGTGTTAAGATGGCTCTGTGGCCAAGTTTAAAAGAGAATTCTGGTAAATCCCTTCCACTCACAATGCTTTTATCTATCACTGTGCTGTAGTTCATTGCTCTCCTTCTGTTTACTTAAAGATTTCATCTAGGTTCTTTATGCTTTGCCAGCACCCAAAGGCACACTTTTCTCTTGATGCATTCCAGTTTCCATAGTACTATTTGCTGGCTTGATTCTCTAAGAGACGATCCGTTTATTGAATCACAAAGACTCTAGATTTAACCCAAGATAAATGTTGAATATTGCTTCGGGTCCTGGAAAGCATTAGATGCTCTGTGAAAAAGTGGCTCAACCTCGAAGTTAAAAGCAGCCTGTTTGAAGTTCCAAATCCACATTCCTCTTCAGTGTCCTCTGTCACCACAAGATTTTTTACCCTGGGCTCACCTTGACAACCCAAATCCTCTTCTTACTGTATCAGTTTCTTTCCTCTGGGAATTCATGTAGAACATAGACTCTAAGATCACTCATTTTGCTCTCCTGGAGAGCATTATTCTTATTTAGAATTCCAGGCTTTCCATGTCATGGTGGCCCAAATGCCCTAATGGTTAGGCACAAACTCTTTTTTTTTTTTTTCAACGTTTTATTTATTTTTGGGACAGAGAGAGACAGAGCATGAACGGGGGAGGGGCAGAGAGAGAGGGAGACACAGAATCGGAAACAGGCTCCAGGCTCTGAGCCATCAGCCCAGAGCCGACGCGGGGCTCGAACTCACGGACCGCGAGATCGTGACCTGGCTGAAGTCGGACGCTTAACCGACTGCGCCACCCAGGCGCCCCAGGCACAAACTCTTTTTATGGCTCTCCAGATGCTACCCAGATAGTTTAAGCTAGTAAAATTCCATCTAAAAATTTTCCTTATACCACTCCCTCTTCAGCATTCAGTGTTGAAGAGTCCTGTTTAAACCCTGCTCTCTTCCTCCTTCCCAATGACCACCATCTTTCTTTAGTTATTTTCACATCTCTTCTGATTAATATAGTGGCCTTCCCTTTGACCATTGTACCTCTAGTCTTTCTCAACCTCCATCACACTTTTGCCAAAGTTATTTTTTGAAAACCAAAAAAATCCAAGCTTCTCAATTTCCTCCAAAAAGAACTTCGATGTTTTTTCTTCAATACTACAAGAAAAGGGCTGAAAGTCTTAATATGTTACACATATCTCTCCATTAATTTCTGCACATCATTCTGACCTTGACACCACTATTCTGCCAGCATTGCCCACCACCAAAGCCACAGACTTTGCCATAGCTTCTTGCATTTGGAGATACCATTTCCTTTGCAGGAAGATCCTTCTGACCCTGTTCTGGGTGGTGGATTCCCATGCATCCCTTTAGACTCTACTCAAGTGGCAAAAGCTCTGAAGCCTTCCTAAATCCTTTAGGCGTATAGCTGTTTTTCATTTTTGTCTTCTTTAAAAAAAATTTTTTTAAGTTTATTTATTTATTTTGAGAGAGAGAGCATGAGGGCAAGGGAGGGGCAGAAAGAGAGGGAGTGTGCACTGTCAGTGCAGAGCCCAATGTGGGGCTTGAACCCATAAACCGTGAGATCATTAGCTGAGCTGAAACCAGGAGTTGGACGCTTAACCGACCCAGCCGTCCAGGCACCTTCCATTGTACTGTTTGGAGTTCTACTTTAGTATGTATCAGATTGTATTTTAACCATCTGACTATATATACATGGCACCCACCTTAAATCATGAGTTCTTCAAGGTCAGGGATAATCACCTGATACCAAATATTGGATTCAGTCTCTGACATGTGTACTTATTTGAGGGGCCTTGGGGATGACAGAATAAACCCAGCTCCTCCACAATAATCAGGTGTTGTAATATTCCATAAAGACCCTTGTTAAAACTTGATGAAGTCAGATCAGGAAATGAATCAGAGAGATGTCTCTGTTATTTTATTCAAAAGACATCCTCCCATAAATCTCTGTTAAGATTCAGTGGAAAATGAAATCTATTTCCCTCATTTCAATTGTGGACTAAATAGTATTACCAAACATTCTACTCTTAAAAATTGAAAATTGGGTTTCCAGACTGCAAAATGTCTCAAACCTTTGACTCCTTTCACTACTGCTAAATCAAGGTGGAATTTTGTTTTCCACTCAAAAGTTGGTTTTAGGGGCACCTGGGTGGCGCAGTCGGTTAAGCGTCCGACTTCAGCCAGGTCACGATCTCGCGGTCCGTGAGTTCGAGCCCCGCGTCGGGCTCTGGGCTGATGGCTCAGAGCCTGGAGCCTGTTTCCGATTCTGTGTCTCCCTCTCTCTCTGCCCCTCCCCCGTTCATGCTCTGTCTCTCTCTGTCCCAAAAATAAATAAACGTTGAAAAAAAAAATTAAAAAAAAAAAAAAAGTTGGTTTTACTCCAGGAGTTCTTAGAGAAACCTCTCATGTTAGGGAATTTCTGTTCAAAGTGCAAATTCTGCTGCCCAATTTGTGATATTCTTTCTCTTACTTTGTAACTATGATTTATCTATTATAATCATGGTATATAGCCTGCTAAAGAATACACTTTTATAGGTAGTATGGTAGAATATATGTATATATGAAAAGAGAAAGAAAGATTTAAAAATCACCTCATACGTATACATTTCAGGTAAGGAATCTGATACTTAGAAAGCCTAGGTCATTTATTGGCATCACTCTATTATGTATCCAAGTTCACAAGTAAGTACAAGATTCAAAGTTCATAAGCTCCCAAAATTTTACATTCATTCTGCATATTGCCTCTCTGATTCGGATTTCATCCATAACGTTTATTTCCACATTTTAAGTCATACAGTGTCAATAATTAAGGTTTCAAGAGCAACAGAGAAACGAAAAAAATATATAATGAGGTATTTTAACTGAATTTTAAATTGTGTAACATTCACATAGTTTGATTTCAGCTACAATGTTCATCTCCTAATTACATGCCCAAACCACTAGCTAACAGATTTATTGTGCATTCGAGTATATTATAAAACATAGCTAATTATTTAGGGACACTCGTTGAGACTCTCAAATTAGGCTGTCACTCCACTTTCACTGTGAAAATGAGTAGTGCTTAATTTTTTGTGAACGTTCAAAAAGCTTTTAAGGTACCTCAATGTGCTTTCCGTTTCTTCCATACCCCTCCAAAATACATTTTAGAGAGATTTATAATAGAGGAAGAGGAGAAATGATAACGTTTGCCTGGATATAAAGAGAAAAATAACCAGCTAATGGGTGGGTTAGGAAGAAAGAATCTCAAGACGAATGGCTGGGGGGAGGGACAGTAAAAGTTTAAAGAGGACGGCACGTACCACCGGACGGTTGTGGCAATCTTTTCCACAAGATGTGTAAACTTACTATATTTTGTCTCGTGAAATTTTATCACCAACCTCTGTGCATCTCTAAAAGAAATACTGAATGCTCTTTACATACGATTTCTAAAACTTTAATTTCTTTTGATTATTCTCCCCCAAGGTATACTTAGTGGAATGTTACAGATATAATTATATTTCCAAATGTATCTTTAACAATAATTTAGAACCTAAGTGTCTTAATATTAAAGAAAATATTTAGAGAAATGGAACAAAAATAACCTTTATAGCATTGTATATTCATTCGGCAAACAACAACATGGTGATAGCCCAAATTTTAGACCAAGTCATGAGGGAAACAAAAAATTAGGGTTAAGGATTTTGAGTACATATGTTCAATCTACTTGTGATTAGCTGGGTAACCGTAAGAATATAATTTAATAATATAATTTCTTTTTTTTTCAATTGTCCATTAGTAAAATTAGTAAACGGTCCATTAGTAAAATGTTCATTAATAATTGTCTTATCTTGACCACGGTCGTGGGAAGAAGTTTATCTGTGTGACCACGATGCATGCTGGGAAGGAGAGTGGTAAATTTGAATAAGGAAAAAGCGCATAGTAACTGCGATCGCTATTTGTGAATTCCAAGAGAAGCTAGGATGTTTTGAGACAATATTATTTGGGTTCCAATCACAAAATATTTGAGTTCACTCAAATGATTCTCATGTACCCTCAAGTTTATGAATCGCAGCACACTGGTGTTTCTTAGACTTTACTGTGAATACATATTACCTAGACATTTGTTAGAATGCAGGTTATAATTCAAAAAAGTCTGTGGGTCAAGTTTGAACACTAACATTTCTAACAAGCTCCCAGGTGATAGCGCTGGTCAAGGTACCACACTTTGAGTAGCAAAGTAGAAGGTTATGGCTTCCATAGTAATTAGAGAGATAATGAAAAGAAGTGGCCCTGTGATATATGGTTAAGAGTCTTTCTGACATACTAGACATTACAATAAGACTCTAATTTGGAATTTGGATAAGGGATATGAATTTGGGGTAGTAATAAATAAGACAGGGAAGGCCCCCCCAGATTGGAAAAAAACTTCGGATAATCTGTATTGGGAAGCAACTTGCTTTAAAAAGTAAGGCAAAGAGTGTGGTGCACAAAATTTGTGTAGAGAAGAACATGTTTGAGTGAACTTTTCAGTAATAGATCAAAATGAATGGAGACAGATGCAGCTGGTTCAGCTTCAATGACTTAGAATGAACGGGGAGCTTAAAAACTTGAGTGTTAACATCTGCATAATGTAGGGGATACCCAAAAGCCATTAAGACAAAGGAACACAGGATGAAAAGGCTTTTGAAGAGAAAAGGAAAATTAAGATGTTTTTCAGGCGGTGGCAAAACAAAAAGGCAAAGGAAAGACTTTATGAAAGTTATAGGTCATCTCTTTGGGGAATGTAACCCTTGCTGCCGAGAACAGGCAGAAGGAAATCCATCTGAGTCTACTGGGCAGGAAAGAAGAAATGGGAGAAGTTATCTAGAGAAACAATTAGAAGTCATCCAGAGAAGCAATTAGAGAGGCAATAGAAAATGAGATAAATCCTGTTGTGTTTTGAACTAAAGTAACCAGGAAAGTCCATGCAGAAGCCGGGAAGGAATAGATCCTGAAGCCAAGGAGAAATATGGCAAGAGAAGTCACGAGGGAAACAAAAAATTACATTCAAATTGAATGTAAATAAAAAATTACAAATTGCAAATTACATTTGCAAATTAAAATCACAGGAGTTCCTGGGTGGCTCAGTTCGTTAAGCATCCAACCATGGCTCAGGTCAGGATCTCACGGTTCATGAGTTCAAGCCCCGCGTTGGGCTCTGTGCTGACAGCTCAGAACCTGGAGCCTGCTTTGGATTCTGTGTCTCCCTCTCTCTCTCTCCCCCACTCATTTTCTCTCTCTCTCTCTCTCAAAATAAACATTAAATAATTAAAATCACAAAGTTTATTATTTTTATGATTCCCTATTAAAAAGGAAAAAGATGACATCAGTTCAAGCTTTGACAAATTCTAACTAACTGTATTAAATGCTGGTGGAAAGGGATTGCATCACAAGGGTAGCAATTATTTTTAAGAGGTGGAAAGACTAACGTAAGTGAAAAAACATGGTAAAATAAAGCCGCAGGGTAAAGAGTAAAGACCAATGACCAACTGGTTGTAAAGCGTGGAGGAAAGGAGTCTGCAAAGGTGAAACTAAGAACTCCATCCCTGTGGAGGAACTCGGAGAGGTTCCATTCATTTGTGGCACAGACACTTGGAGTATATTTGACCTTTGGCTTGGTGAACAGCAACAGACCTTCCTCTCTCTTTTGGTTCTTCTGCCACTCTCTCACTCTTACTCATTACTAGCAACATATTGTCCCACCTTCTTTTCAAAGATACATGAGATCTTCAGAAAATACAGAGCCAGATAGAAGTTGAAAGTGATAAAAACAGATGTTATTCAGGGACTGCTGCAACAGCAGAAAAGAGCCTTCAGTCTAGGACTGGACTCAATTCCACGTACAGCTAGAACACTGGGGATTTATAGCCAACGAGTAGATGAGGGGGATTGGTGGATGAAAAATCACTAAGAGAAGACATCAAGGTAGGGGGGATTCTTGCTGAAGACAGGCCAGGATAATTAGCTGTCATCTGAGGGATGGAAAGGGATGAAGAATATGATTAGATATCAAGCGTGGTCAGATCCCAGGGCTGGGGACTCTACGTAAATTGACCTAGCAGGATTCTTGCAAAAACTGGGCTAGGTAGGCCCAAGGACAAGGTCCAAGGATGAGGCCTAGTTGAGAAGGGGGCTTAAAGGAACCTGACGGAAGTTTGATCAAGGAGAGAGTCTTTGTCAGTCAGAGGATCAACTCTCCTCAACTGAAAACAGAAACACTCTGCCATGACTCTGCTGGCCTTCTCAGTGTTGGGCCTCACCATTTCCCTAAGACCTGTGTTTTTTGTGTTTTGATTTTTAATCACCACCCACAAAAAACTAAGGCCTTTCCCTTTTCCCTTCAGGTCATAGTAGAGGACAGCCTTGAACATCTCATAAATGAATTTGGGTTATGAAAGTCGTGCTTAATAGTAGTTACTATCTCATTCCTTACATATGCGTTGTTAAGACTTCAGTAATGTTTACATAGGAATTACAGGGACTAAAAGGAGATAACTTCATTTTGGGGATATTTTCAGCTGCATATACTCCCAGGAAAGATCAATCCTATGTGATTGGCAGCACTATAATTTTTAAACATCTAATTGGTCTTGGTTCATATCCAATTCTGCCATTACTCAATGTTCTCAAATCTATTTCAGAGTTTATCAGAGGAAGGAGAGGAAATTATCCAAAAGCAAACAACCACATGAATCATTACTGATTGTGATATATCTCATTAAAAAAACATTTGAGAAGTACAGAAAAGTAGGGCAGAGCCAAATGGCTGTCATGTTAAGGACAAAGGGAAAAATGATCAAGCATTAGATATAATTTAAAAAATTACAATTTTAGCAGAATATACACATAGAAATAGCTGCTGTCTTCCATAACAGTCATTGGAGGAGATGTCATACAATGATGTTTCTATTGCTCAAGACATTTTTGAAACACTTCCTGGGAATTTTCATCAGGATCACTTTATAAGTCATGTAAGAGAGTCACTCCCATAAAATTATGGTCACTGTCTATATATTTGCACATTTTTACCATAGCATCTGTATCTTTATTTTTAAAAATATAAAAATACTTATTATTGAAAGTGTCCCTGAGTGAATGTAGATGAAGATATCAACTTGGCACGTTGGAATAAAAACCTAAGTAAAATCTAACATAGTCTTCAATTTGAATTGTTTTAAGGACCAAATTTCCTTACTTCTTACTGGTAGTAATTTCTTTTGGCAATAGTTTTACAAGGCAAGAAAGAAAATAAAGCTTGATTCATTACTTATTTGGAATAAACAGGATCAGATATTCCCTTTGTGATTTCTTTGGGCACAAAAAGGAAATAGTTGTACAAAAGATTAACTTGGAACAACATATTAATACACTCACCATTGTCAAAGCAGCAAGTTGTGCAGTAAACTAAATTTCTGGCAAAGTCAGAGTCATTATTTTTTGAAAAAATTTTAAATGTTTATTTACTTTTGAGAGAGACACAGAGAGAGAGAAAGAGAGAGTACAAGCAGGGAAGGGGCAGAGAGAGAGGGAGACACAGAATCCAAAGTGGACTCTAGGCTCTGAGCTGTCAGCACAGAGCCCCACACGGGGCTCAAATTCAGGAACTGCAAGATCATGACCTGAGCTGAAGTCGGGACACTTAACCAACTGAGTTACCCAGGCACTCCTCAGAGTCATTATCCAAAGTAGAAATCATAATGTATTTCTTTCTTACCATGAACAAGATGGAATCCCTATGGAGGCATATCACTTGGATGTCTGGTTTAGTAGAATGCATGTATCATGTTGCATGTCAATCACTGAATTATTAACACAAATCTTTGTGTTCTTTCCTCCCAGTGTGAATCAAAACCACTTGATAGGAAATTATTTTTTATAAGGAGAATATTGATCATAACCATATGTGTAAATGATTCAATTCTTTGGTATGGGTTTTTTAAATTATAAATTCCCCAACTGATTAAAAATTACCAACATTGTTATTGTTAAATAACGTCATTATGTAACAATGTTGAATTAAGACGATGGCAATAAAAAGCGTATTCTTCCACAAATTCACTTTAAACATTGATATGAAATGTCTGCCTTCCTTTCATTTTATACTTAAGAGCTCTTTGGGAACTGTTCAGGGATAAGCCAAGGAAAAATTGTTACTAGGTTTTGAACAAAACTGCTGTCTTTGTCTTCTATCTATCAACACAGAGTTTATGACAATATCCAGTCCTGACCAAGAAGTTTATATTCCTTGAGAGAAAAAAATGGGTGTGTATATAATTTACAAGAATAAATAAATTAATGTACCATCTTTTCAAGGGGGTAGAGTAGCTAATAGGATCCATTCATTCAACAGAAACCAGCTTAAGTAAGGTTTTGATCCTATGCAAGAAGTCAGAATGCATTTTGTCTGGAAACCAATAAAGAGGTTTAAGCAGTAAAGTGGCATGACATGCCTAAAATCATCATTTTGGCAGCCATGAGTAGACAGCCTTGAAGGAGAGAAAGATTGGCAACAGCATGATCAGTGAAGAAACTATCACAGTGAAGGGATCCAAAGATGATGGTTGTGGGCAGGGAGAGACTTGGATCTCTGCATAGAGAGCTGACTGAAGGCATTGATATTAGGGGAAGGAAAGCATGAATATTCCAGGATAATTCCTCAATGTTTAACTTGATGAGTTGGAATAGATAATCGTGCTATTTAAGGAAATGGAGATGACAAAGAGAGAAGCAGGCTGAAGAAATGAATCAAGCATTGTCACTTGGCTGTCTTAAGTCTGTGATGCTTACTGGACACCCAAAGGGAGATGCCCAGGAGGCGGTTGGACATACAGGTTAACGTTTAGGAGAGGATACGAATTAGAAATAGAAACATCAAAGTCATCTGCATATCACTGGCATTTTATTTTTTTAAAGTTTATGTATTTTTAAAGAGAGAGAGAGAGAGAGAGAGAGTACATGTGTGCACGTGCACACACACACACACACACACACACACACACACACACAGAGGCATGAGTGAGGGAGGGGCAGAGAAGGGGCAGTGTGGAGCCTGACCTAGGGCTTGATCTCACAAACTGCGATATCATGACCTCAGCGGAAATCAAGAGCCTGATGCTGAACCGACTGAGCCACCCACGCACTCCAAAGTTATCTGCATATCACTGGCATTTTAAAGCCGCTTCATTAGATGAACCCAACCAGGAAGAACAAAAGCAAGAAGGAAACTCAAAATGCTTGCACATTTAAAGGTTGACTAGAGAAGAAAGAGAAAGCAAACGAAAATGAAAGAATAGCCAGAAAAGAGGAGGAAAACCAGAGTAGGGTGTGGTGTCACAGAAACTCAGGAAAGACAGACTTTCCCGTAACAGAATGATTGACAGTGTCACCTATTTCTGAAAGGGTGGTTCTGAGGTAGTACATATGGAAGCATCTCGTGCACTCCCTGGAACATAGTAGATAATAAATGCCATTTCCTCTCATTTCTTCATTCCACTCTAAGAGGTACTAGTGTTTAGTGATTCAGAGTGAAAACTTGAGAGTCAATCTGCCTCAGTTCAACTTCTCCTTCAGCCATTCCATTGTTGTATAGCCTTATATGAGTCATTTCACCTGGCAATAGTTTGAGTCCTGTATTTTAAAATGGGACGATAACAGTGCCTACCTCATGGGGATGCAGCTAACACACTGTAATCAATCAGTAAGGTTAATTATTACTTCCTTTTCTATTTAACTTTTCTATGTTATGTATTATTTATCCAGTAATGAAAATGAATTAGTTTTTAATATTCATAATGAATACTTATCTAAGTGACTTAATAATTCATCATATTCCCACAGTCCATGAGACAATAAACAAAGCACAACTTTGCTTCTCATATTGTGACCATATCTACTTTTAAATCCCAAGAAACAAATAATCTAGTGAAGAAATGGGCAAAAGATATGAACAGACACTTTTTTTTTTCAATGTTTATTTATTTTTGAGAGAGACAGAGACAGAATGCAAGTGGGTTAGGGGCAGAGAGAGAGGGAGACACAGAATCCGAAGCAGGCTCCAGGCTTCGAGCTGTCAGCACAGAGCCTGACACAGGGCTTGAACTCAGGAGCTGTGAGATCATGACCTGAGCTGAAGTCGGATGCTCAACTGACTGAGCCACCCAGGCACCCGTGAACAGACACTTTCCCAAAGAAGGTATCCAGATGTCTAACAGACATGAAGAGATGCTCAACATCACTGATCATAGAGGAAATACAAATTAAAACCACAATGAGAAACTACCTCACATCTGTCAGAATGGCTAACATTAACAAACTCAGAGAACAACAGATGTTGGTGAGGATGTGGAGAAAGAGGAACCCTTTTGCACTGCTGGTGGGAATGCAAACTGTTCAGCCACTCTGGAAAAAGTATGGAAATTCCTCAAAAAGTTAAAAATAGAACCACCCTATAACACAGCAATTGCACTACTAGGTATGTATCCAAAAGATTTTAAAATGCTGATTTGAAGGGGCACATGCACCCCAATGTTTATAGAAGTACTATCGGGGTGCCTGGGTGGCTCAGTCGGTAAGCATCCGACTTCAGCTCAGGTCATGATCTCAGGGTTCGTGAGTTCGAGCCCCCCATCGGGCTGTGTGCTGACAGCTCAGAGCCTGGAGCCTGCTTCAGATTCTGTGTCTCCCTCTCTCTCCGCTCCTCCCCCACTCACACTCTGTCTCTCTCTCTCAAAAATAAATAAAGTTAAAAAAATTAAAAAAAAAAGTACTATCAATAATAGCCAAATTATGGAAAGAGCCCAAATGTTAATAACTGACAAATGAATAAAGAAGATATGATATGTATACACAATGTAATGTTACTTGGCAATCAAAAAGAATGAAATATTGTGATTTGCAACAACATGGATTAAACTAGACTGTGTTATGCTAAGCAAAATAAGTCAGTCAGACAAAGATAAATATATAATTTCACTCATATGTGGAACTTAAGAAACAAAACAGATGAACTTAAGGGAAGGGAAAGAAAAACAAGATAAAAACAGGGAGGGAGGCAAACCATAAGAGACTCTTAAATACACAGAATAAAATGAGGGTTGCTGGAAGGAGGTGGGTGGGGGACGGGTTAAATGGGTGATGGGTATTAAGGAGGGCACTTGTTGGGATGAGCCCTGGGTGTTATATGTAAGTGATGAATCACTAAATTCTGCTCTTGAAACCATTATTACACTCTATGTTAACTAACTTGGATTTAAATAAAATTTAAAAAATAAACGCTACAGTTATTTTTATGGATTGTGGTCCTGATCACATGTGGGGACATGTAAAAGGAACAAACAAGGGGTACTGGGGCACCCAGAGACTAGCAACAGTGGAAAGTTGTTTCCACCCATAGGACTAAAGAGACAAGAGGAAGAAATGGTGTTATCAGAGTTCACTGAGAATTAGAATTGCAAAGGAGGGGTTTCCTGGTGGGGAAGAGGACCGTGCTTACTACCTAGGACTGGTGCCTATAGAGGGAGGGAGAAGGGAGAAGCGGCCACTTACTCTCCTTTTGCCTTCATTTCTCAGTCCACTGGCTGCTTCTAAGCAGAGGCTGGCTGGCAAGGGAGCCACAGAGAGGCAGTTTTCAAAAATTAACCTTCTAAGACCCAGATGGGGTAGAGCAGGATGGGACACAGGCAAAAAGGAACAAAGAAAGAACAACCAAACGTGCTTTTTTGCTATTCTCTAGTGTTACGTTCCTAGCCAAGTCCCAGTAAGTGATACTCCGATAAGGGAGATCCTTCCCCATTTCAATACCTTCCTCTCATGCTGGTGGCTAATCCATACTGTCAGCTTCTAAATTGTGTTTCATGTCATCTAGGCTTTCACAACTATTAAACAACATGGAATCTCCTTAGTACTTTGCTTCTAATTATATATATATATATATATACACACACACACACACACACACACACACACACACACACACATTCACACACACATATCGATACGTATAGATCAGTTAAAAGGGTGTTTTTAAATTATAAAAATGAAAAGCTTGATACAAACTTTTCTGGCAAATATGCCAAAATTCTTGTCTGTTTCCAACATTTGGATAGAATTCCTTGATTTGACTACATCCCACAAGAATGCTTTCATTCCTTTTTTTTTTTACTGGAAACTTCCAAACGGTTGACACCACAGATTTTAAAAAATAAACAGATGGGCATGTTTCCACGACTTCACTTTATGTTAAGGATATAAATATTCATCGAACTAAAAGGCAATGTCTCTATCTTTTATTGCCTGTAAATAAAAGAATTTGTCAAAGTCATTTTATCCATTCATCCATTGCTTGTTTGTTGACATTAAACAGATCTATTGATGGCTGTGGTGGGAAATTCTTTAATCCTCAGTCCTAATTCTAGGTGATTTAGAGGGTTTTGAAAAATAAAAATGAAACGAAATTTTCACGAAAAGGCTTAGAGTTCAAAATGCCTAAAAATGTCAGATTAGAGAAATTTGTCATAATTATGAGAAGATGAATGAAAATCATTTTCAATGAAAACAACAACTTTTTTATTTTAAAAAAACTTTTTTTAAAAAATTATTTTACAGAGGAAAAAAAAAAGTATTTGGCCTAGAGTCGTACTGAAATTTAGCCAGAGGAAAGTTTGTTCTGAAGTTTGTCCTGCCTTTAATCTGGGCAAATTCAAGCTACAGCAAAATTATAGTTTCCAGTATCCCTTGAATTTCCAGTGAGTTCTGTTGAGAAGAAACCTCAGAATACAGTGACTCCACATTCTTAAATTTGAGACAGGATAGCATAAAATTCTTTGTTATTTAAATAATATCAGAAAAGCAGTTTGCTAACTCTCTCAGGCTCAGGTTTGTGATTATCAGACCATAATCCATAGATGCAAACCTCTACCATCTTCCCCGTTAAAGTCATTTTATAAAATAATGGAAGCCATTTACTTTCACATGATGATCTAGTATAAACTATTTGTCATTTTCAAATGAGTTCAATTCTCATACAGTCCTTTTGTATGACTAGTAATATCACAAAATGCATGATAAATATAAACTGCATGTTGGCAAACATAGAATCAGAAAGGAGCAAAGGTCTTTCACGGCAAATCAGTAAGTAGTGATTACATGCCAACTGAATACAAAGTTATGTGGTCAAATTGATAAAAGCAAATTGTTTATGTTAATTGTTCTTTTTCTCCACTTATCGGTTTGGGTTGCTCAAGACTAATTTGTCCGAAGTAATTTTTGTGTGATATAATTTTATTAAATTTATATATTGGGGAGAAGTATTACAGTCTGGCTGGTGCTTTGCTCATGTCGAGGACACATAAATAGTTCATGTACTTCAGGACCTAACATTTTCTCTGTGGACAATAGAGTCATACTGAGGGGCACTTATGGCAATGAACGACATGTGCTTTAAGTATTCATAACAGGAACCCAAACAAGAGCAAGGTTTCATTGGCATACCTGAGATTTGAGCTGGGGCCACAGCAAGATTAAGTTAGTGTATAGTTAGTAGATAGACCACGTAAGTAACTTTTATTTAAAAGAAAAGTGTAGGAGCACCTGGCAGGCTCAGTCGGTTTAGCATCCGACTTTGGCTCAGGTCATGATCTCCCAGTTTGTGAGTTTGAGCCCCAGGTGGGCTTTGTGCTGACAGCTCAGAGCCTGGAACCTGTTTCAGATTCTGTGTCTCCCTCTCTCTCTCACTCTGCCCCTCCCCTGCTCACACTCTCTCAAAAATAAATAAACATTAAAAAAATATTTAAAAGAAAAGTCTAGAAAGTGATGGTCTATTTTGGTTTCTAAAATATTTTTCAAGTAATCACTCTGATTTAGAATTTGTCTGTTGTATACAAAATGTCCTTGAAATAGTAAGTGCCACGTATCTCAATGTGATCAAGATACAAAAACAAAAAAACAAAAAAAACAAAAACCAAGTCATCTAGTTAAAGTGTGCTGTGGCTATGAGAGAGAGGTGTGTGTATTACAGAAATGACCAGGAGAAAGTCAGCTCTGTGCTCCTTCACTGGATGGAGAGATTCCCAAGCCACAGAACAAATACAAACGATTCCAGCCGAAATCAGTATAAATGTCATTTTCAGTGTGCAGCCAATTTCCAGATGTGGATTATTCAAGAATATGGTGGAGTTTTCTAATGCTATATAATATTAACTGGGATGCATTTTAATGACACAGAACTACTTTTAAGCTGAACATATGAAGGTTTTTTTTGTAAATAAAAAATTTTTTTTAAAAAAAGGTTTTTTTTTTCTTATTTTTGTAGTTCGTGTCAGGATTTATTTATTTTGCAAAATATCCAGCTCCATTCTTACTACCAGAGAGTCATAAAAATCCTCAAGAAAATGACAAATTTTATCTTCGACCAAAAAATTTTTTTCAAATTACTTTCATTTGTGATAACAAATTCTAGAAAAGAATATATTGAGTTATTCTCTGTCACACAGCTATTAGGGAATAAAATTGCGAGGTACTGTTTTCCTTAACAGATCCTTTTCAAAGACAAATGACGGAGAGAAACAGAATACCAGCAATATTTTTATTTCTTTTTAAAAAGAAAAATTCTTTAAAAAGAATTCAATTTTAAAAAGATAATTCTTTTTGTTGTTTTTTTTGTTATATTTTTATTATAATTTGTATTTAATTCTTTTTATTATATACGTTTACATAATTTTTCAGACGAGAACGTTAGAGACCAGAATGTTAGTTACTTGCCCAAAGTCACAAAGCTAGGGAGTATTGTGTTATGAAAATGTTAATTTATTTCTTGACACTGGCCAGTATATATGATTCAATGTATAAATGTACTTTCTTACGCAAAGAAGAGTGTATTTAAAACACATGAACAGTATTGTTGGTTATGAGAATCTTTGAATTCTGAGATACTAGAGAAAAACCTTGAAAGAGGGAAACAAATCAATTGTAGGCAAGAAAGAAAAGACTCTCGGCGTGCCCGGGGGGTTCAGTTGGTTAAGCATTGCATTCTTGATTTCGCCTCAGGTCATGATCTCACAGTTGTGAGATCAAACCCTGTGACAAGCTCTTCACTGACAGTGTGGAGCCAGCTCGGGATTCTCTCCCTCTGCACCTCTCCTGCTCACGCACACACACACTCTCTCTCCTTCTCTCTCTCAAAATAAATAAATAAACATTAAAAAAGAAAGAAAGAAGGAAAGAAAGAAAGAAAGAAAGAAAGAAAGAAAGAAAGAAAGAAAAGACTCTTTGGATTGATGGATTGGACAGAAAGGGGTGTGAGGCATTTAAAAGTGGAAAAATCATCCTAGAGAGAACTTTTGCTAGTTTGTTTTGTTTTATTTGTTTTGGCAGGAGAGTATGACAAAGTGAAAAAAGATAATGGAATCATCAGGTCATGCTCTATGAAAGATTAGGAAAATTTCAGTCAGTGAAATCTTGTATGGCAAATTTGATGGATAGGATCAGAAAACACCATAGGTTATCGAAAGTTTCTACGGATGAAGATAAGGACAATCTCTAACTAGGTTCATTTTATAAATACACGCACTACCATCCCACTATGATACAATTTGCGATTAAAATAAGTTCGAGCGACACAGGATATTGGAGACTTCACCAAAACATAAAAATTAACATTTGACCGATAACTTGTATGTGTGGGGAAAGTATCTAGCATACCAGCCTTCGTACTGAGTAGCACGTGGTGTGGGTGAAGCACCTTCCAAAGAATGTGGTACAGAGACAAGAATTGGCCCAGTAAAAGCCACTTGACTGATGGGGTGGTGTGGTCAAATTTCCACGCGAGTGCCACTGAATGAGAAAATCTATACAAGACCTAGAGTTCAAATAGCATCTGGATTTAGGTGTCCCTGAATGAATCACACTGTTATACAGACGGTCGTGGGAAGTACCAACCTGAAGAGCTGCGCACTACCCACGTCGTCTTGACTGCCTGCAAACGAGGTGATTTTATTCGTCTGCCAGCTGATAAAAAACATATACATCCTTTCTATTAATAGAAAGAGCACTTGTTTAATTCACATTTAAACTCTGTCAACACGTAAGAGTTCAAAGTATTGGTAGAACATCAAGCACAGATCAATTCAACACGAGGACCTTTTAGAAGCACTTAGCTAAGGGCTCCAAAGAAAAGCCCAGGCAAATATAAGTCTGCCTTTGTTCAAAGAGATTGAGAAAATTGGGCTTAAAAAGAAAGAATGTCAATATATGCAAGACACAACTTATTTGATGATTCATTGGCAGATATCAAAAGAAACTATGAATTTGGCATAAATCAGTCTCTACGCTGGGACGTTAATGGATTAGAGAAAAACACTGGACTCAATGTAAAAAGACATGGATTCCAGCCTGAGGACACTTTTTGTTTGTTTGTTTGTTTGTTTTTTTACCATCAGTATTATTTTGGGCAAGTCACTAAACCCCTCGAAATAAGCTTCCATCTATTAGTCTACACAGTTTTGCTCATAATTCTCGTTTTCGCCAATTCGAATGGTCTGAGAAGTTCAGTCCCTGTGCGGCTTGGGCTCTGGACACGTGTTTTCCTCCCGACCCACTCAGTGATAACTGAGCATCTGATGTTTCCTTTTTGTTATGTAAGTGCAACGTCTGTCACACGGTACATATCCACTGGACGTTGTGGAATGGAATCGAATCATGCACACAAGAAGGAATAAATAAGGTACCCACAAGATTATAAAACACTCAAAAAAAAGGAGAATATTAGAGAAGGCATAAGTAGGAGGAGAAAGAGGGCTGGAGAAGTCAAAAAAACATAGCCCTGCTGGTTTTCCATAGCTGGCTGAGAAGTTGTTTAGGGACCCATAGATTATGAAACACATACTTTTATTTTAATTTTTTAATGTTTATTTACTTCTGAGAGAGAGACACAGAGTGTGAGTGGGGAAGGGACAGAGAAAGAGGGGGAGACACAGAATCTGAAACAGGCTTCAGGGTCTGAGCTGTCAGAGGAGGGGCTTGAACTCAGGAGGGGCTGTCAGAGGAATGGCGAGATCATGACCTAGGCTGAAGTCAGATGCTTAACCAACTGAGCCACCCAGGCGCCCCATAAGATCCACACTTTTAGATGCTACACCCTGGATTAGCCCATCACATTATGTGCCTGACTTGGTGTTCTACTCTCTTCGTGCTCTGAATGGTGATCCATAACAGTACCGCCTAAGAGAACTTTCAGCAACAATGGAAACTTCTATGTGTGCCCCTCCAATATAGCAGCCTCTTGCCACATGTAGCTGTCGAGTACTTGAAATGTGGCTAGAGTAACAGAGGAACTACATTTTTATTTTCACTTAATTTTAATTAACTTAAAATTCAATTAAATAGTCATATGTGGCTGATGGCTACTGTATGGGGTGGCACAGATCTGTAAATTAAGGGGCCAATGAATGATCATATCCTTGCATGGAGCGGAGGAAAGCTTCTAAGACAGCATAGTGGCTCAAAATAATATGTGTCTGACAAAAAGAATAGTTGTTATAAGGACTCCAGTTTTCAAAACTATCTTAAGATTTTGATTTTCTAGGACTTGCAACTTAACACATCTCTTCAATATGGCATTGCATCCTGTCACCAGAAATAGAAACAGAATTCCGTTTGCTCCATGGAACACACTCCTTTACCTTCCTGGGACTCGGTTTTCTCGTCTGTAAAATGAAGTGTTGGACTTCATTAGATTGTATTTAAATTTCTTTTCAGCTGCGGGGACTGGAAGCAAATGAACTGCGGGGAAGCACTTGCATGTTTGATTTCAAGTCTCATCTGTGAATTCCTGTCTCATCATCAGGATCCCTCCAACAGGTTTTCCTTTTCCCTCTGTGCCTCTCACTCGCCTTGTCCGTCCACAGTTCAAAAGATTTCTCCTGTCTGAATGATTTACCCTTCTTGATTTATGCTGTCAGAAAGGTTTGTTTAGATATAGTCCAGACATACTTGTGTGTTGCTTCTGCATTCTAATGAAGGAAGACAACTTCAAATGGATCAAGGTTATCAAAAAAAATTAGAACTTTAGTCAAAGATCAGAAGGAAAGAAGGACGTTATAAAATAAACTTGGGTTAAAGAACTCTAAGGTTTAAACTAAACTAAGACAGGAAGCATGTTTTTCTTTCACAAAATCAGACTAATTCTTATGTAAAGGGTTCTTTGCACATAAAGGACCTGCAGTTACAAAAATGCAGATTTTTGAAGTGGCTACTTGGAGTTTGTCAAAGGAAAACAATTCTGAAAATGCACTCTGGTCCCTCTGGCTCCCCAGGCGCTCTGCACCCTGAGGAAGAAAAAGGTTACACAAGCGCCACCTTTTGGAGAAAACAGCAATAGCAACAAGAGAGGCCAGATTTAAAGAACAGTAATTCTAGTTCATTCTCAAAAGAAAAAATGAAGCTGTTCTAATCTTATCATAATGCTTAGAAGTTTTATGCCACAGAGGTTTATAAATCATTCAACTGACAAATACAAATAAGGCGGGATTAAAACCTGGATTTGGTTTTCCTCGTTTGTTAACTGGTATATTTAAATAAAGTAAGTAAAGTATATCTGATTTTGTTTTAAAAGAGTATGAAATAACCACAAAAGAATAAAAAGCCACCCAAAATGCTGATGTCATGATTCTCTTTTGGCCTTGCTCATGAATATAGATCTACTGGGAATATTAATTACTTGCTCCCAATGACGCTGCCCTAGTGAAGACAATCCTTAACTTTAAGCAGTGTCCTTTTTTTTTTTTTTTTTTTTTTAATATTTAGAATGGAAAACTGGAAACGCATATCCCTTTATTTCGCTAGAGAAGGAAATTCTTACTTTTATCTAAAACCAGAGGGAAATGGTGCCAGGAATCTGCTAAGTTTTTCAGACTTGTAGAATCAAAGGCTTTAGAGATCCAACAAAAGATGGTAAGAGATGTAAGCATAATTATCATTCAATATGTGTGAATGCCTTATAAGTGTCCCAGGCATTATGGGCATGCCCCCTCCAGTGTCATAATGATCTCTGAGCAAAAGATTCTGCAACTAAACAATAGACAAGATTGACTTTTAAAATGTTTCAGGGATGGAGGTAGAAGGATGCCTGAATTTATCTGAAGCCACGTTGAGATATCCACATAACTGATTTAGAAATAGTTCTCACTGGACTGACACACTGAAGTCGTAAGTATAAAATACCCCTCTTTCTTTAATGTCTAATTCTTTCTCTGAAGAACCTTTCAAACATAATCAGTTAAAGACATACAGGCAACTCTGATAAATGGGTGATGGCTTCCATGTTTCTCTGAGTTCATTCTCCCCAAATTATTTTGTTTATGCAACAGCCTAACACCTTCGAGAGCTAAAATTTTTTAATGTTCAACTTCAGCTGCCTTCTAACTCAGATTATGTATTTTTCCCTCAATGAAGGCTAAAGTCATAAACGCTGACATGATTTTAAAGTATGAGATGAAACCTGCCCTTGCTAATAACGGCTGTGATATTCTGAAGAACAATCTTCCCTGACTCTAGGTGCACTATCCTGACTTCTTGTATATCACTCCCTTCTCCACCCCACCCCGTAAATTTTAACTAAATTATTTGCCCTCAAATTAAATATGTGAGAGACGGATCGCTGAAGCAGCATTTTGTGTCTTATGCTCTGCCAACTAGGGATGTTAGATTCAGAGTTAAAATTGTTCAGCACGCCCTGTTGTGGTCGTCACTTGGCTCTCTCTTTCCCAAAACCTCAAAAATAGCTTATGATGCCATGTACCATATGTGGAGTAATAATTAGGCTTACCAGGGTGCTTTCTGTTGGAAATCTCTTTGGCATAGGCGAAGCTATAAAATTCAGCTTTTTTACACAAAGTTATCCAGCTTTTTTACAAATGCTTTAAAGATCATAACTGTAATATCGTTCGACAACTTGGCACGCTTAGAGGTAACTAATGGGCACTTTTGGGTCTAGAGTTTTATGCATTTTTTTTTCTTTTGGGACATCTGCCAGAATTTGGGAATCAAACCAATAGCACACATCCACAATCCTTGAACCTTGAAAAGAAAGTGAGGGCATATACTTTAAAAGTATCACGTAGGATTGATTTTCGCAAAAATAATCTGGGACTTCAAATGAAAAGCGAATATGAAGACCTTCCAAGGAAGTTCAACATTTTGAGTGAAAATCCAGGAGCCCAGAGAGAATATCATATTGTTTTCCTAATTAGAATTCCTATATCTGGGCTCTCCTTATGGATGCATAAACTTGTTTAATTTGGCCACACACCCTCTGTTTGGGATTGCCCTCTTGCATTTAATTTGCACCCCAATCACAAACCAGAAACATATGTCCCAAATCACGTGTCTTCAGATCCTGCCACATTGTTGGTATAAAGCAGAGGCATCATCACAAATGACTGCGAAAAATAAAACATTTAAATATTTATAGAGTAAGACCAGGATGGCTTTATCTTGGTTTTAGAGATCAATTAAAGGGGACAAGCTTAAAAGTCTCTTTTTAGACACACACACAACACAAGGCGTATTTGTTTATATGAACAAGTCTAAGTAGGGTCCTTCAGAACAGCAAGACTGATAAAATGAGAAAAAAAAATCAGAAAAAGCTGCCTATGACTGTTTGATAAATTTATTGTTTCTAAACTATAGCTTCCACCCAATCTTTATTTCTTCTGATACATGTTTAATTAAAATTCACAGAGGGTATAGGAAAAAACCGAGAAGCATAAATTTCACGTTGCACCTGTATATCCAGAATGTTCCTGGTAGTTTTCAGCTCAGTTTATAAACCGGTCTATTTTGTAGTTAGTTCTATGTGCTTTAGCCTACGTATGTTCTGGTATTTCAGTAAACCAGGATCCAAATGTTGTGTTTAGTTTCCTTTTAAAATTCAATTTTCTGTTTTCAAAATATAAAAAGTATTAGATATGTGTACCTATGTCTACACAGGTGTGTATGCATGTGTATGTGTGTGGGGTGTGTGTATGTGTAATTTGGGATCTATATGTGAGAAGGGTGGGATTTAGACACAGTGTGGTACCATTACCAGGAAATGGGTAGACTTTTTTGACCCCATTAGAAAACGTTATAAAATTAATGCAAATAATTAAAAGCCATTCATATTCTCAGCAGGGAAAGTATTAAAATACAGAAAAGTTCTGTGTCCACTTATACTTTCACAAAATGCAAAAAAATAATATTTTGTTACATAAAATGATATAGTAGGAGACCATGGGTATTAAATCAGAGATTAGGTTATTTCCACTGTTTTTTAATATCTAAGATCTTGTGATTCTGGGAGGCCACGAAGCTCCCAAAGCCCTACTTTTCTAGAGAAAAACTTGAGTCTATGAGCTGTGGTGAGGATTTAGTGTGGTTACAAAGACATAGCTTTTAGAAGCCTTGCAATTTTCCTGTGTGTGTGTTTTTTTTTTCTTTTTCCCCACAGAGGACACTTAGTAAATATTTGTTTTGCTTATCTTAAAAGCCTAAATACTTTTCACTTGAAACCGCCCTGTTGCACAAGGTGAATTCGCACTATTGGTACCCTCACGTTGAAACAGAAATGAAAAAAATGGCCTTTAGGATGCCTCTCTTGTTGTTGTTTTGTTTTGTTGTTTGTTTGTTCATTTGTTGTTTTTTGAAACAAGCTCCTTCTGAAGCTTTGCAAAAACGACCTTCCTCCAGGAGGCCCTCACGGATACACTCCACCCATCTCATCTAATCACATTTACCCCAGAATGCATTTAATCAGCTTAAAATCCACAAATGAACAAGTCACGTCTAAAGTGCTGTGCAGCCATATTTGTGATAGCAGCAGATGGGCCATAAGCCTTCCTTCTATTCATTCATTCACTCATCCATTCATTCATTCACCATTTAAGCAGTCATTTATCCAACAAATGCTCACTAAGGTTTAAGTGTGTAAGAGTCTTGGATTTCTCTGGAAAAACTGGAGAAAGCAGGCGATACAAGTGTGCGTAATGGTCCTACTGAACTTCTCAAAATCTTGAGCAGTTTTCTCTATTCACGTCACGCTCTTGCCTGTGAAGTAGGCAATCGGAGATGAATGAAGAGGATGATACTCTCCACGGCTGTCGGGTGTTTCACCGTCCAGGTAGGGCCGTTAGCTCATTGGATCTTGACAGCCCCAGGAGGCCATTATTCTCAAATCAGAAAGGCCCAGAAACATGTCCAGGCTGATAAGAAGTGACATTGGCTTCAATGTTTATGCCTCAGAAGTAGCTTTCCTCTGAAGGCACTGCATCTAATCTTGTATTTGTAATTGTTAATTTTATTCCAATAAGATGGCTCCAAATACATATGGATTTTGAGCCACACAACCTGGTATGCTTCTACTGCACCTGTACTGCTTTCAGGTTTTTTTTCTTTTTTTCATTATATTATGAAGCTATTGCTTTTAGCAATAGTTTTGAAGATATCCAAACCAGTAGTTCAGAAGTATACTGTGCATTTTAGTTACACTGAAAATCATTTTACAATGGTGATTCCCAAGTTCTTACCCTCCAGAACTTCTGTTTTGGTAGGATTTGCAACGGAAGAATAAATAATATACACATATATACTATATAATATATATTGCTTTTATATATCATGTATGTGATATATATAAATATACAATCATATATAATATATGAATATTATGTCATCATATATATATATACTCAGGTCAGCCATGCCATAGGTATAGCTGATCATTCAGAACTGTTTGGTAATGACTTTGCCACCAAACTTCAGTTTCAGTGTCACAGTGGCCACAATAAAAATGTTGAAGTCATATAGATTGGTCCTAAAATAAAATGTAAGTGGTCCCCACATCTCCACATTATAGACTCTGATATGCATTACTTTTAGTCCTTTTACTAACTCACCTTACTTCTCGTCAATTCCTGCCTCAGCTTTAACCTCTGCTGCTTCTACAGGACCCCTGGTTCACACCAGCCACCCGCCCCTTCATTCCTCCAGTCCATCTGCCATAAAGTCAGCACTGCAATACAGTAATAGAAATCTTTAGAGAAACCATCTGCTGCCTAATATTCTCTATCATCAGCCAAGGTTATAAGCGTTGCCTTTACATTGTGTGGCCTGGGACCTCGAAGACACAGGTTCAAATAATATAACATCATCATCATCATCATGGCCCTCAGAACCACAACATTCAAACAGTTTTTCACCAATAAGGTGAAAGAGTGTAATACACTCCTTTTTCCTCCTCCCTTTCCCACCATTCAACCAAATCCAGTCCTGGATCAAAGATTCTGGAAAATATCACTCTCTTTAAGCTTTAACCAACTCGGAATGGAAATGCAGCCAGGACTCAAAATAAATTATGCAGAGATATTGAATATAATGGAATAGGAATGTGGAATGACAAGTAATAGAAATGTGTATGCTATAGGGCTAGTTGAAAGTGTTTAAGGTAATCATTACTCAATGAGGAATTAAAGGAGTGAAAATAAATCTGTTGCTAAATAGCAAAGATTTCTTTAGTGTTTACCATTTAGTACTTCTAATTTTATAATAATTACAAATTTAGAGTATATTTGATATAAATATTTACTCCCCAATGCTAAATCATATTTATTATTCAAAATACATATTTAAATACAACCATTTAAATAATCGTGTGAAGTACTAAGCTGTTTAAATTATTTAACATATATATATATATAATCATCGTCCTTCTTCTAAAAGATTTATATTTATGTAATTATTTTTCAAATAATTTGAGACCTCATCATGTGTATTATTTTATAAAGTAAATCTTTTTTTTTTTAATTTTTTTTTTTTTTCAAACGTTTATTTTATTTTTGGGACAGAGAGAGACAGAGCATGAACGGGGGAGGGGCAGAGAGAGAGGGAGACACAGAATCGGAAACAGGCCCCAGGCTCTGAGCCATCAGCCCAGAGCCTGACGCGGGGCTCGAACTCACGGACCGCGAGATCGTGACCTGGCTGAAGTCGTACGCTTAACCGACTGCGCCACCCAGGCGCCCCTAAAGTAAATCTTAACAAGATGATGTGAATGGTTCTGAAACCAAAATATATGTTATATGTTGTTCAACAACACAGTGCTATCTAGAAGTACTTAAACTTGATAGAATAACCCAGCACCACCACCTGCTGTTTGATACAGAAAATTCAACTTAGTGAGCTCACTTTTAGCTTGATCTAGTTATAAATTATCATGGGGATAAAGTGCCATTATCATCCTTATCTCTCAGATTTTAAGGTCTTTAAATAATGTATGTCTTGAGCAGATACAGATTTTAAAATATACCGATATTTCAAAGGGAAGAGATAAACAGAACAAAACAAGGAAAGCCAAATCAGATAGATAAATACCTTGAACTTGAGCACTCTATTGTACTCTAAAGATAAGAGACTGAATTATCCTACTAAGGAATCCCATAAGCTTTTCATCTTAGTGATTTCAGAGACTATACACGTCTTTCCTCTGTGTATTTATTACTGGTAACAGGTATACGACCAATGAAATACAGAGGGAAAACACGACTTCTTAAATTAAGACAAATTTGGATTTGAATTCCAGTCTTTCCACCTGTTAGCTTTAAGCTCAGTCCAATTATGCAGCCTCTCTAACCCCCCTGCTGCAGATTTGAAAAACTGGGATATCAACATGGACCTAGGGTATCATGTGAAGCACTGGGGACACATGTTAGGCACTAAAAAATGGCATCTCTGA
Organism: Herpailurus yagouaroundi; assembly: GCF_014898765.1. NCBI lineage: Eukaryota > Metazoa > Chordata > Mammalia > Carnivora > Felidae > Herpailurus > Herpailurus yagouaroundi. Next base: position 29,021,685 of record NW_024412413.1, on the reverse strand, counting down.
TGATATTATTTTGTCCACAATTGACATATATAAGAAAAATTTTAAAACCTAGGCTTTTACATTTTTGAATGAAAGCTGATTAGCATGTCCGTTTCTGCAATGCGTTGCGATGTGCTTCAGTTAAATTAACTAGTTGATTTCATTTGTAATCTTTTGAGTTCCCTATATATCCTCGGCAACAGAATAGAACAGTATCACTCAAATCCCAAATTTGGGAAGTTCAAATCAGACCAGACCATGGACAGATGAGAGGGTTATCATGAGAAGATGTAAGAGGTTTTGTTTCTCAAATAAGCATAAAGTGTGGAACTTGAGTCAGACAGTCAACCTGATTGAAACATCAGATTTACTGTGGACAAGCCTTACAACTTCAGCCTACAATCCAGTTGGGTATTATCTTTGACAAGAAGACTCTGAAGGAAGTAGACAGTCCAAACACATATTTCATGGATATATTTGGATTCATCCTATGATGCAAGGTCACTTTGGAAAGCATGAATCTGTCCTCATGGACAAGCTTCCAAAAGATTTAAAAAAATGGATTTTTATCCTGTTTTCTGATCTAATCTCATAGAAAGTAGTAATTTTTTGAAACTTCATTATTATCCTTAGGGTAGTAAAACTGTGAATAAGGTCATCACTATGAGCCTTCTGTACAAATTCAATTAGATGAGAAAAATTAAATAGATCTGTATCATGGAACTTTTTGGTACTACATAGAATTATACAATGCATGTATGAAAATATAAATATGGAGATGGGTGGATAGATACAGGGATGGACAGATGGAGAGACTTCAGAAAAGAAGTTTAGCAGGGGAAAAACGGAAGTTGTTCCTTGCATTATAATGCCAACTAATAAAGATAAAAGGAATGACAGAAATAGAAAATCACTATTTGGAAACCACCCTCATAATAAAGTTTCAGGTAAGAATTATCTATGGATTTGTGGGTAAAAGTATAGTTGAAAAGTAGGATGATTACATAATCTCAGAGTACCTCTCAACACCATATTTATTAATTGCAAATGGAAAATGGTAACTTTCAGTCGGAGAAAACCGGCAGATAATACCTTTACTAAGTGGGCAAAGTTGAAATTACCATCCCACTAATAGCACATCGGCCTGAACCAAGAAAGACACATTACCCCTGTGGCATTCCTGCCCCACATGCATAATTTGAATTTAATAACAAGGAAATATCGGGAAAACCCAAACTGAGAAACATTTTACAAGATAACTGGCCTATATTCCAAAAACAAAAACAAAAACAAAAACAAACAAACAAACTAACAAACAAACCCCAAATCCTTAAAAGACAGAGAAAAACTGAGGACCTGTTTCAGATTAAAGCAAGATAAGGAACATGATAATAATATGCAACGTGTGATCCTGGATCAGGTAAGAACATTAGTGGTACAAATGGATGAATTGGGATATATGGCTTCTAGATTAGATGCTAGTACTATTAATATTAATTTCTTCATTTTATTCATTGTAATGTGGTTAGACAGAATACGTACACTCATGTATTTAGATGGAAAGGGTATTATGCCTGAAAATTACTTTCAAATATTTCATCAATAGAATATTTAAATATATTTTATCTATATTTATATTTACATCCATAGCCATGCCCAGGGGGTCGGGGAGAGGAGAGAGAGAGTGAGAGAGAATGGTAAAGCAAACAAAGATGTTAAAAGCTGGGAGATCTGGGTTAGGATATACGGAAACTCTTTACTAATTCTGCAATTCTTGGACATCTGAAATTATTTCAAAATTAAAAACTGAAAATGGCAAAAGAAAGAGAAAGAAGGCAAAGAGGAAAAGAAGGAGGCACGGGAGGAGAATGGGGGTAGTGAGGGGGATGAGGAGAAGGGTTTCCCTTTTAGGAAGGTCTTAGAGCAAAAGCCTCTCATTCCTAACTATTCTATAACCTCAACGATAGAAGCATCAATTTATTGAGTGAGGAAAATGTGGATGGGAAAGAAGAATAAAGAACCAGGAGCTGGAGTTTGGGATGAACGGCACATCTAACTGAAAGCATTTCCTGAACTGTAAGCTCTGCGAGGAGAAGAAACAGGTTGGTGTTTGCTCACTGGTCTTCATCTAGCTCTGACACAATGCCCGGCACCTAGGATGTGCTCGGTAAACGTGTATTAAAGGAATAATGTACAATTTCTAATTTGTGATTTGTCCAACTCTTACTCTCCTCTTTTGCAATGGTCCTGACACATTCCTAAATGCTGTTCACTAAACATACAGGGATTGTAAGCATAGAATTATTCAATCCAAGCAACCTTTTCAAGAGAAGAAAACTAACTTATGTGAGACTGAGAAAGATGGACTCTGACATTACTCAGTAACGAAGCCCAGGCATATCTTTGCTGGCCCATGCTAAGAGGAAGGTCTGTGGTTAACTCACATTCCTTTTCCCCTACTGAGCACTTGTAAATTTCCTTGAACATTAATTTAATATTAATAGCCTTAAACAGCTGTGGGAGAGTTGTGGTAAAAACAAGGCGGCTGGTAGAGAGCAGTGTCACATTTCAAACCCAAATCCAAGGTCTCAGCAACGTCTAATTTTTTGGAATGTGAGTTGTGAAATTCGAAACTACTAGAATAATTGGAAGTGCCAGAGAACACTGGATGAGTGGTAATTAAAGTGGACGTGCAAACCAGCCTGAGGGGCAAGGTGTGGCAAGAGGTGTCTCGAATCTGCCTCTCAAACTTAATCTCTATTCTTGATGACATCTGCATTTTCCTTTATATTAGATGGTAACTAAACTGGCCAAGTCTGAGAATGCCTGCAAGCCCTCAACCTAAGGCAATTCCTTAGAGTTCTCAGGATGACTTCAAAGGGATATCACATCTCCACACTCTACCAGTAGCTGATGAATGCAAGGCTGGGTCCTTCCCTCGCTGCCACCCAATTCATACCCCCAGTAACACCTATGCAAGGGCCTGGAGCACAAGGTTGTATGCATGACAGCTAGAGTGGGGTTTTATTTTGTGGTTATATTTTATTGAATAGGGTTACTGAGACATAACTGACATAAGATAACTGCACATATTTATTGGGTAGGATTTGATGTTTTAACATATATACACACCATGTTTGAATGTATATACCCCCCTGACACCATCACCACAATGGAGATACTGAACAATCCTATCACCTCCAAAAAAAAGTGTCCTCCTGCCCCTTTGTAACCCCTCTCTCTTGCCCCTCCCCATCTTCCTTTCACACAAGACGACCACTCATTTGCTTTCTTCCACTATATGTTAAATGTCATTTGCTAAAATAGATAGAACCATACTGTCTTATTTTACACGGCTTCTTTAATTTAGCAGTTATTCTATTGACATTTACATTCTCCATGTTGTAGTACAAATTCCTTTTCACTATAGACTAACCCTCTATTTTATAACACACAACTTGTTTATCCATTTATCTGCTGAACATGTGGAATGTTTGTAGCTATTAAAAATAGAGCTGATAGTAATGTTTACATAAAAGTGTTTCTAAAGACATAGCTTTCATTCCTCTTGAGTAACTAGGAGTAGAATAGCTGAGTTTATGTTTAACTATTTAAGAAACTTCAAAATATTTTCCAAAGTGGTTATAATAGTTTTGCATTCCTAACATGAGTGTATGACATTTCGAATCCCCCAAGCACTTTGCCAACACTTAGTATAGCAGGTCTTTTTTTTTTTTTTTTTTTTTTTAGGGATATATCGTTAGCTCATTGTGGTAGCTCGTTAATTTGTTATCTCCAAACTAACTAGTGAGGGTGAGTATCTTTTAGCGTGTTCCTTTGTCATCAGTACATGTTTTAGTGATTTATTCAAATATTTTGTCCATTTTTAGTTGGATTGTTTATTATCATTGTAAGAGTTCATTTCAGTTCTTTACAATTCCCCTTATCCACAGGGAATATGTTCCAAGACCTCTGTGGATGCCTGAAACTGTGGATACTCCCAAACCCTATATATACTGTTTTTTTTTTCCTCTACAGTAGTATCTATGACAAATTTATAAATTATCTACAGTAAGAGATTAACAACAATAACCAATAATAACACAGGACAATTTTAGCAACACACTCCAATAAAAGTTATGTGAATGTGGCCTCTTTCCCTCAAAATATCTTATTGTACTTTATTCACCCTTCTTGTGACGATGTGAGACAATAAAATACCTACATGATGCGATGAAGTGAGGTGAGTGACGTGGGCACTATGACATGGTGCAGGCTACTATTGACCTTCTGACAACAGGTGAGAAGAAGGATCATCGCCATCTGGATCACCATTGACTGGTACAAAGTGAAACTGTGGATACTGGAGGATTGCTGTGTATCTTCTGAAGACGTATCCTTTATCATGTATCATGAAGCATATCATATGCACATAGTGCTTTGCAAATATTCTCTCCCTTTTCATTTTCTCAACAGCATCTTATGAAGAGTAGATGTCTTTAATTTTAATGAAAAGCAGTTGCTCAATCTGTTCTTTTATGGACCATGCTTTTGTTTTGTTTTGTTTTGTTTTGTTTTGTTTTGTTTTGGGATAGGTGCGAATTAAGAGGGCTTATGCAAGGTGCTGAAAAAGTGAAGGAAGGTTAATTCATCCAAAATTTTGTGAAAAGTTTGTACCATAAGTTGTACTCCAGGGCCTAAAATATATTACTTGATGTGACTACACAGCAAGAGGTCAATAATTAGAATGTGACTAGAGTACTCGCTGTTCGTCTTCGTTATGCTATGTGTCTGATTCCAGGGAAGCCATAAGTATTGAGGAGTTCCCTATGCATGGCAACTGGTGTCACCTACAATCAAATGTGTAGGGACGATCAGAAGACCAACTCAAGGTTAGTCGGTCAAAATCTCCATGAGACCGAACGGCTCTTGGGCAGCAGGGTTGCTTTGAGTGGCCCACTGGATGTGAAACACAGTACGTCCCCAAACAACAATGGGTTCTGAAATGAAGTGGAAATTGTAACCAGAATATCAAAATACATCATAAGCCTCGGGTGAAATGCACTATTAATATAGAAAAGTTTATCACAATTCTCTAAATCAGTAATTTTTTTGGACTACACAATAAGAACGAACTCTATAATTAACAGGAAGCTATTGTCTTTTTGGAGAAAGAAAGCTTCAAAAAAAAAATGTGGGGGACTTTTTAAAGCCTGGATCAAATATCCTTCAAAACCATCTTATTCTATTTATTCTAATGACATATTTAACAGGTATCATTATAACATTTGAAATGCACTAAATTCACTGGATAATAGATATAATAATTTCAATTATTTGTCCATTCAGCATGTGTAACTTGAGCAACAGTAGTGTTCCAGAAACTGCTGTAAGCATTGAGGATACACCAGAGAACAAAACGTACGTTAAGTGGTAATAAATGCTATGAAGAAGAATTAAACAAAGAAGGAAATTAGAGGTTGATGGCGATGTGCTATTTAAATAAGAGGATAGAAAATTTGGGCACCTGACTGGCTACTTTCTATCGAATGTACCTCACTTGTCTTTAAATTCAACAACCTCTTTGCAAAGTAAATTCTTTTTAGAATTGTGATTTTTTTTTCAAGTATACATTGATGAGGGACCATAAGGCAAGCTGAAGGCAAAATACAAGCTGACAACACCCCTCCCCCTCCCCCAGGTGGGATATATGTGATATTCCTTGGACACTCTTGGCTGCCCAAGAACAAAGGAAAGGAAAGAAACAAATGGTTGACTGAGAGAGATCAAAGTCATGCAGGACAAGAGTCTCCTTCAGTTTACGAATAACTTAGTAAACTGCAAGAAAAAGGCAATCTTATCCATAGCCTAATCTCCGGAAACCTATAGACTCTGTTTCCTGGAGCTCTAATATCACCCTCATCAAGATGTAAGGGTGTTTAAGTGCTTGCAATGGCGGAAACAAAGGCAAATGAAAAATTAAATTCCCTTACCGCCTACACTCCATTGACAAGTCCTGAATCAAGCATAGTGACCTTTCTCTAAGCGCTCAGCTGCCTCGATGATGACACTACGCCAGGGGCACAAGAGAATCTTGGTTTAACATTATCCTGCCCCGCCAGGATCCTGTGAATCTCTTTAAATACGTAAAAATTCCTTAGCAAACCTTTATCTTTACCCCTCAAGTATACTTTGGCATTATATTATACTCCAAGCATATGGCCCCTGATATACATCTGAAGGAGCTCATGACTAAGGTTTTACTAACAGTGGGAGTGCCTGGGTGGCTCAGTCAGTTAAGCCTCCTCAGCTCAGGTCATGATCTCGTGGTTTTCGAGTTAAAGCCCTGCATCGGGCTCTGTGCTGACAGCTCAGAGCCTGGAGCCTGCTTCAGATTCTGTCTCCCTCTCTCTCTGTCCCTCCCCTGCTTGCGCATTCTCTCTCTCTCTGTCTTTCAAACATAAATAAAAAGAAACATTTAAAAAAAAAAAACAGTAATAAATGACATTTTTCTAACAACAGCTAGCCTCAAGGTCTGGAAACCTTGCTTCCACAATTCCTTAGAGACGTACGCTGTCCCTAACCAACCCCCCCATTCCCAACCTGTAGATATATAATCAGTCACTCTTCACAACCCCAGGGCAGCTGTTCCTGCCCACGGTTCCTGTCCCGGTACTTTAATGAAATCACCTTTTTGCACCAAAGACGTCTTCAAGAATTCTTTCTGGGCCGTCAATTCCAAACCCCATCATCACTCCAAAACCCCATCACCCATCATCAATGGCTTTTCACATACACCTCATGAATTTCAACATGTCTCTAATCTTTGGGCAGTCACAGGTAGAGCTCTGATCCGTTCAGGTTCAATCCATAACATTTCAAGAGGGCTTATATTTCAATTTCTCGTCATCCACTCAAAAATATGAGAAGGATAAAAGGAAAGACCTTTTGAATTTGAACATAAGAAAGACAGATAAAAGTTGTATGTTTATGAAGTTTTCCTCGGAGCCAATTTAGAATTGTTAGCAATACTTGTCATTATAAGAACAAATGGAAAAATAAAATTTGTATGTATTTATTTCTGTTAATTTACTGTAAACCCTAAGTGGTAAAATACATTGTCAAGACTTCCTGCCTTATAAAGTTGCCCTCTGCAATACACTTTCAGCCTTTTTCTATTTATGAGAGTTCTTGCAATATTTTGTTCTTGGTGTTTTTCAGAGAAAAGAGGAAATACGACATGCCTGTTATTTACATTAGTTAAGCAAGGGAGAAGTATGTTTATGCAAGCAACCCTCACCTACAAAGGTAATGCAACAATTTATAAACACTGTTTTGGTAATATTAGGTTTTTACCAAAATGCTGACCTAAATTTCCTTTGCTCTGTTTTTGTGCCATGTCAAATAGTTCGTTGGTTCTGTGTGGGCCTTAACCTAAGACAGTTGTATATTTCCAGTTGTAAAAGCATCCTTGCAGTTTAATTCAGACTGATTTAAAAATTAGTAGATGGACCTTTCTTATTTTCTGTGACAAGGCATGTAATTCTTCTTCCTCCATGGTCAGGAGTTTAAGGAGAAGAGGAGAAGATCAAGAAAAGCTTAGGTGTAGCAAAGCAAATCTCCAGTCAGAGATAAAGCCAACAAAAAAAAAAAAAAAAAAAATGGATAGGATTATGTGTCTGGGTTTCTTTTATGAAGAACACATTTTTCTAAGGAACCTTCCATTTAAGACACTCAGAATAACAAGTAGCTGATGGACAGTAGCTTTTGGTAGCAAACTCATAAAAAAAACACTGGGGATTCCTGACCCAGATGGTAAAGGAGTTACATCTTCTCTAGAAATGGGCAAATTGTCTACAGAACCTTTACAATTTCACTGTATAAACGTTGTTTAGACAAACTTGATATAAGGAGATAAACAGTGCATACAAAATCTTAGGAGACCCCGATCTACTGGTTTTCAATTTTTTTTTTTTTTGTAATGTTTATTTATTCTTGAGAGAGAGAGAGAGCCAGAGAGACAGAGCATGAGTGGGGAGGGGCAGAGTGAGAGGGACACAGAATCTGAAGCAGGCTCCAGGCTCTGAGCTGTCAGCACAGAGCCAGATGCGGGGCTCGAAGTCACAAACCGTGAGATTGTGACCTGAGCCGAAGTCAGACGTTTAACTGACTGAGCTACCCAGGCCCCCCCCAAGTCTGCTGGTTTTCACACATCCACAGAATATTTATAAAACGGAATGGCCCTAAATATTTACATTAGTGATACCACTAATACATGGCCTTCAGGTCACCTTGACCCTGACCATCCTACATTGGCAAAGATGAGTGTTTATATTAGCTTCACTTGCAAAGTATAGCTTAGGATACTGAATCATGTGGCTTAACCCACAAAATTATAAATAAAAATATTTCAGTGGTCTGTAAATAAATGTAATTCAGGTAGAATTCAGCATTCTGAATATAAGAAATAAATCACACCTAGAATTGTGTTTTCTTCTCATCCACCACGTTGCAAGGGTACATATTTCTGTATGAAAAATAGTTATTTTGGATTCTGCATGCCCAAGCATTTTCTCTGCTTTTTTATTACAGACAATTCAAGTCTTGAGGGGAATTCATGGATCAAGAAAAATAATACATTCTTCCCATATTATAGAATATTTCCATCACTACATATAACTCGATGCCAACTTCTGCAGTATCCATCGATATGACAAAAAGCCCAATAAATAGCGGAGTTGGAAACATCTTAGATTCTTGGAAGATTTCTGATGTTTAGTTGGCACAAGTCACAAAAGGTTGAATTTTCCTGAAAGATATTGATATTTCACAGAATTAGAATGAACTTTAATGGTGCCTCGTGGGGATGAGTATAAACAGGTATTTGTCTTCCTTTTTTTTTTTTTTCTTTCTGTTTACAGTGAATTAAACACAGATTACGTTGCAATCAAAGTTTTTATCTTAACACTGGGGGATACAATGTTGCAACGAGTTTTCTATTATGCTGTTTTTGTTGGGATGGTTGTTTTCTCTTGTCTACAGTTTCTCCAAATATTTTTTTTTTTCTTATTGCTCTATTAGGCTTGTTTGAAATATATACGTCACCTCTCTGTTTCACGTGTTTTTTAACCCATTTCTGGACATTTCCCAAAAATGCACCAACCTTTCATGTCTTATTAGGTTCTTATCAAATCTTCAGATTGTCACATAACTGAATTATAGACAGTCTTGAGGGCTTACTTGTATTCAAAGCCTGAGGCGCGTTTTACTATTAACTGATAAATATGTTGTAAAAACCCCTCAATTCGGTAATAAATCATTTAATCAGCAAAGGCCTAGAATAGTAAGGGGGAATAGTAATAAACCTAGGGGGAAAGTAAGTCATGACGGATCCTCAGTGGTTTTTGGAGACCCATTTGCACCTCCCCTCCCCACAAGTCCCATGGAATCCTTAAGAATACTACACATTTCCCAGAAGTGGAAACACCCCCCTCCCCTGGGGTATAAACTGCAGAACAATATAATGATTCTGACTTCTAGGGTTCTATAAAAGAATCTCAGTATGCGTTAAAGGTGCTTCTCTTTTGTACTGTCTTCAAGAACATGCACACATTTTCTAGGCACAGGAAGAATTTCAGTTTTCCACAAAGAAAGTGCTTGCAACTATAAATCATGCTCAGTGCTGACAAAAACTAACAGACAAAGCAGTGTAAACATATGAAACAGAAATGTTAAAAAGAAAAAGAAAAAAAAGTCACTCTGAATATTTTTCATTACTGTGAATATATTCTTACCTACACGGTACACTCAGAAAAAACAAAGAAAAAGAAAAATATCTAAGAAAGATCTAATATAAACTAAAAGATCTAACATAAATTGAAACTCCTAGATATAAAACTATTTAAAAATAAAGCTAAAAGCATATTCTACCTTCTAACTGGTGGCCAACTGTGAATATATTTGAGATATATTTTATAAGAAATAAACATCAATTGAAAACTTTGTTAAAACCAATGTTTGGAAAATATGGCATAAGAAATATTGTATCTCCATTTTGATTGCTAAGGGTTTGGATCATAGTTTGCAGAGAAATGAAGTTGGTTGGACAAGGAGTTGCCAAAATCACAGGTAACCCTTAGGTGCACAAGTTTCTTAGATCTAAATTATTCCTCATAGTCCTGTTCCTGAAATTGTCAACTTCGCAGATTGTGGCAAATGGAGAGATGCACATTTGTTGAAAACCTATTGTGCTCATTTCATATAAGATTTACATTGCGTGCTCACACCCAGCCTCGAAGCTAGAATTCACCATATCTGTTCTAAGAGTGCAGAGACAATGATTTACCTTAAATCAGTTACGCAAAGTCTCCCAGCAAGCAAGGGATGGGACCATGATCGATTCATTCTCAGGTCTGTGTGATTCTGAAATCAGCAATCTTTCTCTTAAATCCTACTGCTTTGCATTTCATAAAGACCGATGTATTAGATACCATGAAAGGGTGATCTCAAAGATCAGATGCCTGTGAGATGGGAAGACAAACCACACTCCAAGGAGAGGGAGGAGAGGGAAGGTAGACTCCTGCCATGCACACTGTGAATGGTGGGTATTTACGTGGTCCCTGAAGCAGATGGGATTGCCTCAATCTGGGGCAGAGTAAGGAATTGGGGCAAGGGGAGTCTGTCCAGAGTAGTGCATGACTGAGGAGTTGGAGGAATCTAAGGTAAATATATGAATGAATGAATGAATGAATGAACGAACGAATGAGAACTCTACCGTAACCTGTTTTATCCCAGAGTCAGACCTGGGTTTGGGTCTATTTACTATGCCTCACGTTTACTGGTCAGTTGCCTGCATGCCTGAATTTTATGTTTTTTCTGAAGACCCTTGGGGATATGCTGATCCGATAAAATTGGCCAGATGATACACTTCGAGAAGACCCAAAAGCACAGAAAGAAATGGTTTGTGAAGGCAGGCACTGATGGCATGGCAAGAATTTCCTTTTACAGAAATAAGGCTGACCATCGAGTCCTAATGTGTACAACCTCCCCTTCTCCATCCCTCCATGCAAAAGTATATAAAAGTCAAGAGTCCTGTGTTTCTAGGGTGTTCTGTTCTAGTAGATTCCCCACCCAAGGAGCGCTACTGATTCTGGCTTTGTAGCACAGGGTACCTTTCTGTGAGGGCAAATGGAGGGCCCCTGGATCAGGCCCCCTGGCATCATTGACCATGCATTTCTCCTATGTGATTCTTCTGTTCTATTTTGATTCACTAATAACCCCAATCTGTTCCAAGTCATCATTTTCTCCAGTGCTCAAATTCAGACCAACTTTAATGCTCTAGCCTGATTCAGGTGAGATAATAATTGTTGATACTTCTCATAAGGGACTTTGTAATTGTCAAGGTTCTATCACACATATAATGTTATTTTTCATAGTACTCTCTTTGAGAAATAAGATATTATTTCCCAGTTTTCAAGACATAGAAACTGAGGTCCAGAACAGTCATGTCTCCTTTCATAACACATCACTGATGTATCTGGGCTTAGATCTATGTCTCATCACTACCCCACTGTCTTACACACAATACTTTATACATGGCTTATGAAAGTATTGCACAGATTTTTTTTTCAAATGGCAATTCCCCCCATATTGGGAACTTTGGAATTCCCATTATGTGTCAGCACATTTCAAAACAAGTGTAAATGGGTATAAGATCTGACTGGTAGAGAAAAAAAATCGCAGAAACTTGAATAGATTTCTTTTCAATTTTACAAATGCAAGGGACCAGAATACAGTCTTGGAATATATTCTAAGCAGAGAGTTTGAAGACAAAATTGATCTAATTAGGAAGGTGTGAAGAAAATATCCCCAAACCAAACCATATGCCATGTAATAGTCTGGAGGTAAATACAGAAAAGCTGCCTTAGAAATGAGAAAATCACAAGTACATAACAATTGGTGCCAGAATATTCACCACTTTCACTCATAAACAGAATTTTAGTCTACACTGGCTTGGGAAAGAGGTAGGTCAAGGAACACGGACAGTGACCAGGCACATAGTCAAAGCTTAATCGATGCTTATTGAATGTATGAACGGATGGGTGGATGGAATCATTACTATAGACACCATTAAGGAAGGAGAATAGGAGATACTTTTCTCAAGCATAGATCTTATTCTGTGATATCCTACTATGTATTTCCCAGCTGTTTTTTGAGCTGGATTCCTAGGTATCACCTAGCCCTTTATAGACCGAAGAAAGGTCCAGTTGGAGTGGAGGATTAAGTCATAGGATTGTGGTGTTGGAACAGAGTTGAGAGAGGGCATTTGGAGAGAGACGCGCAACATTCAACCTGCAGTAATAAAGCTGCCACCATTTCCTGCCTGTTGGTGACTTTATCTCTACCAGCTCATCTAATTCTCACAATTCCAGGAGGTAGATATTTCTACTTTCAATTTACTTATCAAAAAAAAAAAAAAAAAAAAAAAAAGACAGAAGTACCAGGTAGAAAAGGCAGCAGAGCTGAGATTGTAACCTAAGCTTGTCTGAACAGAATGCTCTCTGCTGTCTTTACTAAACCACTCTCAGACCATAGAAATAACCCAACTTCCCCATTTTGCACGTGAGTAATGAGAGGTAATTCAACTGATGCCTGAAGATCATAAAATAGTTATGGATCCAGGTACCTTAAATCATTTTTTTGGTCCTCTTTACATTTATATGAAAGCTAGCCATTGATTTATTAGTTGAAGCCTAATTTAAAAAGCATACCATATATACAGATTTTAGCATTCTCAATAGAACTGTGAGTTGCATAAATAAAAGATAAATGAGTTTCCCTGACAGAACCTTTGCATCTAATACCACATCTTCAGGATTAACTGCTGCCCCTCTCATAAAAATTCTGGTGGCAGCCAGTTCTGGAGAACTTGGCTAGAGGCTCTTGGCTCTTGGCGTACCTTGTCTAGGTAACTGCCTACCTTGGGGCCTGGGCCATCCATTTTATAAAGGTTTCAATCCATATGTATATCTGACATTTTCTTTTTTGCGTTACGTGGCATAACATATAGGTAACAATCCATAATTCTTGAATTAATCAAAATCACAAAACCAAACTGAATCAAATCTAATGTGTTTCTTCCCTGTTTTTCCAGCTATCGTATTCCAGTAAAAGGCATCTAGGATTGTGTTTTAAATACTCTATTTAGCATTTAAATCTATCCAGAATGTAAAATCCAATCATTTTCAAAAAGATTTCTTCAGACCGTGTGATTCTAGCTTGTGTCAGTTTCACATATTTCCTAGTATAAATTTGATCTCATGATATTTTAATATATTTGGGGGGGGAATCAATTCTCGATTAGTTACTTAAATAATTGTGACAAAGCTGCCGACATAGTAATCTTAAGACAAACAAAAAGTGATTTTGGAATACTGACTTGGAGTCTTGCAATTTAAAAGGAAAAGGAAAAATAGAACCTGGCATACACTTGAAAACACTAATTGTAGACGGGTGGCTGAATACTCCCCAAAAAGCAATAGAACATTCCTTCCTTTGAAATAACAAAATAATGGCATTAACAGCCCATAATCACAGTGAAACGCTGGAATAACAAGAGAGTGGGAAGAAATTCCAAGGTACAGGCCAAAATGCCAAGGTAAAATGCAAAGAATGACGACGGCTCCTTGCTTTTCAAAGATGCGTTTTCCAGAGTGGAAGAGGGAGTTGTAGCCGTGGAATGCCATACTTTGCGGCAACTAACGCTCACTGAGAACAACAATTACAAAACCGTATATGGGAGTCATCCTCGAATGCTTGCTCTCAAATCTCATGGTTTACCAGATTGGAGCATGGATATTGCTGTAGGTGGCTGAAATGAAAGTGTTTAAGGGCTTTCTGGTCCTAGAAAAGTGCTGTGCAGTCTCAGACTCTTGGAACTCAAATAGATGGCACTCGTGGGAAATCAAACACAGACCAGTCCTTGTCAGGAGGAAGAAGTAGAGAAGTCCCTGGCTCACTTTGCAAAGATCATGAGGTTGTTCCCTTCACACCTGCCTTCCTGCATGCTGCAAATTTTTAACTTTAGAGTCACTTGTATCTTAAAAGTGTACCTACTAAATGTAAATATTCCTGGACCCACCATAAAGCAAGCAGGTTAAATCTCTTAGCCTGTCTATGATAATTCTGTTAGGAAGTACAGCTGTCTGGAGGACGGGTTGAAGATTTTGAGAACAAGTTGATGCTTAGTGTGAAACAGCACCGTGATTAAATATTCCTGACTGTTGACTGATGGCAGGGGCAAGGGGAGAGGGATAGAGTGACCTTGGTGGAGGTTGGGGGAGCAAGGGTCCTTACAAGGATCATTGTCCAGCTCTATTTTAGATCACTATTAGTTAATAAGTAACAGAATGTCAAGAGTGAGAAGTGTTGAGCCCAATTTTATCTATTAAGACCCCCAAAGAAATGTATCTTTATATTTATGATGCACACGAAGGCACAAAATATTCATCCCATAGACAACGCTATAATATTTGCATATCCTATGGAAATACATTTTGGTTTGGCAGACGTGGAGCTAAACACCCTTTAGAAGAGCATACATTAGAGACCTTTGCTGCAGGGGATCAGGGCACTTCTTTTTGTATTATAATTAATGAACAATGAACCAGAGACTTAAGTTCTAGTCTAATCATATGAACTTGGACAAGTCACTTTTCCTTTAACTGTCCCCCTAGAGTTAGCTACATGCTGTGGTCTGCCTTCCGTCACAGGCAGCACTTTTACCAAATGACCTGTCACAGCACACTCAGGGTCCCCAGGACTCCAGGCTGCAATACCTATGCGTTTGCCATTCACCGCCTGACTGCCCACCAGTTGCCTCAGCTTTTTTATCGTAATAATGATTAACGTCCAGGCACAAATTTTTGTCTTAGCTAGTTGTTGTAGCAAAAGTAACTTTTAAATGTAGTAGGTGCTATAAAGCAAGAGTATATAGGTCCCCTTCATAACCTGAGATGAGTTGTCGAGGGTTGGGGACAGCTGCTATCAACACTTGTCTTCTAGCCTTGCATCTGAGAGGGTGATATGGAAGTTATTACTTGCACTCATATTCCATTGGGGGTTGGGGAATTCAGTCACAAGGCTTCACTTGAAATTAAGGGCGTTTGTTCTGAAGAGGAATAAAGGCAGAAGAAACTGAGAGATCATTGGCAGTCTCTTCCACAAGTAGGCTTCAAGTCAGCAAGCAAAACCACAATGGCAAATTTACAATCTTGGAGGATAACTGGTCTCCTAGACACTGGCTCTGTATGCTGCCCAACGTCTGTCTCTCAGTCAGTGCTCGTACTTCGGAGGTTATTTTGAAAGGATTAGCCTTGATGAGAAAGGCCTAACTCTTAATGACATCTCTGCTACGGGGTTGTATACACAAAGTGCCAGCCTTTGTTGGGAGGAGGCTGTTTGATTGGATTTTGATTGGATTAGAGTTTTCCTCCATTTTTGTTTTTTAGCTTGTCATAAAAAAAAAAATGTATTGTGCTTTTGGTTCTTTAATGTTTCATGTTATGGGACTCTTGGTCAGTTTTAGATTATAAGCCAGGGGCATAAAAGATCGCTCCTTGTTTTCTTCCTTCTTTGTTTCCAGAAATGTGCCCACTAATTTAGGAAAACAGGAACATACGTAATCTCAACAAAATAAAGTACTCAAATTGAAGCCAGACTTACAAATAACCTGTATAATTTGGTAGAAGGAATATAAACTTTTAAAAATGAGCACATATCCAAATCCAGCCTAGATGAAGGAATCAATTTTACAACATCACCCTGAGAACTTCTCTCTTTGCCTTTTCTCTAGCTTCTGCATACGTTGAAGAAGTCTTGCCAATGAACTAGTATCTTCCAGGGTACAAGTTCAGTAGCAACGATTGAAATATTGAGGTAATAAAATTTCCTGTATTAAGGATCATGAAGAAAGCCAGATGAAGACCCCACAGCCATGAGGGAATTAGTAGACAACAGCTATTGTGAGACAAATCAGAAATCTATCTTTTCCCTATTCTGAGCCAGTAGAAGTGAATTTCAAGAATCAAGGCAAAGAATCAGTGATCTGAAAGTGTCCAACTGCACTTCTAGCTGTTCTCTAAAAGAGTCGCTGTTTTATTTGTTGGCATGCACCCCCCCCCCCCCATCATCACTGGGCTCCTTGTCTTTCTAGTATTGCAAAAACAGGAGTCATTGACCTTGGTAGTGACCTTAGCAAGTTTGATTAATTTCTCTGCCCTTCCCTTTCATTATCGATATAAGGGGATAATAACCCTTAGTATGTGTTATCCTAAGGATTTAACAAGTGAAATATTAGAGGGCTGAGCACAGTCCCCGGCATTTAGCAGTAAGTAAGCAATGGTAACCATTGCATTATCACACTATTTCCCTGAGAACAAGCACAGAGCCTGGCACATGGAAAGTGCTCAGTGAGTGTGCATTACATACATGAGTCTGATTGTGAAAGTGACTTCCTCTTCCCTACCTGCATCACTCCATTTACTCCTAGTAGATGCTTAGTACATTTATTCACTCTGTACATATTTATTGGGACTTCAACAATGGAAAAA
Source organism: Herpailurus yagouaroundi (assembly GCF_014898765.1). NCBI lineage: Eukaryota > Metazoa > Chordata > Mammalia > Carnivora > Felidae > Herpailurus > Herpailurus yagouaroundi. The sequence continues at coordinate 29,005,096 of NW_024412413.1, read as the reverse complement.
ACCCAGCTCAGAGTCTGATGAGGACCCACAGTCTTTACCTCGGCATTTTTCCAGTTGCGAAGGTTGCCCTGACATGGATGTTATACTTTGTTTTTAGTTGTTTAATTTTTTTACGAGAGAGAGAGAGAGAGAGAGAGAGAGAGAGAGAGAAGAGATTGATTGAGAGTCCCAAGCAGGCCAAGCAGGCCCACGCTCAGCGGGGAGCCTGACATGGGGACCCTGGGATAAGAGCGGAAATGAAGAGCCCATGCCCAACCCATGGAGCCACGCAGGCGCCCCTGTTTTTAGTCATTTAAATGAGCTCCTTTCTTCAGGTGTGTTCTTAGCACTGGCCTCAAGGGGACTGTTCCTCTTGGTTGCGCCTATGGATGGCTGGCATCCTAAAACACTTTCTCCATACGGGAACCTCAGGAAGTCACGTTGGAAACGGGAGACATGGAGAATTCTCCACTATCATAGGATGTCTGTCTTTGGAAAACTTCTGTCTGTCGGGACTCGCCCTGGGCGGTTTTCCTCACTTACTGGGGTTGCTGCCTGGGGCACTGAGTTAAGCTGCAGCGCCATCTCGTGGTCAGATGATGTGGTGCTCAGATGCAGAGTTTCTAACGAGTAGGTGAGCAAAAGAGAACTCAGAAGTCACCTTATCTACTTCCCTTATTTATACATAAGAAAAATGAATCAAAAAAGAAAAAAGGAAATGACCTAAACTTTATGTTACAAAGAGTTAATTGCAGAACTATCCCACTTGGTTGCTATTTCCCTCAACAGTGTGCACTATGGAGCATGTGGCTGTGGCTGAATGTTCGACTTGTCTTCTAGGTACTTACACAACCTCCTGTGAACCTGAGTGGTCTTACTTTTAAAATGGGGTGATACGGCTGTTGTCGTAGCATCTGAACAGCAGAGTATTTTAAGGACTTTATAAACAATAAGTTATGAAAAAGAAATCTAAGTTAATACATATTTTTTTTTCTAGATTTTCGGTAAGGAGACAGATGCATCTCATTTAAAGCTGCATTAACAGTTGAGAGCCACTCATCTATTCATTGCCCGCTTCCAGGAGAATGTATGGAGTGGTGGCCACGTCACTGTCGTGCGAAGGGAGGATACGAAAATCAAGAAAACACAGACTTTACCCTTGAAGAAAGCAGTCCCATAATAATGAAGACAGACATTAATAGATATACTGTGTGGTGATAACAGATACTAGTGTGGATGCTGGTAACAACTTTAGTGCTTACACACAAAGAGTTCCGTTCTGCCAAGTTGCAGGGGGAAAGGGGTTGCTGAGATGGAACACGCTTCACATAGGAAAAAATAAACCTGAAGCATGGTCAGAGCAATACTAGAGGAATGTTAGAGACACAGATGGGACAAACCAAAGATGAACATTCTAGATGTGGAAGGATAAAACACCAAAAATACCCCAAACAAACAAAAAATACAACCTCACAAGAGAACAGAATCATCCTATAGTTATAAAAATACTCCAGGCCTGGTACATATTTTCAGAACTCATGGCTGTCGTTCCAAATACATGACAAAATAATCTGGTTTGGATCCAAAATTTCATAACTTATACCAAAATTTGATATTTTGTTTGTAGTTATAAAAGCTAAGATCATTTTAAATTGTGGAATAGCATATAACCCAAAGAGTCGACGGAAAATGATGAGAATTGAATGGTTTCATGAAAGTTCATCTAGACCAATCATTCCGTAGATTTCTATATTACATATTTGTCTTTCAGTTCTATGTGTTAAAAATCATTGAAGGTTCTTTTTCCCTATCTCTTTCATCATAGCAAGTATTTGAAAAAAACAATCTTAATGGCCTAGAAGTCATACTTTTCCCCTTTCAAATCCCTTCTAGTCTTCTTCACCAACCTCTGACATTCAGAGAATTGCTTTTTAGACACATTGATCGAAGACCATCTATCCACATATTGTTCATTCCAAATTGTTCCCTTCTGGGCTATCTCAGGATACGAAGTGTTTGTCAGTCCTTCAAAATATAGTAGTAAGGATAACTCTGTCAAAAAGACATTTCCATGTACAGTGAAAGCCTAAAATTACATTCTTCCAGACTGTTTTGCTATGCGTCTACATGTCAAGGAGATAGAAAAACTTCAGATTTTTAGTCCAACAAAGAAGAAAGAAATTTCCTTTGACTGAGGGAATAGTTTGACTAGCTCCCACAGCCATAGCTCACAGGCATCTATCATCACGGTGGTTCATAAGGAAGATGACAAAATATAGATATATTGAGAACTTCTTACGCTGAAGAATTTCATTGACCTAGACTAGTACACTTGACTCTGAGGCCAAGCGACCCTGGACAGTGTCTTTGAGAACAAGTGGTTATCAAGGCTAATCTTGAGAAGTGGGTATTAACCAAATATGGATGGCCAAAGAGAGCAAAACAAAGGCAAGCTGTTTACACATGCCTTGTGGGATTCTCTCAGTCCTAAAAGGATGCTTCTAATTATTTCTTTGACCGCTGTCAGTGCTCATTAATTAACAGAAAAGATTATTAGGGGATATGAATTACTTCGGAGTGTTAGTCTCTTAAGTGACATAATTATTCCCAACAGAATTCTGAAAGGACACAAGTAACAACACTTCGAGGTGCCAGCTGACTTGGAACTGAAGACTTGAAATTGCCCCTTGCTTATCGCCAATTCTGCAATCGTGGAAAACACTGGGCACGCTCTGTCCCAACCGGGAGAAATCACTCTATCTGAAAAAAATCTCACTGATCACCAATGTGCGTGGGCCCATAAATCAGAGGGAATGAAACAACTTTCTTTGGATTTTGTGGCTCCTGTAGGAGAGAGATCTCATTGACTTCTCAATTACCAGAGTAAAGGTGGGGCATTCAGTCTCAAGGAGGAAAGAAGGGTAAGCCCAGCTGGAGCTCATTTCTACTTCTCTGCCGCCTTCCCTGCAGTCCCTGTATTAATCCTACGATGGTCTTCAGATGCTAACTTTCAAGTCCACAGGAGGAACAGGGACATAGCAATAGCTTTCGGCAGCTGGGATTTTTCTGAGTATCAGACATATTATCCTTTCCTCAGGTTAATATTTCTGGCCTAAAAACTTTCAATCACAGAAAATTCTGTGGGCTACCTTTTGAATTATTGCATGACAACCGTTCAGATGCATACATTCCAATGCTTAATTAGATTCCAAATGGCAATGACAGACAAAGTAACAGCCTATAATTCTAGTACGTAATACAGAAATTCAGACACCTTCTTGCAAACACCATATTCAGGAAAGTACAGGGGCTTCTGGGTGGCTCAGTCGGTTAAGCCTCCGACTTCGACTCAGATCGTGATCTCATGGTTTGTGAGTTCCAGCCCCACATCGAGCTCTGTGCTGACAGCTCAGAGTCTGGAGCCTGCTTCAGATTCTGTGTCTCCCTCTCTCTCTCTGCCCTTCCCCTGCTCACGTTCTGTCTGTCTCTTTCTCTTTCAAAAATAAAGAAATATTTAAAAAAAATTTTAAAAAGGAAAGTACAATGATTCCTGGGGTTGAGAGAGGTCAGGAAATCTAGAAGGTAAGATTCCAAAGGGAAGGTATATATTTCTGAGAGTGAAAAGTGGTTCTACATAGTTCTATCCGCAAAAGTTCGAGGGACCTCCCACCCATACCCACGTAGGTAAATACCAACTACACAGCATTAGATCACTTTCCACCCTCACGGTGTATAAGTTGAGAATTGTACTGGTGGCTTGAAACAGAGACCAGAAATAATAGCTGTCTACCAAGAAAGAAAATGAATGCTTCTTCATGTGAAATAAATCCGGAGACGTAAAGTCCTCTCTGCTAAATGATCCTTATGGGGCCTTTCCCCATCTTTCTCCTTACCATCACCTGCACGTGACTTTTATCCTCAACATCACTTCCTGTTCCAAAATAGCTACTAGATGTCCAGGCGTCTCATGTGTACTCCATTATGGAAAGAAGGAAAAATGGACAGGACAATCAGTCTTTACCTGCCTGACATCTATTCATTGCAGCAAACCCTGGAGTTAACTTGGGCACACATCTCTAATCTTTGGAACCAGAGAATCTTTAGAAACTCGCAATGATGGAATAAGTCACTTGTGAAAATCAACTTCTACTAGACGTGTGGACCCATCCCCCTTGGTACCGGGCTCTCCTAGTATACTCCCATAATGACACCAGAAATGATGCCACTATATTTTCTTCTCTTTACCATCCAGGAAGATCCTGGTTCGCTCCTGATCTCTGCTTTATGGTAGGTGATAGAGAAATAATTCGTGGGCATCTTTTTCAGTTTTCAGTTTGCTTTAAGAATATGTTACAGGGGCGCCTGGGTGGCGCAGTTGGTTAAGCGCCCGACTTCAGCCAGGTCACGATCTCGCGGTCCGTGAGTTCGAGCCCCGCGTCAGGCTCTGGGCTGATGGCTCAGAGCCTGGAGCCTGTTTCCGATTCTGTGTCTCCCTCTCTCTCTGCCCCTCCCCCGTTCATGCTCTGTCTCTCTCTGTCCCAAAAATAAATAAATGTTGAAAAAAAAATTAAAAAAAATGTTACAGAAACTGAACTTTCTAAAAAAAAAAATTGAGGGGGACGGGCAGATAGAGAGAGGGAAAAAGAGAATCTTAAGGAGGCTCCACACCCCTGACCCGAGCCAGTCACAGCACAGGAGGAAAACAGATTTGACCAAGCTGAGCAACTTCACTAGGGTGGGAGTGGACTGTCATGTAGAGGAAGATTTAGAAGGAAGACCATTCTCATCGAGAGAGGTGAACAAGGATATTAACAGCTTTCTGCGGAGGACACAGGAGTCTGGCTCTAATGCACCAAGTAATTGGTAAACTGAGTCAAGTGGGGTGATAATGGTGTGATCTGGACAGAGGTGCCATGTGCCTGTCTGTGGGCCAGATCTCAAACCCCACTGTAGAGCCTCTGATTTGCAAGACAAGGCAGAGGTAACTAAGAGGGAAACCAACATTGGGAGAAGGTTCTCCGCCATAGGAATGGGCCTGGGGAAATACATACCCATCCACAAAGATAGCATTTAGGTTCATTCACCTGACTGTTGGAGAACCTGTGGAAAACACCACTCATACAATCTTAATGTTGCCTTGAAAGGGGATGCTATTGTCCTAGAGAAAGAAAGTGAAGACCTTTTTCCACTATATAGGAAAGCCGAACATCTAGAGAACTTCATAGCATTTTGCAGGGGAGCAGTTTTTCCAGGAGACGTGGCGGGATAATATTTTGAGATACCTCATGACCTTTATTTTTCTCTTTACTAGTAATTCGCTTTCATGTCCCTCTCTCTCATCCATGTGGAGTCGTGCCCAGTGCACCTGGAGGGTAGTCTGACCAGGCAGAAAGTGGAGGAGAAAAAATGGTGTCTTTGTGGCATAAGAAAAGACATCTGGCTTTTCTTTCTTCTAGCATTGGGGGAGTACTTGGTTAGCAAAAAATATCCTCCCACATAGTAGAAGAGGACCAAAGACAAAGAGGGTAGGGTGGCTCAGTCGATTAAGCATCTGACTCTTGATTTCAGCTCAGGTCACGATCTCACAGTTCATGGGTTCGAGTCCCTCATTGGGCTCTGCGCTGGAGCTGCTGGGGATTCTCTCTCTCTGCCTCTCTCCTGCGTATGCACTTGTGCTCTCTCTCTCTCTCTCTCTCTCTCTCTGTAAATAAATAAACTTAAAAAAAGGAGGGCAAAGATCAAAGGGGTGATGATGTTGGGGGCCTGTTTATGGAAGTGGATATGAGGGGATCACGTAGATAAGAATGGAAAGTGCCATGGAATAGAGCTACCCATGAAAGGCACTGCTTGCATTCCCAGATGTTGTAGGGGAATTGCATCAGTATATGGCCAACTGCCCAGCTTCAGCCCCAGTAAGGACCATACACAGAATTTGCCCTGGGTCTACGTTAACTTTCCTTTGCCCCAGCATTGGGGCATCCCTTTGCAGTAGCTAGATGCACACGGAGAGTTCCTGTGCCCTGACGTTGCTGAAAATACATCGCATCACTGCATGATAGGCAAGTGTGCCGAGTGCCTTTCCTCTTATCTGTCTACTTCTCTGTTTCCCCAGTCACATTTGAATGCGTGCTCCCTCTTTGCTCTCTTCCCTGACTGTGTGCTCCTCTCTTCTACCGTAGGGCATTTGCACATGCTGTCCCCACTGTCTGAAACACTCCTCTCGTCTGCCTGCTTGCCCCTTCCATCGTGTCCTCTAAAAACACATATGTCTAAGTTATATTTGTCCTTCAGATCTCAGCTGAAGTAGCACATCCTTGGAAAACCCATTTTGAGATCTTAAGAACAGTTAAGATACTTATGTATATGTACACTTGAATTGTCATTCCTTTTTTTTTTTAATTTTTTTTTAACATTTATTTATTTTTGAGACAGAGAGAGACAGAGCATGAATGGGGGAGGGGCAGAGAGAGAGGGAGACAGAATTGGAAGCAGGCTCCAGGCTCCGAGCCATCAGCCCAGAGCCCGACGCGGGGCTCGAACTCACGGACCGTGAGATCGTGACCTGAGCTGAAGTCGGACGCTCAACCGACTGAGCCACCCAGGCGCCCCTGTCATTCCTTTTTAAAAAAGTTTTTTTTTTTTTAATGTTTTCTTTACTTTTGGAGAGAAAGGGAGAGCATAAGCCGGGGAGGGGCAGAGAAAGAGGGGGACAGAGGATCCGAGGAGACTCTGTACTGACAGACTGACAGCAACGAGCCCGATGTGGGCCTCCAACTCACGAACCGTGAGATCATGACCTGAGCTGAAGTCAGACGCTCAACCAATTGAGCCACGCAGGTGCCCCTTGACTTGTCATTCCTGAGGAAGTACATCCTAATTGTAATTGTCCCTCTACCATACAGGGCCCTAAGAACACTGGAGACAGGGACCATATCTTTTTTGCCAATAATTGTACCGTCAGTACTCAACATAACGCATGGCATGTAGTAGGTACTCAGTAAATATTTTGTGAATGAATATATGCACTCTTATCTAATACTGTCCCCGGCATGCGTATAGTCGGTGACAAATACACATACACACCTACATAAATATATAAATGCAAGTACAAATACATATAAACTAAAGAATTTCATCTATATAAATAAGTAAAGTTATGAAGGAATTGTTTCAGATGCCGTGTGGTAGAGTGGAATGAACACGAACTCTACAACCCGTAGATTAGGATCTAACTAACTACAGTTCTTCAACTAACTGTTGTGTGAGTTTGAGTGAATTGGCTTAACTTTCTAAGCCTCAGTTTCCTCATTTGAGGAAAAGGATAATAACTCCGAACTTGATTGCCAAGTTCAAAAGAGATGATGTTCAAAAACTGCCTAGCCCAGTGCTTTGTAAGTCCTCAATAAACGGTGGCTATTGACATGGTTGAATTTGTATATCATATATGTTAAAGAAGAATGTAGAACTCTATTTAGTTGAGTTCCCACACAAAAACAGCGTTGGATACATTCAGATGGGTTCAGTAAGTAGTTGCAGAACAAATAAGTGAAAACATCGGCTTTTAGCACGACTTGAAATCTCTATTGTGTGAACAACGTATTTTTCAAGAGTATGCCAGAACAATGCAGAATCCTGCCGCTAGGTGTCGATAAATACACATGGCAAAAAACGAGGCCTAGCTTCTGGTTCTGATGTACTATTTTCTTGTAAAAGTAATGATAAGGCACTATGGCTATTTACACGCAAAGTTGCATGCTCAGTCAGTAATTCAAAAGTGCCCAACTGTACAGCCGTATCTCTCAAATAAATTCATATTTTCTCCCCCATCCCTTCCTCTTTTCCCTCTCTCCTTCTAATCCCTCTCTTCTCTCTGCCTTTTTCTGTCTTCTCTCTTTCTTCTTTCCTTCTTCCCTTCCTTCCTTCCCTCCTTCCCTCTCTCCCTTTTTCTTCTTTCTTTCTTTCTTTCTTTCTTTCTTTCTTTCTTTCTTTCTTTC
>NW_024412413.1:28899739-28997113 GCF_014898765.1 Herpailurus yagouaroundi | reverse complement strand
TTCTTTCTTTCTTTCTTTCTTTCTTTCTTTCTTTCTTTCTTTCTTTCTTTCCTTCTTTTCTTCTCAGAGAACAAAGAACAAAGCCTTTACTCTGGTTATCATATTTTATAAGGCATGCACACACATAAACGAGGAAGTTCAGGCTCCTAGAGCTGGCAAAAGGCTGAGCTGGGAACGGGAACTTTCTGCCATAGCACAACACCTTCCACTTGCACCAGCCCAAATAATTGTTTAAACACTGTCCCCCCTCTTCCTCACTGTTCCACCTCCTTAAGTCTTTTCCTAGTTTGCCCATGATTCAGATCATGTCTTCTGTTTCATGAGATATGCCCATCCACACCTTCTCCCGGGAATTCTACCTACCCTTCCCCACTCCCTTTAATCCCCTGGACATCTGGGTAACAATTGATTTCTTCCTGGGGCATTTAGAAACCATCCTCAAAAATGTTTTCTTTTAGCCATCCCTCACTAGATACAGAGTCCATGTTACATGCTGTATTACTTTGCTAAGGCAGCCAAAACAAACTACCAGAGATCAGGTGGCCTAAACAACAGACTTACTTTCTGACAGTTCTGGAGGCTACAAGTTCAACAGCAAGGTGTCAGAGGGGGCTGTGTCTTCTGAGACGTCTCTCCTTGATGTGCAGATGGTCCTCTTCTCCCTGTGTCTTCACATCGTCTTTTCTCTGTGCAAGTCTGTGTCCAAATTTCCTCTCCTGATAAGAATACCAGTCTATTGAATTAGGACCCACCCTCATGACCTTATTTTTACTTCATTCCCTTTTTAAACCCCTTATATCCATAAAGTCACATTCTAAGGTAGTTTAATATGAACTTTGGAGGGACACAATTCAGCCCACAACATAAACCGCAAAGAGCCCCCAGATTTTCTCAGTACCATTTACCATAACTGTAATTATTTTCACATGTAAGTCATTTTTAAATGCCTATCGCATACCTAGAGTTTCCATAAGGGCAGGAGTCAGGTCTGTTTGGTTGAAAACACACTTTTGGTGGGGATGCCTGCGTGGCTCATGTTGGTTAAGCATCTGGCTCAGGTCATGATTTCATGGTTTGTGAGTTTGAGTCCCACGTCGGGCTCGCTGCTCTCTGTTTCAGATCCTCTGTCCCCTTCCCCCACTCACTCTCTCTTTCTCTTCCTTTCTCGAAAACTAAACATTAAAAAATTTAAAAAGAAAACACAACCTTAGCACCCGAAACTGCCTGGTGCCTAGTATGTAGCAGGTTATCTCCTTGACATTGCTATTAAAATCGTCTTTGTTATTATTATTTCCTATGTAACTCCAGTATCTGGCACAAAGTAAGTAGCTGAGTAAATATTTAGTTAAAGACATTTAATAACTAGCAACTGAAAAGAATTCCCTAGACACTTTTTCTTTTGTTGTGTTTTCTCTTAAACCAATGAGTGGCTCACTTTAGCGTGCCAGTCCATGTATGTGTCCTTCCTTCCCTCACCACATATTTGCATTAGCAAACAGAGAAAGGACGTTTCATATAGTGAGGTGCGCTTCGTAATAGCAAACTGGCCTCAGCTCAGGTTTAACACACTGCGACTTTGATGGCGTGCTAATGACATGAGTGGTGCTACTTTGTGAACTCAGGTGTCCTCCAGAGCCACGTTCAGTACTGTCCTTGGTCCCTGGCACTGGGGCCCATGGCCTGGCCTGCACTGCCCTCCGCCAACTGCCTTCCTCTCTGTAAGGGAGGAATATATGGGGCCAAGGTAAATGGTACATAAAAATCTATTACCCAGGTTCCCCATCTTTCTGGACCTTTCTCTGAGTCCTCGGGACCCTGAATTGCCCTGTCAAAATGGCCCTGAGATTGCTTCTGGGACTTGCATAGGTCCCTTCCCCAGATTCATCCTTCTGAGAGCATCCCCACATCCAAGAGAGGGCAGGACAGTCCTCATGGTATGGGACAGAGCCAGGGGTGGAAAGGAAAGGGGGCAGGGCATGGGCCAGGGGCCCCCATTTGATCTCTTAGCTCTATCTCCCAAAATATCTGGGCAGCCCTGGATGTCTTTGCATATTTTATGCTCTTGTGTCTCATCTAAGAAACAATAGAAATCCATAGAAAAGTTTCCCAAGACTCAGCCTCAGGAATCCTTATGCCTCTGGCTGTGTTGCCTAGAACCAGCCAGGCCTGAACTTGTATCCCAAATCTACCACCATTGTCTGTGTGCTTTTACATCAACTGCTTAAATTTGCTGAGCTTCATTTTCCCCAAATGAAAAAACGGATTTGGGGGTACTCAAACAAGGTGATGTATTTACGACAAAATTTTCAGTGATGTTCCTTGTTGCCCTGGAATTGATTACTAGGACCCAAAGATGAGGGGGAAGAGGTATTATATCCCACCTTCTAAGGAAATGTCAGTTAAGTGTGCATCAGCAGTTGGGGCCAGATACCTCCCACAGAGCGTAGAAAGAGACAACGCAACGCCCTCAACAGAACCTTGGCAAGAGTAATTAAAGAGGCATGGGAACACAAGAAAAGTAAAATACAGCAATTTAAAAAATGTCTATAAAGCAGAAAAAAGCAGCAAGAAAAACATGGTAATGAAATATGGATAAATAACAGACCTGGTTATTCTTAATGAGTCATAAAGCAAATGACAGCAAAAAACAATGTTTGCATTGATTGATTGATTGATTGATTTATAGTATATGTGGGGGAGGGGCAGAAGGAGAGGGAGAGAATCCTAAGCAGGCTCCACACTGGGCCGGATGCAGGGCTCGATCTCAAGACCATGAGATCATGACCTGAGTCAAAATCAAGAGTCAGATGCTTAACTGACTGAGCCTCGCAGGTGCCCCTACAATGTTTGCATTTAAACCATATTCTCTTGGGGCTACTGCACCCATGAAGTAAGTCTTTCTTTTAATCATGCTGGGCACATGCATTGAGAAAAATGAGGCCCCGTTTTTAGCCCCTGACACTGAGAACTCAAAAAAAAAAAAGGTAAAGAGATCATCAATGAACTGGGGAATGCCATGTAAAACAAACTAAGGGAAAGAATTCGATGAAGAGTTATAAAAACAACTTTCTTCTCTTCTTTAAGTAGCTGAAGTTATGATTTTTCAGGGCTCTGTTGCACAATCTTACAAAAAGACAACATGAGAGGAATTGAAATTTTAGATTGGGCCAGTGAGCTATAATGATTACCCAGAAATACATTTTGAACATCTGAAATAACCTTTCCCATCATACTCTTCTGGCACTTTCTGTGAGACCATAAGCTAAAGTACTTGACGGGGTGCCTGGGTGGCTCAGTCGGTTAAGCGTCTGACTTCAGCTCAGGTCATGATCTCACAGTTTGTGAGTTCGAGCCCCATGTTGGGCTCTGTACTGACAGTTCGGAGCCGGAGCCTGCTTTGGGTTCTGTGTCTCCCTCTGTCTCTGCCCCTCCCCTACTCGCACATGCTCTTTCTCTCTCAAAACTCAATAAACATTTAAAAAAATAAAAAAATATAAATGAATAAAGTACATGACAGGCTATACTGTTACCAAGAAGAATTTACTGAGAAAATGTTCTCACTGTAAGCAGCTTATCCAAACTAGGAAGGGAGTTTACTGATCTGAATACTAAGATAAAGCAAGACACCTGATGCTAGTGGGAATATTTTAGCCTTGTGTTCACCTCATGGCTCTTCCATCAGCTGAACAATTTCAGGCAAGTCACTCAAAATTACTGAGCCTTGTTTCCTTCTTAGAGGAACGGGGGAGCACAATCTCCACTTGGCAGCTATGTTGAGAGGGTTAAAAGTGACCTCAAACGTAAAGGGCCAAGAATGAGTCTTGCATGGTGGACATGCTTCATCTGGGCCAGCTGTTCCTGCTCCAGTAGCTTTGAACTTCTGCCGTGAGAATGCAGTGGAGGCTAATCTCAGAACCATTTATGTAACCAATAATTCCCCAAATGTTAATATCCCTTCCCATTCAAGAAGACTAGATTGCTAATTCTTGCACCTTTGAAAACTGCTACAGTTTTACTTACATACTGAAAAAAACGAGGCCCAGAAGAGGCGAGTTGCAGATTATTTTGGCACCACACCGAGGAGGAGGAATCTAATCTAGCTCCATCTGTTATGCAAAGGTGGGCTCTTCTTTTCATTTGATTAATAAAAAGTTAAGGAGAAGAAAAACAGCTGTCATAGATAATCTGCTGAACTGATACGGTAGTTACTTTTGATGAGCCCAGAAGCCACTAAATAAGAGTTCTGTTCGTTTAGGTAGATGGTGGTGATGCAGCCACACCCTGATCCATTTTGCTGGCTGTGGCAGCATACCCCAGTTTCTGAGATGATAGTTGCTCACAACTACCCCCTTCTCCAAAGAATCTCTCCCTTTAAGCCAATACTACTTAGCCTGAGAGGTTCTGTCCTCCCCACTCCACCCTTCTACAACCCACAGCCAATGACAGACTGACCACGGATAGAAATGGTGGTGCTCGTGTCTCTACTGTGGGGTGTAATTAATGCTCCAGAGCTCCCCTGTAGGATCAGGCTGAAGTGTCTCCAGGTGAGACTTCATCCTTGCTTAGCTCCTCCTCCTGCCCTTCCCTCATTTCCTTCTCTGCGAGGCTCTTGCCCAACTAAATATCTCTGCTGATCTCCTTCCTCCAGTTCTGCTCCCAGGAAACCCAACCTAAGACACTGGAGAAAGCAGATGACTAGTGACGGATATTTTATTAATGATTACTGTTACTCTTGAAACAAATTCATAGAATGACGATTAGGATTCGGGTATCACACGAAAGGAAAACATTTAAAACTTAGAGTTCTAAAGCAACTTTAAAATGTTTTGTCATCTGAAAATAGACAAATGGTAAAAGACTATGAACGGGATCTTAAAATGTTGAAAGCATTCCCGTTATACTTGTCACAGATCAATAATGGCATAGATTGGCAACTTGCCATATAAAAGAGGCAGAAACTATTAAGTTGCTGTGTAGAAACTAAAGTTTCTGTAGTTTCGTACAGCAGAAACTATTAACTTCCTCAATGTTATTATGACTTAAGGAAAAACACTTTCTTTATCCCCTCCCCCTCAATCCCCAAACTTTTAGCCACATGTTTCCCAGGTTTGGAGAGAGCACTGGTGACTCCAAGTGGCCAGTAAGGCAATTTTTGGTCAAAACTCCCAAATAAAAGAGACAGAGACACCTGCATCCTAATGTATATAGGTTTTCTGTTTTTTAGAGCATTGATGGCTTGAACACTTTGTTAACCTCTGCTGGTATACTGTATGAGATTTCAGAACTTAAATATCCTTTTATTATAAGACGAAAATTGGTATTTCTTAGAATATCAAAGTCTTTAAGAAAATCTGAGATTATTCCAAACAGGCATGGGAATTCAGAACTATAAAGAACGAGAGCATTAAATAAGAGAAATTAAGGTCTTAGGCACTAAATTAAATGATTTCCAGTTTCGATGGTGTTTTTAATACCATGTATAAGCTGTTTTAAATATGACCCTATAACTATACGACTCTGGTGGCTCAGTCGGTTTAGCGTCCTACTGTACTCTTTTTTTTTTTTTTTTTTTGAGAGAGAGAGAGAGAGAGAGAGAGAGAGAGAGAGAGAGAGAGCACAAGCTGGGAAGGGATAGAAAGAGAGGGAGACACAGAATTAGAAGCAGGTTCCAGGCTCCGAGCTATCAGTACAGAGCCCAATGCAGGGCTCAAGCTCATAAGCCAAGATATCATGACCTGAGCTGCAGTCAGTCCTTAACCAGCTGAGCCACCAGGCACCCCAAGCATCTGACTCTTGATTTCTGCTCAGGTCATGATCTCACAGTTCATGAGATTGAGCCCAGTGTCAGGCTGTGTGCATGCAGCCTGCTTGGCAATCTCTCTTTCCCTTTCTCTGTGCTCCTCCCCCGCCTGTGCTCACTCTCTCTCTCAAAATAAACAAATACGCATTAAAACAAACAAATAAATAAATAGATACACCTATAACTAAGAATGCAGAAGGGTTCGCTGCTAATATCTCTTCACATTCAAGAGATATAATATTTGTCTAATTTTTTTTTTAATCAAAGCATATTGCACCCGTAACTAGTGTTCTTATAAGGTGTATCATCACATTTCTTTTACAGTCATCTGTATAGATAAGTTTTGAAGATACTTGTGAACCTGAATATCGTACCTGAGAAATCTGCAACTGAAGACTCAGAAAACAGTGTGGAGGTGAATAACTTTAGCCCCAAATGGTTGCAGTGAGGTTAATCAAAACTAATGAAGGACACTGCAGATCTTAGGACACTCACCAATGGTAGAGTGGTCGTACTTCCCTACTTGTTCTGGAACATACCAGGGATGCCTCTTCAACATTCTCAACCACGCTCAAATAACCTAAACAGATGAAGAGAAAAATAGCAGAGGATAAGATAAATGGGTTAACCTGAAATCATATTTTGCTATTGGGAAATCTCCCATCTCTGGTTTTAGATTGTTGAGAACGTCAGCAAATATCTGCTGTGAGATTCCAGGAGTCAAAGAAGTTCATCTACACTGAAATAGGCAGGTTACTTCTCTTTTTTGATTCTATTCTTACTTCACCAGTGAAGACAGAATAAATTAATTCCTTATCGTTGGAAAGAATTGTAGTAGAAGAGATTCTTTTATAAACTGAACAATTTTGTATTATGTTCTCGTAGAAAATACTTGATCAATTCATTGTCTCCAGACTCCGGAATTCTACCAGCCAAATACTGTTTATCTTCATGGAGGGTTTTGGCAGGTTTTCTCTCCTTAGGAAATGAGTTGGAAAATATCAGCGAGACTTCAAAGCAATGGCTCGAGGTTATCTTCTGATTTATGAAATGACTGTTTCCATCACTTATCAGAACACTGAGTCTTTCCTGTGGAATTGCAATCCTAGTATGTAAATAGGCTCAGGTGATTGCTGGTTACCATATTCATTGTAAGAAACACCTCTACTGAAAGGTCAATACCCAAATGATAGAAGTCTAAAAAGCTGTGTGAGGTACAGGAGGACGTTTGGTGAATTGGGAAACACAGTCTTGTATTCCTTAATTTGGGCTCAGTGTTATACTTTTCCAAATTAGGGCATTAGTCTCTCTACAGAGTTTCTGTTGATTTTCCCCACTTCCGATTTCCCTCATTCTCAATAATTGAGAGTCAAGGGCAGTAGCTCTCATTCTGATTATGCCTGTTTTGTTATCTGAGCTTGCACAAGTTACAAAACCTTTGTAGTCCTTAGTTTTCCCACCTCTTAGGTAAGAATCATAGTGCAGAAAACCTCAGAGTAATATAAGTAAGTAAATAAATAAATAAATAAGTATAAAATAAAATAAAATAAAATAAAATAAAATAAAATAAAATAAAATAAAAGTCTAGATGTTGCCCCCAGAGATTCTGATTCAGGAGATCTTGGTGAGATAAATAAATATATTTCTATATTTTTAGAGAGCTCTCTGGATGATTTTGTTCATGAGCTCATTGTAGGCACACTAGACTATCTAATATATAATATTAGATAATCTCTGAGGACTTTTAAAGACCTACAAATATGAAATCTATTGTATAGTAATAGAAAAATTTGACATGAAATAATTTCCACTACTCATGGTTCCCAATCCTTCAAATGGCAACTTGTGAATCATTGCATACATTCTTGGTAACATTAAATAGCCACTCATTTCAGTGGGTGCAGAGAAATGAAAGAACAGAGGGGGAAAAAAATCAAATCAATTCAACCTGGCTTTGTAATTGCACAGGTGTCTCCAGGCAGAATGCACTTTTGCTTTTTCCTCACTTGTGTGGTTATGTAAATATACCAAGTCAGGTCACTGAGGGAAGTTGGTACAAAGGGAATATCTACTCACTCAAATGTGGATAGCGGAAAGGAAACCCAAAAGCAAGGCTCTGAAGAAAGAGGGGAGAGAACCGTTGCCAGCATCTAGAGATTGGGGTTACTCAGAGTTGTGGCCTTTAGTACGGGGACACAGCCAGTCTGCAGCAACCGGCAGGGAGAAAGTCAGGGTGCTGAATCCCTGGCCTCAATGTCCTCCCTTCTTCCATTGTGTTGTCGATGTGTACTGCCTCTCATTAGCTCTTCCCACACAGGGGAGGAGAGGCAAGGAAGATGGAAGGCATACATAAAGTTACAGAGTAAAATGTGAAATGTAAAATGATTTGGAGGGACAAAAGGTGATGAATCTGCACAAAGACTTAGCTCTTCCTCAGTGATTTCAAACTTCCATGATTTGAACATCAGAATCTTCTTTTTAAAATCTCGCTTCTTATGTATTCACACAGATGCTTCCTGTTCAGCCTCATAACCCAGCTCAGATGTCTTCTGTTCTGTCACGTTGTCCTTGGCCCTTGCCCACAGGCAGGAGCAAGCCCCTCTGTGTGCTAAGAACCAACCGGAAGAAGTTTCCCTTCACATCATGTTTTAGTCCTATACTGAAATTATTATTGAATAATCGATGTCAAAGTGCCCTTGAAGTTTCTGTAAAACAAATGGAGGAGTCTGATAGAACAGACTGCTTTTTGGCTTTCATTGACACATGACACCCATGGCTGACTCGCTCTTTCTGTTCCTGTTAATATGCCCACCTGAGAAATCACAGACCACGGGTATATTGCTCAGCAAGCAGAGAAAACTAGATGAGCTTTGCGGAACAGCCTTTCTGCCCAGGCTTCTAGCTCTGACATCCTGACATACCCGTCCTCACTATACAGGTGGGTTAGTCAGAGAAGATCGAATAATTCTATGAAGTGGTTATAACCCCTTCGTCATCTCTGGCCTACCATCATTTTTTCTAATCTCCAAGACATCTAATCTCCATGTCACTGAATTATTTGAAATATGACAATTCTACGTGCACAGAGTTTGGTTTTTCTCTCCATATAGAACATTTCACTTATAGGTTCCCATGGGTAAATCTGATCACTTACATTGAACTTGGAAAGCCCCCAACTAAGTAATACTGAAAAACCGTTTCTTAGAAAGGTGGTTTTTGATAAACATTATTTGTTTATGTGGATTATTTTGAACATTTATTTCAGATACCTTTGAATGGCTGTAAATACAGACTACAATTAAATAAGACCTTACATTTAAAGGCCTTACAATAATATCTGTTATAGAAAACTCTCAATAAAAAAGTTACGTATGACGTTAATGACAGCAGCTTACACATGTAAAACTTATTCCTGTGAAGTGGGTATTAGTAGGATTCCCTTATTATAAAGAGAAAATTAAGACTGAATAGTTACTTGAATTTCTTCACCAAGAGACAAGCAACAAATCTCACATTCAAATTCAGCTTTTCCGATTTTCCAAATCGGGTGACATTTTTACTATATAGTTTCTTTCTATGGCAACTAGTTTGTATCCCTCTGTGCACTTACTTTGTCATAGTGTCACCTTTTATTTTCTCACACCTGTGAGTTCATGATGCCCCAAATATGAAACCAATCCCTTTTCAGCCTAGGGAGCTTTGAGAAACCCTAGGTAAGGGCTTGGTATGCTGTTGTGACAAACCAGGTTATCTTCTTAACTGGACCCCTACCTCTGGGTGCAAAGCTCCTGAATTCTCTTGACACGTTACTACCCCTCTGGGTTCACGTCTTAATTCTATTTCTTCTGAACTTGGAGTCTTGCTTGTTATTGCCATCTGTTATAGGTTGAGCTAGGTCCTCCAAAAATGAGCCTTAATCCAATATCAATGGGTGTCCCTATAAGAAGCGGAAATTGGCATTCACAAAGGGACACCGGGATACGCACGCACAGAGGAAACGCCACGTAAAGACACATCGAGAAGGTGACCATCTGCAAACCAAGGAGAGAAGCCTCTAAAAGAACAAGAACAAACACCCAAACCAAACGAAACAGAACAAAACACCCTACTGACACCTTGCTCTTGGACTTCTGGCCTCTAGAACTATGAGAAAATTAATTTGTGTTGTTCAAGCCACCCAGCTTGTGGTATTTTGTTAAGGTAACCCCAACAGACAAAAAGACACCATTCTCTTGAGGAGTCATGATTTGAGCTCACACGTTTTCTGGGTTAGTCTTCCTGCTTCCTGCATAGTCTGCATAATTGGACCACAGAAGCTCCCTAGCTGCATGCTCCCAATTGTATTTTTTACCCCTCTGGCTTTAGTCTGACTTACTAGAACTTCCTGGTGTGACAAACCTACCTGTCGCTTCTGACAGCCGCTGTGGTTTTCACTATACTATTGTCAGCAGATGCGATGGTGGGACTTTGCCTGCCCTTTGATGAGAGATGTGAGCAATTCCCCAGCTTCCACCAGTTGCACTGCCAGCCTCCCTGAACTCCTCCTGAATTCTGAACAAGCTCTTCTGTTTTGCACCTCTAGACTGACTCAGTACCTCCTGCCCTCGGGCTGAATTTCTGTCCACTCCCACCTCCCCTTTGCCTGGCTAATTCCTACCAATCCTTCAGCTCTCCACTTAGAAATAACTTCCTTGAGAAGCTTTTTCTCATGCCACAAGACTGAGTTAGCCCACACATCCTCGTCTACCACCCAACACGTATATCTCATTATATTGTAGCTCAGAGGTTCTCAAACTTCAGTGTGCATCAGAGTCAAACATCGGGCTTGTTAAAGCAAACACTGCTGGGTTCCAACTCAGAGTTTCTGGTTGAATAGATTTGGGATGAGTTCAATGATTTGCATTTTTAACAAGGTCCCGGTGGTACCGAGACCACCCTTTCAGAACGACTGCTACAGATAAATAGCCTGTTTCCTTCCAAGACCCCCCCCCCCCCATTTTACCACCAAGAAATTGCACTCTCTTTAAGTGTAAGGATTTTGTCTTTCCAGTCACTGTGCGCCCAGGATTTTGGACAGAGCCAGAAGCATGATGGATACTCAACAAATAATTGTTTAATATACAGATGAATGAACACGGGGATTCTTTACATCAAAGGAATACTTTTTAGAGTAAGATTTTGTACCAAGGATATTTAAGAAATATACAAATAAGAGAGAATCAGCACTCTTTCCGAAAAGGCTAAGTGCCTAGAGCCATAATGTTGTTTATACTGGTTGATACATACACAAAACGGTTTTATTGAAAATTTGACTAGCGTTATTTTGCCTCGGGGAAATGTTGTAAAATGTATGGCTGGAAAAGGAAAATGTAAAATAAGATGTGAAAATGAAGCATTAGGAAAAGTGGTCATTAATGAACACAGAAGGAAGCCAGAAAGCAAATACAAAACGGAAGAGCCTCCAAGACCCAGGACTCCTCCACTGGCAAAACTTCAAATCACAAATCAGAGTCTAGAAGACGGAAGAAATAAAACCTAAAGGCACTGGCTTAGACTGACTCTGAAGACATTGTGCAAGGAAGCAGACACAGCTGCACTCCCTTCTGGCTCAGTTGCTTTACAAGAGTAATTTTACTGAAGTTTTAATGTGCCCTGCAGCCCCCAAGCCTCCCTCCCAACCTCCATTTCATGGTCCCATCCACCCATTAGGGCAGCGAGCACCGTGCAGGGACCCAGTGGGCCACACGGCACTGATTCAGCTGCAGCAGCTACATAAATATTAGTGCTCTGGGGCCACTAAGAAAGAAGGAGTAGTAGTGATTCGCCAGCTCCACAGCCCTCTTTCCAATATTTGTCTTTGACTTTTATAAAACAGCAAGACAATCAGGTAAAGAGGCCCCATTTGGCTGACTAGCCAGCTCACCAGCACTTTATGTTTCTATAGACTCAAAAGCACGAGGCAACATCACTTCTTGAACATCGAATGGGGTGAAAAAAGTCTCATGACCCAATTTTATCTTTAGCCATCCACGAAAAGGTGAGCTCTCAGATTCATGTCGCTGGCAAAACATTCTTTCTACATGCTAGTTTTCAGTGTCTAGAAATCTAATCCAGCCTTCACGCTGGTATCACACTAGTATCAGTCTAATATAGACATCATATATCAGCAATTTACTCTTTGACATTCTTCAGCACACCCCTTTGTCTGTAGCTAGGGTACTGATAGGTCTCAGCTCTTCAAGGGCATTCTTGGCTTATGCATTCAGCAGAGTAATTATTAATAACATCTCTCTTTTTCTTTCAAAAGTGTTCTGGTTTAGATTACATATAATCACAGTGTACCTGGATGCCTCAGTCAGTTAAGCATCTGACTTCAGCTCAGGTCATGATCTTAATGGTTCGTGAGTTCGAGGCCTGCATCGGGCTCTGTGTTGACAGTATGGAGCCTGTCTGGGATTCTCTCTCTCTCTCTCTCTCTCTCTCTCTCTCTCTCTCTCTCTGCCCCTCCCCCAGTCAATCTCTCTCTCTGTCTCTCAAAACTAAATAAACAAACTTAAAAAAAAAAAGGATTATATATAATCACTCTGTCAATAGCATCACATATGAAGCTTTTTATGATCTGGTTCCACCTTAATACTTGTTGTCATTTTATGCCTTCTCCCCACCCCCCGCCACCAGCCATACCTGATTATTTTCTCTATACCTTTGCACATGCAGTTCCCTCTGCCTGGATTGTCCTCTCCATCACCACTCAACTAAACCATCTCCTTATTAAATACCTACTCATTCCCCAGGTTGTACTTCAAAAGCCTCACAACGTTTTCTCTGACACCAGTACTCCTTTTCGGGGCTCCTATCGCATTGCAAACGTATGTTCCTTATAGCACTGGATAGCTTATTTGTAAATGTCTACACATAAATCTATATCCCAGCGATAAATCATTCTCAAGGATAGTAGTTATGTCTTTTCATCTTGACACGGTATCAATGTTTAATGAACAAATGAATACTGCCATGACCTAAGGGAAGTCAGAATTAGTTTGGAAGCAATATCCACTTTGAGAGTTCTCCAAATCCCCCTTTTAGGTCTGAGTACCTAAATTAACATGAAGCAATGCATGCACAGCAGGGATCTGTTTAAAGCCATCTTCAGGGGCACCTGGGTGGCTCAGTGGGTTAAACGTCGACTCTTGGTTTCAGCTCATGGTCTCACGGTTCATGGGTTCGAGCCCCGCTTCGGACCTTCCACTGATGGTGTCAAAACTTGATTGGGATTCTCTTTCTCTCTCTCTCTCTCTTCCCCTTCTCTGTCTCTCTCTCAAAATAAATAAATAAACTTAAAAAAAAAATAAAAGCATCTTCATATCTATCTCTCTTGTTGGGAAATAACATATCCTTCCTAACTGGAGAAAGCCTGGATGATGGCTTCCTTGCATGGTCTTTGAAACTCAGGATCCTTCTTACTGCCTCAGTCAGCTAATTTAACCTTATCAGGAACTCTGTCAGTACTCTGGTGAGCCTAGCTTTGTCTGTCTCCTGCAAATAACCAACGAGAAATTCCTCCTAAGTGTTGGTAATAACTCTTTGAGCAGCCTTTCTCTTGCTCTGCAAGTTGGATGCACTGCATTAGCCTTGGGCTGTGAGTACACCGCACATTGACAGCAAGATCTCATGAACTGCAGTCCAATTTTCAACGTAAGAGTCCTGATACTTCTGGGAAGCGGTGTTGCATGAAGACAGATCGAATACTAGGAGGGGTGCTCTAAAATGGATTGATTTGGGGTATTTGATTTCTCTCCCAAGTTCTTTAGCTCCAAGTGTGTTCTACAAAATCTAACATAGGATGAAAGGCTCATGAAAACATGAGCATCTTGCCTTTCTCAGCCTTTAGCACGTGGAATGCCCACACCTCGTATATTTTCTGTCAGAGAATGCTTCAATGTCCACTTTCTCAAGCTGTCTCATTGCTTTCGGATACCACTGACTACGTTCAAAGCAAAGTTTGCAGAAAGTCTGGGATGATTTCAGTGAAGGAGACTCAGTCCCAAAGGTTAATGGGGCTGTCATTGTGTGAAGAGTAATGCTTTTCAATGGTGACAAAGCGATACTCAACAGCTTTCAAGCTCATCCATCATCGCTTTGGATTGTGTTTTGCTACTGATGTAGAGTTTAATATAGAGCTGTCCACAAAGCATCATGATTCCTTCTCCCACGCTGACCCCAGCGGTACATGTCAGGCAACATCTGGGCCCCGCAGCTGTGAGGCCTTCGAGAGCCTGTGCATACGCCTCTTTACAGGGGTAATTTGCTGAACAACACATGTGCTCATCGGAAGAATGCACTTTGACCCTACAGGCACTGGTCCTAGTGTGATGGGTCCTATAAAATATTTAATCATACATTTTATGATTTTAATCAAAGGAAGCATAGCATTGACATTTCAGTAAGCAAATGAAGGAACAAAGCAAGACTTGGCCCCGGACATTAGTACTCACACCCAAATGGAAAACAAACTTATTAACAAAAGGCCTTTCCAAAACAAACCTAAGTCATTATGTGTCAAGACAAACTACAGTTGTTCTAGTAACAACTCCATGGAAGGACAGAAGAGGTGTTCCAGCCAAAAAAAAAAACAAAAACAAAAAAATTGGGCTAAGTGATTTTCATAGCATTTTTTCCAATGGTCTTGTGTTTGAAATGGGTATTTATTTTATTTTTTTTTTAATTTTTTTTTCAACGTTTATTTATTTTTGGGACAGAGAGAGACAGAGCATGAACGGGGGAGGGGCAGAGAAAGAGGGAGACACAGAATCGGAAACAGGCTCCAGGCTCTGAGCCATCAGCCCAGAGCCTGATGCGAGCCTGACGCGGGGCTCGAACTCACGGACCGCGAGATCGTGACCTGGCTGAAGTCGGACGCTTAACCGACTGCGCCACCCAGGCGCCCCTGAAATGGGTATTTAAAAGCATTCTTTTGTAGTTCTGTCAGAGTAACCAACAAATCATCCTTACCTAGAAAACTACAGAGGCATTCAAAATGCGTGAAAAAGGAAAGAGCTACCATTGGAAGCAGCCACTGTAAGCAACAAATCTTTGGCACCCAGCTATGATGGCCACTGGCAATGGTTCCCCTTTGTGCTTTTGCTTTTTCTGCTTTTGGGACCCTCTCTCTCCCTCTCTCTCTGCCCCTTCCCCACTCACATGTTCTCTCTCTCTCTCTCAAAATACATAAATCATCTTTAAAACAAATTCATGGCTTTACCTGACCAGCACCCGCCACACCCCCTTCTGAACTGTTCACATCTAACTACATGATGGTCTTCCTATGATTAATGATATGGGATGCCAATGAAAAAGAATGCTTACCTGGTATTTCCAGATTCTCCTGACTTGCTAAAATAATTTGCTCTATTTATACGTCATTCAAAATTATTTGCTTTTTTTTTTTTTTTTTTTTTTTTTTGGCCTCACGGAAGTTTTTCCTCAGCTTCTTTACATATGTTCTTCAGGTATTTTTTCTTAGTAACAAGGCAATAAAAATAAGCCCTGCTTTATTAAAAACCCAGGGCATATTGGCATTTCATTCTATTATTCTGAGGTCCATTATTACACTCTCTAGTATTTACTTTTCAAAACATAAGTGAAGGTACACTTACCATATAATGTAAATACAATTATTTTTCTCATTTGGGAAATATATTTTTTTAAAAAAAAAAATTTTTTTTTTAACATTTATTTATTTTTGGGACAGAGAGAGACAGAGCATGAACGAGGGAGGGGCAGAGAGAGAGGGAGACACAGAATCGGAAACAGGCTCCAGGCTCCGAGCCATCAGCCCAGAGCCTGACGCGGGGCTCGAACTCCCGGACCGCGAGATCGTGACCTGGCTGAAGTCGGACGCTTAACCGACTGCGCCACCCAGGCGCCCCTAATTTGGGAAATATATTTTAAGTAAATATGAACAACATACAAACTATATTTTGATAAGAGCCAGAATTAAATCACTACGAATTCCAAATGCATGTTCTATTTTTGTTTTCAATCTTTATAGTTTGCTTGTCTTTCTGAGTAACCATGCTTTCCTTTTTCTTTATTGCATAGTTTTAGAATTTTAATGTGTCTGAATTGCTTGTCACAATGAAATCTTCATTTCCCCACAGCATTTAACTCATTCTTGCCAAAAGCTTAATTTATTTTTTTAATTTTTTAATGTTTATTTATGTTGAGACAGAGAGAGAGAGAGAGACTGTGAGCAGGGGAGGGACAGAGAGAGAGGGAGACACAGAATCCAAAGCAGGCTCCAGGCTCTGAGCTGTCAGCACAGAACCTGACATGGGGCTTGAACTCATGGACTGTGAGATCATGACCTGAGCTGAAGCTGGCCTCTCTACCGGCCCTAAAAGTTTAGTGTAGATGGTTTGTTTTCAAATTGTTCTCACTGCTTCCATGGGTAGGTTTCGCCACATCCTGTACGCTAAGATTTGCAATTATCAGCTGCCCCAGGCACAAAGTTACACTTCAAATTAAATCATCTCCCCCAAACTTTCCCTTATCCCAACTTTGGATGTCCTCGGGTCATGAACGATTTTAATTTTCTACAAGATCATCAAAATTTTGTAGAAAGGTACTTTGTTTTGCACACTACTAATCCTCTAAATTATGCCTATGATTCTAATTTTCTTCTCGTGTTTTAAGGTTTTCATATGAATATTTCACAAACTGCCCAATTATAAGTCACTCAAGATTTTTAAAAGGCCAAGGGGCCCATGACGGGCAAATATTAAGCCTCTTAAAGTGAAAATGTGAAGCCTAGAGAATATTTATACAGACTGGCTTTCTGCACAATGAGCTCAGCAAAGCTCATGCGATTCACACATGAGATTTTCTGTGGAGCCATAAATTAATGGGACTGAAATGATGACGATGAGGAATACAAGGAATGTGTTCTGTGCCATGTTAAGGCAACTCCCACACACTTGTGCTCAATGGCACAGTAACACACACACACACACACACACACACACACACACACACACCCCTAATTATGAATCATGTCAGCAAAAGCTGTCATGTTTTCAATTTAAATCCAGAGAGAGAAAAAATTTTCACTTCTACCCCGAATCTGGAATTTGGGGGGGTATTTTTTGGGGGGGGGGGGGGGGGCCTTGGTCCAAGGTGAGGCTAAACGAAAGGGAGACTTGAAAGGAAGCTGGAGAGCACTGCCTGCACGAGGTGAGGAAAAGGCAGGAGATACCAGAGGCACTTAGGACACACTTGGCTTACTTCGCAGCTTTG
Source organism: Herpailurus yagouaroundi (assembly GCF_014898765.1). Classification (NCBI taxonomy): domain Eukaryota; kingdom Metazoa; phylum Chordata; class Mammalia; order Carnivora; family Felidae; genus Herpailurus; species Herpailurus yagouaroundi. The sequence goes on along the minus strand of NW_024412413.1, from coordinate 28,980,018 downwards.
CCAGGAACACGGGTGGCTCTGGTGCTCTAAGAAAAACGGCTGCTTCATCACAGGAGAGCTATAGTTTGGCCTGTTAGGATTTCGTTTGGCTTCTTGGCTCTATGCATTGGCAGGTGTGAATGGCAAAATCCAGTTATTTCAACTATTTCACAACTAACATTGGAATAACTATCTATCAATTAGTAAGCATGTACACTTACTTTTTACAATACTACTGCAGGCAACAGGATCCTGTGTAGGTAGAGGAAAGTGAAATATAAGTGATGCTCACTGGGTGTTGTATGTAAGTGATGAATCGCTAAATTCTGCTCCTGAAACTACTGTTACATTTTATGTTAACTAATTGGAATTTAAAACCTTGAATAAAACCTTGAAAGAGAGAAAGAAAGAAAGAAAGAAGAAGAAAGAAAAAAGAGGAAGAAAGAAAGAAAGAGAAGGAGAGAGGTAGGGAGGAAGGGAAAGACCGACAGAAAGAAAGAAAGAGAAAGAAAGAGGAAGAAAGAAAGAGGAAGAAAGAATGAACAAAAGAAAGAACAAAAGAACAAAAGAATGAAAGGAAGAAAGAGAAAGAAAGAAAAAGAAAGAACGAGTCCAACCTTTCCCTTTTCTGCACATCACTCCCATGGAGATGTAGCTAAGTGCAGTTCTGAATGTTTCTCCTCCATTTGTCTCCTTGTGTCCAACGGACAAGGGTCTCCATGTCCACAGAAAGCAAAATGTACGCCAGGCAGGTTTAAGACTAAGCAAATGCTATGTAGATAGGTTAAGATACAAAAGGAGAAAAATCCCTTCCCTTCCCTCCCCTCCCCTCCCCTTCCCTTCCACCTTCAAGGAGTTCAAGTACAGAGAGAGAGAACTGGAAATAAACATGACTCTAAAATTTGTATTATTATGACGCATCTATTTTTTAGGCAGGAAAGTATTAAACTAAGGAATTGCTCAGATGACCAAGTCAGGAGCAAATACACCTGGCCCAGGGAAGCATGAAAACAAAATGCCGGTCTTGAAGAGAAAAATTGCAATGGGTTAATTTCTGCTGGGGTTCAACATGCTACGCCATAGCAAACAAATAAGAATCGTGCTGGGTCTTGATTTGTCAGATTCCTTTAATTTACTAAGACTGCATATTAAACAAAATTGTTAGCAGCTGGTTGTCTACAAAAACCCAGCTAAGCTCCTGGGAGCTATTGTATAGCTGTTTTCTTAAAACCTGTCCCAGTGTGCACCAAATTGATGTTGGAATGAAAAAGATAACTCTACCCAAAGTGCCTTATTTCAGCCATTCAAATTCATCTTCAGAAACCCAGGGGACATTTTCCCTGAACACTATATTCTGCATTGCTGAAAACAAGGAAGGTCTCCTCCCCGAACTTCAGTGTGCTCCCTTCACTCTGGTAGAATTTTTCATGAAGTCCTTGGACTGTGCCCACCATATCCTCGGCCATGCTTGCTCACGGAAGATCACAGCAAACCACTTGTGTAATCCCAGGCTTAGGGCTTGAATCTGTTCTCCTTCCTGAAGCCTCTCAGCTTTCTCCAACTGCCTGTGATCCAGATTCCCTACGTGCAATGTCTAAAGGGCAATTCCATGGCTTGTGACTAGGAGTAAAAGGGAATTTTTCTTAAAACAACCAAACAAATCACAACGGCAAATGAAGTCACAGTCTCAAGATGAAGTAATAAATATTGGGGGAAATCTACCACCTGAAATATGTTTTAAGAATTAGACAAAAATTTGGATTTTTTTTTCCTTTCAGGAAGAGATCCTCCTTCCTGCTAATAAAATTGATTTGTTGTAAAATTTTGATCCAGCTTGGCCCTACCTTTTTACCCAATTAGATAGATGACTTAGGGAAAATCAAGGTTCACTCCCAACTTTTCCCATTCGGCCCCTTTCATTTTCTGGTAATATTAGATAATTAATGAATTGTGTGTTGTAATGCTTTGTCACCTCAAGAGCATTTGGGAAAAATGCTTCTTGTGCCTACTGAGTAATGGCCTAAATGAAAGACCATACTCAAAAGAATGCTTTATCTCCACGCATAAAACACATTGAATATTTATGATTTTAATTGCTATGCACCATGTGCATACTCGTTTGTACAATTACATACATCTTTAAAGGGCAAGGGGGAAGGATGATTTTATGACTATAATTCACAATGAGGAAGTCACTGAAAATTTCTATTAATTCAAGATCAAAATTGATTTAAAAATTCTTTGGGAAAAAAAAAACCCTTAGGAATCTCTATAGGGTAACAGGCATTTCTGCGTGTTTGTGAAAAAACTAAACGCTAGAGTACATTGCTCTTGGATAAAAAGGTAATATTGACTCTTCTTAGACTTCCTGCCTGTTTGCTAAATGGATAATTCAGAACTGGGAGATACAGTTCTATTTCTGTTTGTTGTTTACAAAAAACACATGCTAATGTAACAGTGTATGAGTAGTTGAAGGAAAAATGCCAAACACGCCTGCATTTCGCTGTTTGCTTTTACTATACGCTACTTTCTTTCTCCACCCCCTCCAAGACCAAGGATTTTTTCGAGTGAAGCTAAAAATAGCCAGCCAAGCCTAACAACTGGTTTCTGATTGGCTCAGAGCAAAGGCCACTCAGCCAATGAGAGTTTCTGGGAACAAAAGCAATTCTTTTGTGTGTGAGATGCTCAACCCACGTCAAAACAGCTTCAGGCTGTAGAAATGATTTTGGTTGAGATTTAACAAGGTAATAATGCATTTCAGCCCTCTGAAAGGTTTGAAGCAGAACAAAGGGGGTAGTGAAATCTACAAAACAAATGGAGCGCTTAGGCTTTCAGGGGATGAATCATCCGGGTGCCTGAGCTACACACATTTGCAAACCCAGAAAAGCAATAGCGCTAGGATTGTTTTTTTCTTTCTTCCTGAGTTTTAACTTTTTTTTTTTTTGCAACCGTTTTCCCTTCCCCAGAAAAAAGCAATCAAAGATGTATTCTGACTGTGAACACGTTTATTATGCTGATTTGCCGACAAATAGAAAGCAACTCGTCCACGATTCCTTTAAATCACGCAAAGAGAAAACAAAGACTTATGTGCCTTGGAGAGTAGATAATAAACTCCCAAAACTTTAGACTCTGGTTTCTGGGCACCAAAAACAGCCCGCGTTCTCAAAGTAATGGCAATTCCTAATTAATGCTCTGAAAGCTTTCAAGATAAGCAAAATAAAGGGGGGCTAGTTAGCAGGCAAAGGCAGTGAATTCTGGGAGGTTTTGGCCACCTTCGAGACTTTACGCCTGTAGGGGTCGCTGTTACACAGCTAACGAACCTCTTCAGAGCATCTCTCCCCCTTTAATCTTAAAAGAAAGGAGAAACCGGGCTTGGTAGGTGCCTTTCAGGTAGGACAAAAGGGAGTGGGGAGGCAGTGTTTGAAACCCTTAAGCAGGGTTTATGGTCATCAGTGTGAAACAAAGCATCCCTTAACAATACAGATTACTTCACATGCAACTGAAATGCTGTATAGAACAAAATGTTGCTACAGTAACCACTGGAAATGTTACATAACACATAAGAGCTCATAAGCCATTTCATGGCTTTAAACTGGCTTTATTGAAAGGATAACTCAAAGATGGCGAGATGCTTGATAGGCTCCAAGTTTTTAGGAAAGGCACGAGGGCATACACTTCAACCTCTTACATAAGGAACCTCTACAGGTTACCAAGCCCAGAATACTGTTGGCAAGGAAACACAAATAACAGATAACTATCTACATGTTCTCTTCCCAGAAAACTATAGGTTCACACTTTTTTGTCTCCAATATACCTTCTATGATAAACAATTAGTGAAGGAAACTTTAAACGTTTTTCTTGGTGTGGCATAAAAGACTAAGAAAATCGAACATCTCAGTAAAATGGCATCATATTTTTATTGTGTGATAAGGTGTAATCAAGGAGCAATATTTCCTAAGAGTTACCTCTTTAAGGAAACACATAGTCTGTCTGTGGTGAAACACTACATGTGCTAATTATTGGTCCCAACTGCCTTTAGGAGTTTGTAATAGATCTTTTGCCATCAAACAAGGATGGGGAGGGGGGAGGTTGCTGAGAGGAGTATCCTATTCACTTAACAATACAAAAGCTGGGGTGATTATACACCATTTTCTTTTCCTTTTCTTCTCTTTTTCCTTTCCTGTCCTTTCCTTTCCTTTCCTTTCCTTTCCTTTCCTTTCCTTTCCTTTCCTTTCCTGTCCTGTCCTGTCCTTCCCTTCCCTTCCCTTCCCTTCCCTTCCCTTCCCTTCCCTTCCCTTCCCTTCCCTTCCCCCCTTTCTCCCTTTCTCTCTTTCTTTTGTATATGTGTATGTGTGTTCAGTTTATTATAGTCTCCTATGGAAAAAGAAAAAGAAAAAAAATCTTATGAAGACATTATGACTAGAGAAAAGAATCTATATCCTGAAAAGCACAGCTAGAACTAGAAGCTGTAGATAATAAATCTGAAGACCAGAGAATCACAGGCAGGGCCACAAAGTTAGCGGGTTTATATCCCTAAACAACTAAACCCCCGGAGGATTGTGTTTATGTAGTTTTCAACATGAAATGTCTGGGGAAAAATGTAAGTTCTGTTCTTGTGCAGTACTTTTGTGAGTTTTATAGTCTTAGCTTTATCACATCGGCCCAGAGCCAGTTAGAGGAATTCACCAGCAACTATGTAGCATGAGGGGGTATACAGTGGGGTATACAGTGGTTCGTGTAGAAGTAGGATGGGGCCATTGCAGTGAAAGAGGCCCTGAGCCATGAGACCCAGGTGCCTTATCTCCTGTTGCCCGTCAGCTGCTGAGTTGTTCAAACCCCAGCCCTGAAGGCTACCACTGTGTCATCTGCAGGGTGCTGGGTGAAGAAGAGAGGGGAGAAAGGAAAAACAAAAATCCTCTCCCGTCTGGCAGCACAATTCTGAAGCTCAAGCCAAAAGCATGCAGGTAGTTACCCTCCTCACCTTTCTAGTAGCCATCACCAGACATCAGATCTGCTTTCTTTCCATATCTGGTCATCAGTAATAAAAGCCTCATATGAACATCTGCATAAAATGTAGGTTTTAAAAATATCATTATTTTTGTCCTGTTTCCCCCTTGTGTACCTGTCATTTTGCACCCCTGCCTTCCATTCCAGAGGGAAACAGATGCTGCCTCAGGGTCACCCCTTCCGGAGGGATGTGGTAAAGCAAGAAACAGAACACTGGCTTTGCTTTCCAAGCCTACACGGATAATTCAGAAGAGGGTCACAGTGACTGTGGGTCTCAGAGCAGTGGATCTGGAGCCCCGGTCCCTGGATGAATGCTGGAGAGGCAGGATGACTCCAGAGTTCAACATTAGGCATTGGAAGCCCACCGAAGTCAAGCAGTACAGGGAGAGGTGACCACACCAAGGTTCCCAGACCTCCAAAAATTCCCACCTGAGAATGTTACGCAAGCATCTGAGAGCTTCCAGACCTCATGGAGATCTCTTGGGTAAGTGACCAAAGTCAGATGTGGCCATGTAAGCTGGGAGATGACAGTCTCTTCCCTGTTTTCAGGCAAATTTAAGCATCCCACTCTCTGGTGCCTTTTTGGAAAGGTTAGAGGATTTGTTGACAATACAGGGAAATTGGTCATTGGAGTTAAAAGTAGGTTAAGAAGAGTAATACCGGGGCATGTAAATGGCTCAATCAGGTGAGCATCCAACTCTTGATCTCAGCTCAGGTCACGATCTCATGTGGTGAGATCCAGCCCTGTGTTGGGCTCTGTGCTGGGTGGGAAGCCTGCTTAGGATTCTCCCTTCCTCTTCCTCTGCCCCTCCTCCATGTGTGGGCATGGGCTCTGTCTCTCAAAACTAACTAACTAACTAACTAACTAACTAACTAATATAAATATGCAAAAGCCATTTATTGCATATCTGAGATTTAAGTAATCTAAAAACCATACTTTACATTTTCCAATAACTGTTATTCATTACTTCATTTGATCCTGAGTACAATCCTGATGGAGTTAGGTATTTATCATTTAGCATTAACTAAGCAAGCCATTCTCATTTTTATATAATCCTTCACAATGCTCTCTGGGATTTACCATTATTATAATCTCCATTTAATAAACACTTTAAAGGTTTATAAACACTAATTTGAAAGATTTGGCAGCCATCATTCAGGCTGTTTCTGATGCCAAAAAAAATTGATAATTGAGGTACTCTCCCGAGTAATTTTTTTTTCCAATCCTCCTCTTTACAAAATTACCTATATCACTCATGTTTTACTATTCATTTTGGAAATAGAGCCACAGTCTCTGGAAAGAGCCCTGCCTTGGAAGTTAGATTTTGAGATTAACCATTATGTAAGTACTTAGGATTTAGTTAGTTATAGGTACCAGGGAGAAATTGGTCATAGCTAGAAAGCTAGGAGATCAAGTCCAAAGGATATAAAAAAACAAGAAACTATAGCCATGCACTGTATGGAGAGGTCTGGTCACCAACCACAGAAGTCTAGTAATTCTACAATTAATAGAGTTACTTCTCTACAATTAGTAGAATTACTTCTACAAAACCGTGGAAGTAAATCTACAAAAAAAGTCTATAATTATGACCTTATGAATAGACAAAATATCTAGATCCTGAAAAGCATAGCTAGACCTGGAAGCTATATGGAATAAAGGTGAAGTCCAAAGAATTACAGGTAGGCCCAAAATGTTAGCCAGAAATCCTGGCTACAAATAGTGTAATTAGTTAGGAATCCATACCTCAAAAGGGAATCGAGGCATCAATAATGGAGAAGGAGTCAGTATTTGGGAGAGGATCATTTCTTAGGAACTAGAGCAAATAGCTAAGGATTCTGAGTTCTATATTAGGAATTATAAGTGCATGGCTCTCTGGCTATCGTTCTTTAACATTTGTCAGCTACTAGGCGTCAGCAGTGGATAAGAGCACCCTTTTCTGTGAAGCCCATAAAGTAGCTGAGAATCGTTCTCAATAGTGCCCCAAGAAACTCCACATAATCTATTGGAATTATAATTTGGGGTCTATATCAAACAAACAAGTTAATAGCCTTTTGGAGAACGAAAATTATGGTTCTACAGGGTAGGGTGACCATATATCCCAGATTTCCCAGAATGGTCCTGATTTACATCTCTGGCTGTAGCACAGTTATTAATAGCACCCCATTTACTCTCAAAAGTGTTCCAGTATATACTATAAATTATTCAGTCTCTCTATTTATGGGTCAAATAGCTTGGCATCCAAACCCTACTTCTGACTGGCCATGTAATCTTAAGGCTGTATAAAATCTGTTAGTCAAGTCGGTGAAGAAAAACACCCTGAGTGATTGCTACCATGGAGAGAGTACTCATTTTATGCATATCTATGAGTTCTGATCGACACTAGGCTCAGATTTCCTTCTACGAGAAATGAATACCTACATCCAAAACTAAAATTGAGTGAGTAGTGACATAAGAGGGACTCAGTGTGTTTTGTGTCCTTAGGACCAGAGGCTCTGAGATGTGGTAAAAATATTTTATCTAATATTTCTGGATAAATTTCAAGTGATATTACTATTAGATTTGTTCTTGGATTCATTCTCTGAACAGTCACAGAATGCCTATGATAAAGTGCCTATGCCACTCCTGGTTTCCTATTCCCAAGGCAGACATCACCAACTGATCATGGAACTCTTTCCCACTCAGAATAGGCTCAACATCTGAGCTCCTCAAGTGCTCCTGGCAGCCACACCAGTTAAATAGAACTGATACTAGAGCCGAAACTGATGTTCTATCCATCCTTGGCCTCCCATATGTCAGATACTGTACTAGAAGGTGGAAATGCAGAGAAGCGTAAGAAACTATCATTGCTTTGGAGAGGTTTCCCATCTACTGGAGAAGACAAACACCTCAATCATTCACTGCAGTGGTAGAAGGACTCAGGGAGCTTGTACAACAGATATCAACCATACCATTGTCAACTGACAAAAGACCTATGTAAAAAACACTAGAAGAATTATGATGAAACTGTTGAGGCAGTCCAAGGAAAGACTTATTTGCACTTAGAAGCTATTTAAATTGGAACTTGAAGGATAACTAGGAATAATCAGACTAAGAAGTGGTAAGGGTGTTCAAAGCAGAAGAAACAATAGCAGGTTCAAAGCCATTGTAAAACAGAGTGAGTGGGAGTAGAATGGCAGAGACTGGGGGTGGGGGAAGTGTACAGAAGGGTTTCATTTTAACGGATTAGTGAAAAAATACAAATTAGAGCTATGTCCACATTGAAAACAACCGGGTAGGAATTAAAGTATTCATCGATTAATCAAAAATCCTGCCTACACATGAAACTATTTTGATGGAATCTTTTTTAAAATGAATTAAACAGTAAAGAATTCATTAAATCAGTCTGCCACCCCCCCCCCCACCCCGCATTTTGGCTTAATGCAGCCAAAGATGCAGATTTCATTATTTCTTGTTCAGTCTTTTGCTTCTTTCTTCTCAAACTCCCATGAAAAATAAAGAACAGACGGCCCTGTCTTTCCTAATACATTAGTCAGGTTTTTATATTTATTTGTTTTTCATCCTAAGGTCATGCCAACTTTAGCTGCTGTATCTGCATTAAAATCTAAAGCTTGTATTTGCTGAGGACAAAGCAAAACACTGGTATGGTATTTTAGCATATAGAAGGTTCATTTCATGATTTCTAAGGTATTCATGGAGATGCACCTTGTAAATATTCATAACCACAAACCCACAGGACCTCCAGATCAATCTTCAGACTATTTTACTGGGTTCCATTTTTTGGAGTTATCTGTAGTTGTGCCTAGCTTTCCTGGTAAAATTTATTTAGCTGTGTAGACTGGATCTGCAGTGATTTTAATCCCCGTTTGTCATAACACGTATCTCTACATCTTATTTAGCTAGCTTTGGGTTCTAAGCTACCCATTCTTCTACCATGAGAATTATCTTCCAGAGCCCTTGGAAAAGCTCTCTTCATTTCCAATATCCCAAGTTCCATTCCAAGTACCCTGGGGTTTCCTCCTTGATATCTAAAAATAGTGTCCTCTTAAGAAATTTTTAAACTTTTGTAGATCATAATCATCCTGAAATAATTAGGCGTATGCCTCTAAGGGGACTATTCATTATTCTGGGTTCGTATTTTTAACCTAAGTTTTGTTGAGACAAAAATATGTTCGAATCTATCTATACATGTTTGAATCTATCTATACATGTTTGTAAATTGAAAGGCAGTCCTTCTCAAGATGAATATTAAAAACAAATCAGTTTGTTGTTTTTTTTTTTTTCAGGCAAAGGGTTTTATTTTCCTTCTCCAGCTCTAGTTCTCTGATGGTGATAACTGATATGAAAACCTCAAAATATTTTGGGTTTGGTTCAGATTAGCATCTGTGACTTTGAATGTTATTCCAAACTCTTGAGTCCATAAATTAAAAATGTATGAGCAAATGGCTCATGCCAGATTTTTGCTCTCAGATACAATCAGCTCCAGCAACAAAGCATGCGAATGACAAACGCAATATAAATTTTATCTGACCTGCAGGCAATCTCCTGCTTGTGAACAGGTTCTTTTCCAAGAGCTTATCTGTAAGTTGCTTAGAACCCCAAATCAATTACTCATTGAAACAGTGCTACACTGTGGTGGGGAACCTAGGCCAGCCCATCAGAGCCGGGCATGGAATGCCAAGACCCCTAACTACCTTTTGTGTAATGGACTGAGTTGGAGAACAAAAACAGTGTAGTTGATTATTCAACTCTGTATGTATGGATTAATTTAGCAACCTACTCAGAGACAGGCAGTACTTTTTTTTCTGTAACATTTATTTATTTTTGAGAGACAGAAGCAGGGAAGGGCAGAGAGAGGGTGACAGAGGATCTGAAGCAGGCTCTGCATCGGCAGCACAGAGGCCGATGCAGGACTTAAACTCAAGAATGGTGAGATCATGACCTGAGCCAAAACGGAGAGTTGGCCACGTAACTTACTGAGCCACCCAGGTGTCCTGCCAGGCAGTACTTTTATACAGAGTTTATGAGGACCAGGAGGTTAAGTCATTTGCACATAGCATTCAGCTCATAGAGGCAGAATTTGAATCCAGGCGTACTGGCTCCAGAGAGGGTTGGAGAGAGGGGTGGGGAGGGGTGAGGAGGGAAGGTAATAGGAATGAGGAACTGAGAACAGCTAGCTGTGCAGGTGTTCATGTTAATCTTTAACAGGGTGCAGTTTCACCTCCGTTTCTTCCTGCTATTGCTAATTCCTTTGTAATCTTCTCTACTATTTCCTGTTCTCAGAACTTCATTTATTCCTTCTTCCTTTCCTTTTCCTTCTTACACCACTGCAGGTTCTTCTATTAAAAGTGAGTTGAGGGGCACCTGGGTGGCTCAGTTGGTTAAGCGTCTGACTTCAGCTCAGGTCATGATCTCACGGTTCCTCGGTTTGAGCCCCGCATGGGGCTCTCTGCTGTCAGCACAGAGCCCACTTCAGATCCTCTGTCCCCCTCTGTCTCTGTTCCTCCCCTGCTTGCACTCTCTCTTGCTGTCTCTCTCGAAAATAAATAAACTTTAAAAAAATAAAAATAAATAAATAAAATAAAAGTGAGTTGAGGGGTGCCTGGGTGGCTCAGTAGGTTAAGCATCCAACTCTTGGTTTCGACTCAGGTCATAACCTTAACAGAGCCCTGTGTCTGGGCTCTGCACTGATAGTGTGGAGCCTGCTTGGGATTCTCTCTCCCTCCATCTCTCATGGCCCTTTCTTGGTTTGTACTCTGCCTTCAATAAACAAACAAACAAACAAACATTAAAAAAAAAGCGGGGGGGGGGGGGTTGGGTGATAGGAAGAACAGGATTGGACCTGGCGTGGATTAGGTTGACCAGCTGTCCTGCTTTGCCCATGCTTCAGGGATTTCTGGGGACACAGGAGTTTTAGTTCTAATACCAGGAAAGACCCTGGAAAAGGAGAACTAGGTTGGTCCCCTTATTGTGTATACGGCAGGGAGAAGACTCTATGGAGAGATAAAGAGGAAGAAAAATAAGGACCAGAAGGAATTCCTCAGGAGCATGGGAAATCTGTGTGAGCTAAACTTCAAGCAGCTGGGGTGGGTTTTGAGCTTTAAACTCCAAGTGCCTTGAGAACATTAAGCAAATGTTGCTGCTTGGTCATTTCTTCCTACTTCTTAAGTGCTATTTGGATATATTAAGTTTGGTACTAGCCTGAGTAACAAGATTTTGAAGGAGTATGGGGGAGACAGGGAAGCAGCTTTAATCTGATGAAAACAACTAGAAAAACAATTCTGTTCAAAGTGTCCTCATTCTTATAGGAAAGAAATATTTTATTCAGATTACTCATTGGTATTTTATGTTTTTTTTTTAAATTTAATGATTGAAGGAATAAGTAACATTGCTATTGACTTAAATTTTATATGCAGATCATGAATAGTACTATGCTAATTATCAAAATATATAATAAGCAGGTTGAAATGCTAAAAATTCTATGTGACTTACTATATTCTGGCTTACTCTATAAATACAGATTTATTAGTTATCTCTTGAATTACTGTCCTTATCTTCTTAAGATTATAATTTGTCAAGAGATTGCTTGTTAGTATTTTTAAGTATTATTAAATGAATAAAAACTTATTTACTATTACTGATTTTGAATGAGCATTTTATTTCATGAAAGTGCATTTTAATTTTTTTTTTCAACGTTTATTTATTTTTGGGACAGAGAGAGACAGAGCATGAACGGGGGAGGGGCAGAGAGAGAGGGAGACAGAGAATCGGAAACAGGCTCCAGGCTCTGAGCCATCAGCCCAGAGCCTGACGCGGGGCTCGAACTCAGGGACCGCGAGATCGTGACCTGGCTGAAGTCGGACGCTCCACCGACTGCGCCACCCAGGCGCCCCAGTGGTGAATGCTTTTTAATAGAACTAAAATGTGGTAATTTTATGCTTTTATGCACTCCCATATATCCATCAACATCTTTCCACATCCGATATCACTTTACCTGATTTTCCAATCCTTTTCTATTCAAACCCCTGACACGTTGGCCAGGCTATTTGGCACCTTTCCATGAATCCATGTATCTTCTTACTTTAGGCCACCTCTCATATCTCACCCAGTGGATGACCGAGTGTACCATTTGAAGTTCTGCTTCCTGGAGAAATTTCTTCTCATCAGCTTGTTTTAAGGCCATTCCTGGCTGTGATTATAATGTCGCCACCATCTAGTTTCAGCATATAACCATGTACGAAGCTGAAATATCCGTAAACCAAGTTCAGGCTTTTTCTTCAGCTGATTTCATGGGATTCCTGTACATGATCCTAGATGCATGCTGAGGGAGAGACACTAGTTCAACCACAGGGAATATCATGGGACCGCAGATTTCTTGTACATGCAGTTTACTCACATTCTCTGGCCCTGCTTGGCTAGATCCAAGATGCATCATTTTCATTTTATTATGGACTGTTCCTGGGCCCACTTGAATTAGGAAGTTCAAGGTACATGGTCACTTCTTTGACTTGATGGTCAAACATTCTATCTCTACAAGTGCCCAAGAGTATTCCAAGCATTCTTTCTTACATGGTTTATAATTCTCTGGTATAAACAGTATGGCTTTGATCCAAAATCTCAGAAGACAGTGTTGTGATTCTCTCGCTGACTCTTGGTATGTAATTCTAACTGTGCCCTTTCCACAACTGAAAGCTCCAATCATATGAGGTTTGCTGGATTATAGTCCAAGTAGCAGGGTTGCTTGAACTGCAGCCAAGACCCACTACAGAGCCTGTTCCAACTCCAAAACCCCACTGAAACCTAATAGCTTTTTGTATTACTCGGGATATGAGCCAGGCATTAGTCTTAGTTGTGGAATGGCTTGTCTACAGAGGACTATCGACTTTTGTGCTTCTTTCTTTATAGGAGAGATACAAAATACATCAAATCGTCTTTTACTTTGAAGAAGATGATCCGGGACTTTCTGGACACAAGACACCTAAAATCTTAATAGAAGTAGTAGGTCCCTAATTTTTTGGTAGGTTTTATTTCACTTTGAAGCCTGTATGTCTTACCAAGGCTTTGAGCTTGTTAGCCACTTCTTTCTTAGCCCACCTTGATCAATTTGAGTTTAATGGAACAGTGTTATGTTCTGTGAGATGTCCTGATGATTCTGATCTCTTTAGACTGTATTGTGGCAGGAGAATTAACATAGCCAAGAGAAAAGAAAAATGTAAATGTATATTGTTGAGGGTTCAGTGTGAATGCAAGCTGTTTCTAATCTTCTTTTCTGATAGTATAGAAGACTCTCTGCAAATGAATCTCTCTTCATGGCCCCTCCAACCTTGTGAGTAATTATGGTCATTGCAGCTTCCTGATTTCCAGCAGTTAAATGCTACTGTCTGGGCTCAGTTTCTTCAAGTTTTCTGTCATCTCCATTGCTATTAACAAGCTGAGCTATGTGACAATCTCTCCTAATGTCAGTCCTGATTTTTGGAAAAGAGCCATGACTGAGTAAATTGGGGACTGTGATATCTCACCAGCATATTCCCCATGGTCTTGGTGAATTATGCATCCTATGGGCTTTCTCATGGAAAATACTATTCTGATTTCTTGGCATGACACGATATGTCAATTTAAACATACTTTCTAGCGTCCTTTACTCCTTTTCTGACTCCACCATCCTTGGTAGCAATTCAGGCATTTCAACTTTACCAAGACTTTCTCCAGGTTTCTAAGACCCAGCAAATTTCCCTTATACCTTGGGATCTTTTCTTAGGTATTAAATCCTGTGTTTCAAAAGAATGTTCCCAAGTCAGTAACTCTTGCCTCTCCAGTTTTAAGTTCCCCCTATTGATCAAATATTCTGAAAATTCAATCCTACAGATATTCTTATGACTACTGAACATACACGATGGCTAGTTCTTAAAGCTTCATGGGGTGGTTAACTCTTTTCTCATTTATTAGTCCCGGTATATTTATATCCCGCAGCTGTATTATTCTGGAATTTAACCATACTCTTTCAGCCTAGAAGCTAGGAGAGAAGGTAGGGCCAACATCTGAGGGATGTACCTTCTATTTCATGTGGAGGCAACATCTGAAGTATCTTCCTGCATGGGAAAATTGCTAGCTCTTAATGGAGAATAGTGGGCCAACTCTGTAGGTTTTCAGATTGTAGAGCTTCAGGGAAATTCACCCAGATATCCCCATTCTCTGTTTTTATGCCCCCAACTATTCTAAGCAGGGATCTCACCTTGGCGTAAGAACACTCCTGAACTGAGCATCCAACCATCTTTGCAGGTCAGTGGCCCTAAATAGCAGAAACCTAAATGTTCCCTCCATTGTTCTTTTGTAAAAAGATAAGGTACTATCTCCCAGCTACTCAAGATGTCTTCTTGCTCTCATACTTCCATTTACATTTCAGCTATTTGTTAACCACATTCAATTTCTCATCATCTCTCTTAAGGTCCACAATGCAACTCACTAATAATCAGCCAAATCCATTTTCTTTCTGTGGGCTCTTTGCTCCATATTTTTCAAATGCCTGAATATTGTCCTGGCTGGGGAATTCACATTTACCAAGACATTCTCCAAAGTCACACTGATGCGATTTTCATCAATTGAACTGCAGTTTTGTGCCAGAAAATATCTATGATCCACATACCCCTTGAGAAGAGATTATTTTCTGGTAGGTGGCAAATAATCTAGTTGCGAAACTTCATCTTATTCCCTGACATCATGTACTACTTCCAGTATTGATTGTGCTAGTTAATTCTTTTGGGAAGCAGAAGCCAAAATTGAGTTAAAAGTGCAAAAAGTGTATTGGGGAAAAATACCCGTGAAACATAAAAACATGACAGGGGCAGAAATGTCTGAGAAAACCCGTCAAACTGGTGAAGTCTGGCTCATGTGAAAGGAGAGAAGGAAGGCTGAATCATTGCGAAGGATGAGCCTCACACCATAGTGCAGCTCTGAGACAATCTCAGCCAAGATCATGGGAGTTCCATTGGAAATACTGCTCTTTGAGGAGTCCTATGCTGCCTCGAAAGTGAGCCATCCATACTCAATGGCTGAGCACTGTCCAAAAAGCATGAACTTGGCTCAAAGTTCAAGTATAGCTTGCATCACCTGCACCTGGAGACAGTCATCCAACCATATTCCTTTTGACAGGTTTTCTTTTGAAAGGAAATCGGAGCAGCAGACCTCCATGGCTGCCGTAAAGATTCATTAATATAGTCGTTTCAACAATTTATTCAAATAGCAAAGACCTGCATTATAACACAATACAACTCCAGACAGTATGTGATTAAAGGAAACCACCAGATACTTGTTTTGTAATAAACTTTTCAAAAATTGTTACTTTTATCACTCTTCCTGTACCAATCTTTTAACACCCTTCTATTTTTATCCCTTGGTTTGTCAAAAATGTGTCATCCTTTTTTATATTTTCTTGAAATAAAATTTACATCATTCTGTTTCTTTGCTTCTTTGTGCTTTGTTTTTGCATAAAAATCTATGTTTTTTTGTTCATCTTTCTAATGACAAAAATCTAATAGCCATTATGAGAAAAGGTTTTACACACACACACACACACACACACACACACACACACATACACACCTAACTTCTGCAAGGTATCAAATCATGAGGAATAAAAGAATATACTCTTTGGTTCTCACTGCAAGAAGCTCACACTCAGCTAATCAAAAGGCAGAATTTGGTTTTCTTTTCTCACTCTTTCTCCCTTCCGTCTTCACTATCACAAAAATAACACTGTTCTTTGTGAAAGATAAAGACAGTATCCTCTTTCCCGTCTCCTAGCTCCTGCTAAGAGAGATTAATTTGCCAGGATGTGAGGATGTTGATCTTCATGAAAGCTAGTCTCCTGCCTAATTAGGAAAGTTTTCTCATTCATATCACTAGCTAGCTTCCTGCTTCTCCTTAATGATAAATAATTTTGTGCTGAATGAAATAATTTGTTCATTCAATTGTTACTAGAGCAAGCATTCCAATCAGAAAATACAGAACAGGATAAAGAGCTTATCTTTTCTAAAGCCCCAGCTATACATCCCATC
Organism: Herpailurus yagouaroundi; assembly: GCF_014898765.1. Taxonomy (NCBI): domain Eukaryota; kingdom Metazoa; phylum Chordata; class Mammalia; order Carnivora; family Felidae; genus Herpailurus; species Herpailurus yagouaroundi. The sequence goes on along the minus strand of NW_024412413.1, from coordinate 28,963,980 downwards.
TCAAAATACAAATCTCAAATGACCACATCGTAACATATTAAAAGATATTCAACCAGGATTTATTAAAGATTTTCAAGAAGGTGATTTTAAACATGTATTTTTTTTAATTTTGCTTTTCAAATGAACACTCAAAACTACTTCTGGGTGCATGATGTTATTTTAGGAGCCTGACTTGTTTTCTAACACAATGATATTCTTACCCAAACATTCAATGGCTCCAAATCATAAATTTTTTAATAATCATGCAATTGTTTAGTTCTTTAGTAGTATATGCCAAAGATTAGGCTAAATACTCTGAAATTTAAACACTGAAAGCACAAACTGGATCTATGTCCTGAAACATACACTAGATGGCATTCATTCAATCCTACGCAAAACAAAACAAATAAGAAAGCAAGCTATGTAAAAAGTGCCAAAATAAAAATAAGCAATCAATTTTGTACTAAGTAGGAGGCTATTATATGTGGCCATGCAAAATGTAAAGACCAGAAGACATGTCCCTTGGAGGAAGACACATTCATTTCACTTTGTTTTTACAAATTTAACGTTGCAACTTTACATATCTCACATAGAAAAAATTCTGGGTATAACCACTCTTGTTTGCTCACCTGTCCCAAACCTGGCTCTTCTTCTAAAATAGAACATGACTAGTGTGCTTTGGTTGTGAATGTGTGCAATTGGATTGGTCCTTCTAGTTTCACTGTTGCCTTAGAACACCCTGCAATAAGAGACTATTCACAGTGAACTTGTCCTCCCTCTGAAATATGAAATAAACTTTTTCCATTAAAGTCCTGAGGCACTCAACAAGGTCAATAGAAATTTCATCACAATCTCTTCCCTTTCCGCATGTTATTCCTTGGCCAATTTTTCATGCTACCAAAGTGGGAATGACCCAAGACTTAGGTCAAACCATGAGTGGAAATAGCAAGGAGAAATAATAACATTAACATCTGTTAGGAATGTTAGCTTCTTGAGAACAAAGGAATTTTAAATGTGGTGAGGTGATACAGTGCAGAGGTGAAGGGGAAGGACTTCTAGAACCATATTGACTGTAGGATTTTGTACAGTTTACTTAACTCTTCTGAATTTCAACTTCCTAATATGTTTAAAGTATCAATAATACTGTCATTATGGGGTTGTCTTAAAGATCAAATTAAATTTTCTATGTAAACATTGATATACTGCTATGCACATAGTAAGTGCTCAGTAAATTATTATGAATTATTTTCAGTATAACATACAGCTCCAGAATACTACACTTATAAATACAAAATTATTTGGCAAAAAGCGAATCTTTGCTTTTAATGTCCTACCAAAATACATCAAATGCTACAGAAGTTATTAAAAATGGATTAGAACAGGTAATAATTTACTATCAACATGCTAAAATAAATATATGTTAGAATCCCAAGGCCCATTTGGTAACTTTAACAAAATAATTAAATAGCATTAAGATTGACCAAATGAAATAAAGCCATTTCTAAATTATTGTATAAAGAGAAAGGAAATGAAAAGAAAACTCTCTTAGGTCATGGGAACATCTAAATATCTTTTTACTTCCTAATTTTCCTACGGAAGATATATATGAGACGCTTTAATAATTTGAAATTTATAGCACACATACTTTGTTTAAAGTGTTTTGGAGTAGAAGCCAATTAAAAGATACATAAAGGGTTTGTGGATAGGCTAGTACCAAGGTTACTGAGGTCTGAGATCTAGTTTTTGTCCAGGATGAGTTTGATCTGGATGATCCTTCAATGTATTTGGATCACTTATGGGATTGGTTTCAATTTTTATGATGTGGCCTAATGTTAATACTGGCTTCCATGAATTTAAGATCTAGCAACTTGACCCTATTTGGAGTAACAAAAAGCCTAACTACTTTAGGAGCCTTATTCCCACATCCCCAATTGCTGACTACAGATCTTAAACTCAGAGTTCTGTTGACAACTGTATTCCACTGTCTGCTAATGCCAAGCATAGAGCAGGCTTTGAATGAATAAAGGGGCTTTCTGGCCCTTTCCTCTGTTGAATTATATGCTTAATCAAGGTAGTAGACTTCAACTCAGTTGGCTGCCAGTTGGCCCCTTTGTTTCTTCTGATGGAGTTTTCAGTCCATTCTGGAACACAATCCCAGATGTCTCTCTGGATCTGGCCCTTGGCTCCTTCCCTTGAAGCCCTGGGATGCTTGATATTTTCAAGATAAATGGTTCCAATGTATAATCAAGCCATTTCCATTTGAGGTTAACAGCTCAACATAATTTCTTGACTCTCCTTCTAATTTGTTATTCAAGAAGCACTCCCCTCCACCCATCCCCTCCATCTCTACCATGGGAATGGCCTCTGAAGTTTTACAACTAAGAAACATTATAAACAAATTGCAATAGCAGCAGAGAAAATTTATATCTTCCCAGAGCAAATAATAAATCAATCTCTGTGCTAAACCAAATAATTCCTGACTTTGCGTTTTGCTCTCACAAACATAAAACCATGAATAAAGACAACTACAGATGGTAGCAGAAAGAGCTCACCTATATTGACATAATCCCAGAGTTTGATTAATTCTGGCTCCAACTTAAAGAGAAGAACCAATTCAAATCGCTAAATTAGATGATCCTAACTCAGTAAGAATTTCCTTACAGGTCTTACTTTCTAAATTTATTCTTATTTTTATCACCTTCATAATTATTATTTTCCTCTTCTGCTTATCTGTCTACCATACATCTTCTTTAGAAAACAGTCTGTTCAAACGTTTCCTTTTTATTTTTTTTTAATTATGTTGTTTGTTTCCTGATAAGTGAATTTTGAAAGTTCTCTATATATGATGGATACAAGTCCTTTATCAGGTATGTAAATTGCAAGTATGTTTACCCAGCCTATGGCTTATCTTTTCAATCTCCTAAGAGATAAGTTCCTGAACCTCAGTAACTTTTGTACCTCTCCACAGAGGAAAGTCTCCTCTGTGACTTTCATGTAACAAAGGTTTACTTAATTTTTTTTTAATTTAGTAAAGTCCAATTCATAATTTTTAAAAATTAATAATTTTCACATTGCATCTAAGAAATTTTTGCCTCAGAGCACTTTTATAGTTTAAGATTTTACACTAGGTTTATGATCCATTTTGTGTTAGTTTTTGCATAACTTGCAGGGTAAGAACAATGTTCTCTTTTGCACATGGATATCCGTTGTTCCAGCACCATTTTCTGAAGGAAAAAAAAAAGAAAGATGCTTTCTCTACTAAATTGCTTTTGGACTTTGGTCAAAAATCAATTAATGATATATGTATAGGTCTATTTCTAGATTTTATCTATCATAATGATCTATTTGTTTACCTTTATGCAAACTCCACTGTCTTGAACAGTGTAGATTTATGATGTCTTGAAGTCAAACAGTATAAATTTTCCTGGCCTATTACTCCTTTACAAAGGTTTTTAAGACTGCTTTTTATCTTTTTTTTTCATTTCTACATGAATTTTAGAATTATCAAATCATGGTAATGCTGGTCTCACAGAATGTGTTATGAAGTATTCCCTCCTTTTCAGTTGTCTTGAAGGTTTTATATAGAATTAGTATCTATCATGTCTTTCATAAATGTTTAGTAGAATTCATAAATAAAGGCATCTAGGCCATCTTGGATTTGAGGGTGTTTGATCAAGAAGTGCAAGAATTCATTGACTTGGAGGTACTCTCCAAGGACAAGAGGTTTAAAACCTTCTGAGGATGGGGCAAAACTGCCGTTAGGGTAACTATAAGAACATGGAAAGTCATGGTTAATCCTGAGCAAAGTGGGATTGTTTGATTTTCCCTAGCAGAGATCTACTCTATGGAAGCAATAAAGCAGCTGAGGAAAGTGGGCTGGAACTGATATATGAGGCCAAAAGACCCACCAGAGAATTACATTTTATGGGAAGCCCCAGAATACACCATGTGCCAAGACTATTTGGAATGCACCAGTGATTATGGCACCGGCATCACTTATGAGTTTAGTATTGGTCATTCCCTGCAGACCAGAACTGAGCTTGTTAATATCCTTGGGGACAATGGGATTTCAAAGAAATAAAGGCCAGGCCCCTGTTTTTTACCACCAGAAGCCAGGAGACCATAATTGCGACTAAGACTACCAAGGTCAGAGGGGCAGTGAAGGAGTGTGACCTCCAGGGAGTGATGGAGCTTGTTAATAGAGCATGGTGCCCCTAAGGGCAGAATAGACAGGCAGCCAAGAAGATGGCTGATTAACATCTACAACCAGAAATAATCAAGAATGGAGGGATAGGAAGTTGAAGGCAGTCTTCCAGATACAAAGCCATAATTCCTTTCACTGTTGCTGAACTGATTTTCAGGTCTGGAACCCATTGACCAAAAACATAACTAGGAGTCTAGCATGAAGGATTGTGCAACACTACAGCAAGTAAATACTGGAATGATTCAGTCCTTTCCCAAAGGAACTCATGGCCACTTACTCAAGTGACTGTACATTGGAAAAATATAACTCAAGAAGTATTAGACACAGGGTCTGAGCTGGCTTTGATAGTCAGCGATCCAGAGCATTCCCATGACCCTTTTGTTGGGCTGGGAGCTTATGGAAGCAAGGAAATGAATGGAGAACTCACTAAAGTGCAGCTCACCCAGTGGAACCATTGAGTTTGTGAATACACAGTCATCATTTCTCCAGGTCCTGTCTATGTGATTGAAATTGACACATTGGGAAGCTGGAGTAACCCCACACTGGGTCCTTGACTGGTGGGGTAAGAGCTATCATAGTGGAGAAGTCCAACTGGAAACTACTGAAACTAACTCCATGTGGCCAAGATGGCAAATTAAAAACTACATCACATTGGGGAGTGAGGAGAGCACAGCAAAAATTAGTGCCATCAGTAAAAAACAAAAAGGTGATCACTATCATATTTCTGTTTCATTCATCAGTCTGGCCCCAGAAGAAACACGATGGATCCCAGATAATAGCTCCTGCAAGCTCAAGTAATTAGTACTGATCACAATTGCTGTGATAGCAAATTAATAAGGTCTCAGGCTTATGGAATGGAGCCACTGACTTGGCAAATACATTCTTTTGCATTTCAGTAAGAAAAGAGGATCAGAAACAGTTGTATTCATGTGCAACAGTATTCATTTGCAGTTTTGAATCAGGACTATATTAACCACACTTCCTCTCATAACAAAATATAGCTTAAAGAGCTCTGGATCACTGAGCATTTCACAGATCATCACGTGGATCCATTGTGTTGACAACATCATGTTGATTGGACAGGCAAGAAAGGGTTAGTAGTTGGAAATTTTGGAAAATAACATGTACTTCAGAGAGCAGGAGACAAACTCTATGAAGTTTCTTAGACCTGTCATTTCAATATAGTTTTAGGAGTTTAGTGGCCATGACTGTGCTTGGATAGTACTCCAAAAATAAAAGACAGATTGATGCATCTCGCATCTTCTGCAACCAAGAAGATAGCACAGTGCCTGATAAGCCTCTTGGGGTTATGGTGGCAACACATTCTATATCTGAGAATTCTGTTCAGGCCTATTTACTTGCTGATATGAAAGTTGCTAGCTTTATACAGGATTCAGAAAAGGAAAGGCTTGGTAGCATATCCAGGATGTGATGCCACCAGAACAGCACCTTGGACACATGTCTTAACAGACCCTATGGTGTTAGAGGTATCAGTGGTAGGAAGAGATACAGTGTGAAGCTGATGATAAGCACCAAGTGGGATCATTACATCCCAGGCCCCTGGGAGTCAGGAGTAAGGCCATGTCATCTAAAGCAAAGGTGACTGACATACCCTAAGGTGGCCTTTCAGTGAGTCATGCCCTTGTATCATCCCATGAGCATAGGTAGAACCTGTGACTTGCTTCTAGCCAATAGAATATAGCAAAGCCATATCCCAAATTAGATCATGCTATCTGGCAAAGGTGTTGAGATGATAACCCTCTTGATCATGTTACGTTATATAATACTCTGTCTTAGCAGACTGGGACAAGATTACCCTACTGGCTTTGAAGAAGTAAGCTAACATTCTGTGAGAGGGTCTTGTGGCTGGGAACTAAGGGTGACCTTTAGGAGCTGATAAGGTTACCAACTGACAGCCAGCAAGGGACCTCAGTTTTTCAACAGCAAGGAAATGAATTATTTAAACAGCAATAATGATGTTTAGACCATGTGACCTTGGACAATTATCTAACTTTTCACAGTCTCAACTACCTCATCTGTGAAATAATGATAAAAAATAATAATGAAAATTGCTGACACATAATTAACAATTACTATATCTGATGTGAAAACTAAAACCAGCACACTTTTTTGCTTTTGTGGTAAACAATACTGGGATAGGCAAAAACAACAGCTACGTTGGCCATTAAATAATTGTTCTTAAAAGATAAGCCAACTGGGGTGCCTGGGTGGAGCAGTCGGTTAAGCGTCCTACTTCAGCCAGGTCACGATCTCGCGGTCCGCGAGTTCGAGCCCCGCGTCGGGCTCTGGCCTGATGGCTCAGAGCCTGGAGCCTGTTTCCGATTCTGTGTCTCCCTCTCTCTCTGCCCCTCCCCCTTTCGTGCTCTGTCTCTCTCTGTCCCAAAAATAAATAAACGTTGAAAAAAAAAATTAAAAAAAAAAAAAGATAAGCCAACTAAAACAACTTCTTTAACAAGACTAACTGTTTATGTATCAATATTTCTACCAAGCCCCCTGCCTCATTGTGCCCACCAGACCATAAACTCTCATGTCATGAACTTCCCTATCCCATCAGTCACTGGCTTTTCAAGACTCATGATATCATCGATCCAAATTCTCTCACCATATATATGTGTATATATATATATACACACACACATACATATGATATTATATGTATACATTTTTATATGATATATGTTTTTTTCTCCTGAATTCCCCCTTTTGAGACTCTCTTAGGAATGATATTTCCTTTTACGGCAATAGACTTAATAAATTGAGTTCTGCTGATTCAGCTGGCTTCTGGAGGGTTCTTTTGGGGTTTGACATATGGCACAAGCCTTCTCCTAAGTATCATATATGTGTTAATTTTTTTAGTCATCAAAATAGCCCTATGAGGTAGATATATTATCCACATTTTACAAAAGAAGAAATTGAAATCTCTAAAGTTTAAATAACCCAGGAAAGGGCTTTAGTAAAGGTGAAATATAATAATGTAGGACAAAGCAGGGTAGGCCCCTAGCACAAAGTAAGTTTTATGAAATCTGGCTATTATTTTTCTGTTACATTAATAATTGGAGGAAAAAAATAATCACCCCACTAGAGAGATCTCTACCATCTCCACAATGAATACCTTTGCGCTGGGAGAATTATATATATTTCTCCCCCTCTCTCTTTCATATTTTACAAATCCCTAAAATATTTGGTCATAGAGAACCTAGAAGGTGGTATATTTTCAGCAAATTTTTTTTTACTTCTCTGTGAACAATAACATATATTTATAACATGTTTGTTTTCTGATCCTTCCTTTTTAGAAAAATCTCTATTTTTTTATTTCCTTCTAATCTTTGATCTAGAGTGGGAACATGGCATTCTGAGAAGTTTTGTATTATTTCCAGAGCTGAATAGGTAAGGATTATTAGCCATGTATCATCTGAGTCAGGAGTCAGTAATCTTTTTCTGTAGGTGTCCAGATAGTAAATATTTCGGGCTCTGCCCTCCATCTGGTTCTGTCACAACTAGTCAATTTTGTCATTAAGGCACAAAAGCAACCATAGGTAATATATAGATGAATGGGTGTGGGCATGTGCTAATAAAACTTTATTTACAAAAACTATTGGCAGGCAGTTTTTAATCTCCAGGCTGTAGTTTGCCAACAGCTCTTCTAGGTGTAGCTTTGAAAGCATCCAGAGTCTTGTATTTTTTTCCCTCCTTGATGTCCTACACCAGTCTTACAATCCCTAGAAGTGCTCATTCACAGATGCAGGATTGCTTCTCCATTATTGCCCTATTAATAACTTTCTGGGTTGCCGTGATATTTAATATCGCACTTTGGTGGCTTTTATGACAAAATAAAGGTATTATAAGTAAAACCTGGCTGGGGAACAACTCAGTTAGCTGCTGAACTGTGTGAGAGCTTAAAGTCTGGATGGAATAATGTTGGCGTCGTCTGGCTGTCCTTTAGAGAAGGTGGTCTCTGTATGAGTTTAGACAACAATTTCACTAGGGATAAGTGAACTATTTTGACAAATTCGGCACCCAATCCAGTTTCATTATTTTAGAACATAAAACTGTTTGGTGATTAGCTTTGTTTACACTTGGCAAAGTATTGCTTCCTCTTCTGAGGGGGAAAAAAGGACAAAAAAAGCTTATAAAAATTTCAAAAAGCTTTTGACTTCAAATAGTTCTTGCAAAACTGCATTTGGATGAGTTAAGTGTGGAGGAATCAAAACCATATGGATTATACTTCTTTTAAAATAAACACTGATTTAAAAATTGAAGGAAAATTCCTGGAAAAGTAGGCTTTACTCTTCACAGACTCCAAATAGTCAAAAACAACATTAAGAAATTTGATAAACCCAAAGCACAGCTGGGTTTACCCATTCTTAATTATAGTGTTTTCATTGTATATCATGTAAAAACAAACAGTCTCAGGAGTGGCCTACATTCAGTTATTTTAGAAGAGTGTGGGGATTTTCATATATCTCTGGAGTAACCTTTGCCCAAATCCTGGATTTGAGGTAAATCACATTATAGTATTTGAAATGTTAAAATGTTAAGCACTTGTCACTCATCATATTTTATTTTCAAAAGCCCAGTCTTTATCCCAAATCAGAATTAACAAAATGTTGAGAAAGACTTATTATAGTTCTCATAAGGTGACTTACACTGATGTGAATCTATACATCTACATATGTAATCATCAAACAATAAGGACCTGGTACTCTTAGTTAATTAAATGACATTTCTGAATGGGAATTAATGCCCACCTTTATGAGGGCATAGCTGACCTGGGGAGAAGAAATTCCCCACTCCAGTCCACTCTAGCCGTCTTGCTCACCTACTGAGGAGAATTAAACAAACAAAAACAAAACATAAGCGAGCAACTCTTGTGAAGTTCCTAGTCCAGAGTCACTAAAAGACTGAGACCTAGTCACAGGACTACAGAATCTTTTTCCTGACCCTCACATCTCACCACCACATTACTAAAGGCCTATTTACAGTATTTCTTTTACTCAGCACATCATGTACGGCTACATAGAAAAAAATTACAAGGAATACCAAAGTCAAAAAACATAATTTGATGACACAGAGGAAGCAGAAGAAGCCGACCTGGTAGGGGTGTTGGAACTTTTAGATCAGGAATTTTTTTTTTTAATTTTTTTTTTCAACATTTATTTATTTTTGGGACAGAGAGAGACAGAGCATGAACGGGGGAGGAGCAGAGAGAGAGGGAGACACAGAATCGGAAACAGGCTCCAGGCTCTGAGCCATCAGCCCAGAGCCCGACGCGGGGCTCGAACTCACGGACCGCGAGATCGTGACCTGGCTGAAGTCGGGCGCTTAACCAACTGCGCCACCCAGGCGCCCCAGATCAGGAATTTTAAACAATTGTGATTAACAGCAAAAGACTCTCATGAGTAAACAACATGCAAGAATGAATGGGGAATGCAAAAAAGGGAAGGAAATTCTAATAAAGAACCAAAAAGAAAAGCTTGCGATAAAAACAGCAACAACAACAACAACAACGACAACAACAAAAACCACTGTAACACTGTAGCTGTTACACAGCTGAGGAAAAAAAAAATCTGTCAGCTAGAGGGTATATCAATAGGGCACATAACACTGAAAAGCAAAGAGAAAACAGACCACCAACACCATGACCAACAGCAGCAACAACAACAACAAAACCGAAACAAAAACAGAATATCCACAAACTACAGGACAGGTACAAAATGTGTAGCACACACAAAATGGTGAAGCCAGAAGGAAAAAGAAGGAAGGAAGGAAGGAAGGAAGGAAGGAAGGAAGGAAGGAAGGAAAGAAAGAAAGAATATTTGAAACAGTAATGACTGTGAATTTCCCCCAAATTAATGCTATACACAAAATCCAGGGAGCTCTGAGAACACCCAGCAGGATAAATACCAAGAGAAACTACACTTAGGCACCGATTTTCACACAATAGAAAATCAAAGAGAAAACAACAACAACAAAACAAAACAAAAACTTTTGAAAGAAGCTGGGGATGCTGGTAGAACAGCTTACCTATAGAGAACACAGACAAAAATTATATCTGACTTCTTTTCAGAAATCATGCAAACCAGAAGAATGAAGTAAAGTATTAAAAGACGGAAAAAAGCCCACCAACATAGAACTCTGTACCCTGCAAAATTATCCATCAAAAGTGAAGAAGACATAAAGACTTTCCCAAGAAAACAAAAATGGAGGGAAATTTATGTCAGTAGATTTGCCTTGTAAGAGATGTTTAAAAAAATTTTTTTAGCAAGAAGGAAAATAACATAGGTCAGAAATTCAAATCTACATAAAGTAAGGAAAACTTTTAAGAAAGAATAAGTGATGGGTGCCTGGGTGGCTCAGTTGGTTAATGTCCAACTTTGGCTCAGGTCTTGATCTCACAGTTTGTGAGTTTGAGCCCTGCATAGGGCTCTGTACTGACAGCTCAGATCCTGGGGTCTGCTTCAGATTCTGTGTCTCCCTCCCTCTCTCTCCCCCTCCATGGCTCATGCTCTGCCACTCTCTTTTTCTCTCAAAAATAAATAAACATCAAAAACAATTTAAGAAAAAATAAGTGAAGGTAAAACAGATCAGTGGTTGCCAGGGTTGTAGAATGGAGATGAATAGATGGAGCAAAGAGGATTTTCAGGGAAATACAGTTTCTCTCTATGATCCCATAATGAAAGATACAAGTTATTCCACATTTATTGAAACCCACAGAAAGTACAACACCAAGAATGAACCCTAATGTAAACAATGGACTTTGTGTAATTATGATGTGTCAATTTAGTTCATCAATTGTAACAAATATATAACTTTAGTGGGGGATGTTGATTATTGGGGATGTTATGTCTGTGTGGGTGCAGGGAGTTTATGGGAATTCTCTGTACCTTCCTCTATTTCACTGTGAACCTAAAACTGCTCTAAAAAATAGTGAAAAAAAAAAAAAAGAAAAAAGCAGCATGAGACAGAGAAATAGATACAACTTTTGTTGACTTTGTAGTTGTGTGAGGTTTGCTAAGTCTCAGTTTTTGCATTGTTAAAATGGTCATAAAAATAATGGCTTACATGAAAATATTTATTTTAATAAGAACATGGCCCTCATTAAGTGTTAATTCTTATCTTCCTCTCTTTGATCCCATCCCATAGCCTACTATACGCAAGCTCAAGTCTTCCTTTTAACATAGAAGTGATGTATTTTCACTTATAGGCATTTAAATGGAAACTTACACTCAACTGTTCAGTTATAGGGCTTTGTGTCTAATGATGGTATAAATTTATTTTCTTCTTATTGAAAAATAATTATACTAAAGATCACCCATCTGTCCCTAAAGTGAATAATAATTTTTAGGAAGATTCCAGCCTAAATCCCTAATCTGGAAAAAGAAAATCTTCTGTAAGTGCACAGAATAGCTGAAGTATGTAACTGAAGACTGGACTCATGGACTTCTCACTACAGGCAGCAGCACCACCAACCAAGGACCCAATGTGGTGCCACCCCTCCCACAGGCCACACCTGGTCAACTACTGAGCAAGAAGGAAAGAGTAAGACAAGGAACTCCTCCATAGTTGGCTTTCACTGAAGAACTCCTAATCACCTTGCTAACACTCCTTAGATTGTAAAACAGTTTAGGATGCTTCTGCTCAATCTCCCCTCCCTCTCTCCTTTGCTAGGGGTAAGATCAGAATCACATTCAGACATTTCTCCCAGTCTCTTCTAGATCCCTCTTCATTTTTTATTTCCACAAAGTGTGTTCCCTAAAACAATAAAAATCAAAAAAAAATAATAATCATGCAAATTTAATTATACCTTGGTATTTGTTTCCTAGGGGACTGGAATAACATGCTAACCAATGAGAAATTTCCTTCACTCCAGAGATAATTATTAACGTCTCCACCTAAAAAATTAAAATTGCTACAAATCTTCAAATGACAGCCTGCATTTTCAAAAGAAACAAACACACAAAGGATGAGCTAGCATGGTCACTAAAATGACACACAAGATTAAGTCGAGACTTCAAGTCCATTCCATATGTGGTCTCCTATCTATTTCCCCTTCCACACACCTCATATTCTAAAGGGACTTGAATTTTCACCCTTCCTCATTCATAACATGCAAATGTTATGTGTCTTTGCCAATTTTGAATCCTGTGTTTAAACTGATCTTTTTCCCAACCCCAACTCCATCCCTCAAGGCCATATAAATAGTCTTCTTAGTGCCCAGGTCTCCAATCAGTCTCCAGAGCAGGAGTACTGCTGCAGGAGTACCACCAAAACAACTGCTTTGTCTACCTGTGGGCACATGCCTTAGTGATAGAGCTAATTGTACATCTGATCACACTGTTTGTAATTCCTATTTGTGTTTTTCACAGTGCATAATTGAGAGCCTGATCCAGAGTAGATGCTAATTTTTCTAAAAAGATGAATCGATGTTATATAAAGGAAATAGGATGGATTTGGGAAATAGGACAATTTAGCTTTAAATCTCAGATCCCTCACTCACTAGTTCAGTGACTTGAGGTAAATCACTTAATTTCTCCAAGGTTTGTAAAATGAGGATCATAGACCTCGCATTACAGAGGCTTTATGAGGATTAAATGAGATCATCTACAAATTTTCATTCATCCAACTAACTGAGCTCTTGCTCGGAGCCAGTCTTGAGGATACGTCAATGGATGAGAGAGTTAAAGTGCAGAACCTCAGAAAATTTTACTTTAGTTGTGTTGAAAAACAGTAAAAAGATTAAGCAAATAAAAAAAAATCCTTTCCAGATTGTCATAAATTTTATGAAGAATATAGGCATGGGGGCACCTGGGTGGCTCAGTCGGTTAGGCATCTGACTTCGGCTCAGGTCATGATCCCACGGCTGGTGGGCTCAAGCCCCACGTTGGGCTCTGTGCTGACAGCTCAGAGCCTGCAGCCTGCTTCAGATTCCGTGTCTCCCTCTCTCTCTGTCCTTCTGCTTTCTCTATGTCTGTTTCTCTCTCAAAAATAGACATTTAAAAAAATTTTTAAATATATACAGGCATGATTTTGTGCTAGATGATGATGGAAAGGGGAAGGTACAAACTTTAAGATGTCAGGAAAGTGTCTTTAAGGCACAAAGTATATGCCCTGTGTCAGTTGGGGTTCCACCAGAGGAACAGAACCAGTGGGACACACACACACACACACACACACACGCACACGCACACGCACGCACGCACACACGCACATACACACAATTATACGTGCAATTATTCTTCAATCAAAAAGAAACACATATATTTGTATATTTCACAATTAGACACAAAATCCTCTAGCTGCAGACACACATATATACACACATAGTGTGTGAATGTGTGTATGTGTGTTTGTATGAATACATAGAAAATCAACATATAATATATATTCATATATAATCTATATGATGTATTACAAGAATTTGGCTGATGCAATTGGCTAGCCAGGCAAGTCCAAAACCCATATGGTAGTCTGGAAACTCTAGAGCAGGAGCTGAAGCTGCAATCATAAGCGGGATTTCTTCTTTTTCAGTGAAATCTCAATTCTCTTAAAGGAGACTGATTTCCAACTCACTGCATCAAGGAATCCAAATTTTCCAAGATAATCTCCTTCACTAAAAGGCAGCTCGTGATAGATATTAATCTCATTTACCAAAAACCTTCACAGCAACACCAAGATGAATGTTTAATTAAATAATTGGGTACTAGGGGCGCCTGGGTGGCGCAGTCGGTTAAGCGTCCGACTTCAGCCAGGTCACGATCTCGCGGTCCGTGAGTTCGAGCCCCGCGTCGGGCTCTGGGCTGATGGCTCAGAGCCTGGAGCCTGTTTCCGATTCTGTGTCTCCCTCTCTCTCTGCCCCTCCCCCGTTCATGCTCTGTCTCTCTCTGTCCCAAAAATAAATAAACGTTGAAAAACAAAATTAAAAAATAATTGGGTACTATAGGCTATCCATAAAAGGACATAAAAGGACTATCACATACTCGAAAATGTTAATTCCTTTGCCATAAATTCCTTAACTTAAAGCATACTTTGGAGGACCTGGGTGTATGATTAGCTTTCTAATGAAAATCATTCTCTTGGGGCTTTTTAGTGACCCCTCTCGCAGCAAAATCACAGTTAAGAAGGATTTTAAAAATCAAGATATTTAATTTTCTTAAGATGAAACAACACATTAGTCAATCTTCCCTGTTGTAAGATTCTATACCATAACAGCTGACTAGGGTAAATTCTAAGCCATTCGTTATTCCTAAGTATATAAAAAAAAAAAAAAAATGGCAGAAGAGATGTTAATGCTCTAAAACAGCCAGAAGCCAACACAACGACCAAATATCTTTAAATGATTAATAAGAAAAAACTATATTTCCTTCTTTGTGGTACCTCATATTTTTTTATTCTAGATAAATATGTTTTTAATATTCATTTAACATTGATTGAATACCCACACCTTCCATATTAAAACAAAATTAAAAGCATATTTATTCTGCCAGGAAATATTAAGCAACATGCGAGTTGAAAAACCCAAGTTAAAATCAGAATAGAAAATTGGTTAAATACCTCACATGTTAACTGAACTCAAAAATATGGACCCTCATCCCTTTCATTATCAAGCATGAATGCTCTTGTGCCTTTTTGTTTGTTTTCCTTCACAAAAATTTATTTAATTAATGGATGCTGTTTCCTTTTTCTCCCCCATGTTTCTTAAATTCCAAATAGTATCATCTAAGCTCTTGGTTTCATACAGGTCGACAGACCTTGGTACCTCTTGCCACCTTTTCCCATGGGAGTCAGGGAGTATCACTTCTGGCACAGTTCCATAAAGAACGCAGATACCATAATGATCAAAGAAGGCAGAATAATAATTTTAAAAAGACAGGCTAGGCCCTGGACTCCCTGCAGGGTGTTATTGATTAGCCCACTCTGTCACATCACCTGGAAATTAGAGTTTGAAGTCATTCTTTTGGGTGTGAGGGAGCTGGCTTAATCTTACTGTTAAAACATTTTTAAGTGCATATCTAGCTCCTAGACTGACCACAGTGCTCTCCATCCTAATGCAGAGTACTTCTAGTCATCTTGAACATACCAGCTATAAACCATAATTAGTACTTTGAGATCCAGTTTTTCCCTCTAACTACAGAATGGAAGGTTGAAATATTTATGTAATTCAGGAGTCTGCTCTCCTCCAAGGTGGTTTTGCTTTCTCCACACCGTTTCCACCCTTGCTCTCTCCCTCAAAAAATTTTTTTAAAACACACTTGAAACTAAAGGTAATCTGAGTCCCTGCTAGGAGAAAAATATTTATCAAGTTAAGGAATATTATGCTGAAATTTTAAGATCATTATCACTTACGATGGATAGTTCAGTAAAGATGAAAAATCATGAATCAATATTTTATTGAATAAAAAATGTATGCGGAAATTCCGAAGATAAGACAGGAAAAAATTGTACAAGAATAGAACAGGTGAGAAAACTGAGGAATGGGAAGATACTTGAATTACTCAGGTCCCTCTCCTAGGCATGCAAATTTCATTGCCTTATTATTCTCTCAGGGCTCATATCACCAGGCTTGCATGTTTGATAAATGCCATATGTTATAACTTCTTCCATCTGACACATGATGTGCAACAGCAAAATAAAGGCTTTACAGTCAAAAATCTTGAGCTTGTGTTGCCTAAACTTACTTGACCCTCCCCCCCTTTCTCTTTCTTTTTCTTTCTTTCTTTCTTTCTCTTTCTTTCTTTCTTTCTTTCTTTTCTTTCTTTCTTTCTTTCTTTCTTTCTTTCTTTCTTTCTTTTTCTTCTTTATTTAAAAAATATACTTGCCAGTTAATATCCTGGGGTGCTAGTGCTTTCTAGAATACATTAAAAGAGATATTATGCTAGATCTTGAAGCTGGCATAAAGGATAGTCAAAGTTGGGGGATCAGAAGAAATACTATTCCCAGGATTAAACAGGGCAAGAGAGATTTACAGAGAGGAAAAAGGCAGTAGTGAAATGACACCAAAATATCAAAAACAGTAGGACTTAGAAAAAACAGCATCAGTTTTTGATTGGGATAGGAACACCAATAACTAATGGTACAGAGTGCTGGGCAAAAGTAATCTCAGGGATGTATAAAATGACAATGTATTGAAAGCAGCTTGGCTCCATTCATTTGGCTGTTCAAGGAAAGAGACGAATAGTTAGGAAAGACGGCTGTGTTAGGTGAACTGGATAGTGTTTACTTTTACAACAGTTGAAACTTTCTGTGATGGAAGTTGGCAGGAAGGTTGACTGAGAGGAAAAAACTAAAGATCATAAAGCTTCCAGTAAAATGATTACATAAAAGCACATAGGTTTATTTTCTCTCCTTCCCAAATCTTATACTGTTAAGATTGGATTAGAAGATTCATTATTGTTAAAATGTCAATTCTCCCCAGATTGACCTATGGATTCGATGCAATCCCCACAAAATCCCAGCAGGTACTTTTGCAAAAATTGGCAAGCTGATTTTAAAATTCACATGGAGATACAAATGACCTAGGAGAGTTAAAAAAAAATTTTTTTTTGAAAAAGAACAAAGTTGGAGGAATAACATTACCAGGTTTCTAGACTTTAATATAGCTATTTAATACAGCTATCTTAATATATTATAAATATATATTTATGCAGTTATATAAATATATACTAATTAAAAGCTACAGTAAGCAGGACAGTGCATTTTGGAGTCATAGCAGACAAATATGTCAATATTCCAGAGATGGAAGAGAATTTGAATATTTATATTGAGATCTCCCTGAATATCCAGTACAATCTATATTTACATAAAAATTGTGAAATTTTAGAATATCTCAACCTTAATTCCTAATAGCTGACCTCAATATCCAGGCCATAATTCCTTTTTGCTGATAACATCTAGGAGTTTAAAATGCCCCATTTTTTCCTACAAATCCCATCAGGAAATTGGATTATTTAAAATCGGGACACAGGTATTAAGAAAGTATAAAAAAACCTCTTTTTCTTTTAGGACTGCAGCAAAAATATATAGGCTTGAGGACCTGCAGAGAAATGGAGATATGCTAAGTTCTCCTTCTCCCCCCCGACAAAAGGGAATTTTTGATAGAGAATTTCATGCTGGGTGATTTCAATTTCAGTAGGAGTAGAAGGTCCCTATAGTTGCAAGGGAGAATGTTCAAAAGGCAATTAGTACGACCATCATGTGAATAGAGGCAAGCCAGTTATTCCAAGTACAAATATCTTGGACTCACCACAATGGGTTTCGTCTGTGATACTGTATTTTGCTTAGCTGGTTTGGTACCGAAATTTGAGCGAATGCTGTTTATCAGCCCGTGTGGAAATGCAACCAACTCAGTGGTTTGTTTTTTCAGGTCCCGGGCTTCTCTAGCTCTGCTTGGGCATACTGGCAGAGAGCAGAGAAGTGGGGGCAGGAAGGCATGGCTGCTCGGGGCAGTCCTTCATCCTGGTCTCATGAGAGCAGGAAATTGCCCAAACATCCTGGACTCCACGTACCAGCTCAGTGCGCACCTCAAGAAAATCAGGCTCGACTCTGCTTTGAAATCAGGGCCTCGGTGGTTTCCTTGTCATTGTTTTTTTCAGGTGTTACGTGTTCAAAGCGTGATGTGCAATATTGAAGAAAATCAATTTAGTACAAGCGTTTGGTATTTTCACAATCCTTAATTGCTGGCATTTCCTGGAACTTGGATCCTTCGTCCTCACCATTCTTCATCTGGTATCAGAAGAGTTTTACAAAACTCAAATGTTGAGAAAAATATGAAAATCTTCTCATTAAGACAGATGACACTATTCTCACAGGTATTTCATGACATTCTGCCACCTCAGAGCATGAACTGTGTTCGAAAAAAGGAAGTACCCATTTGTTCAGTTAAAAACTCTACAGAGTTCCTCATTACCAGAGAGGAGTTCTCTTACTGAACAGTAGATCAAGAACTGACCACTCCCCAAAAGAAATGTGTTAAATCCATGGAACGTCCATTTATTTTTATTCAATCAAGGTACATTTATAGAGCACTAAAAGTATGTTTGGCAATATGAGATGTTCCGGAGAAGTCACAAAAAATTAAGAAGAGATAGAAATATCCCAGAATATTTAAAATAGCAGTGACAAAGTCGTACTCTACTAGGAGGGTGAAAACTGTTGGAAGAGCCCAAGGGGATGTCCTCGGAAAAGATTCCCTGAGAAGGTGGCATTTGAACTGCTTCCTGGGGATAAGTAGGAGTTTGCCTG
Source organism: Herpailurus yagouaroundi (assembly GCF_014898765.1). Taxonomy (NCBI): domain Eukaryota; kingdom Metazoa; phylum Chordata; class Mammalia; order Carnivora; family Felidae; genus Herpailurus; species Herpailurus yagouaroundi. The sequence continues at coordinate 28,945,538 of NW_024412413.1, read as the reverse complement.
GGGAGTGGAACGTATCACAAACAGAAAGACAAGCACTTACCAAGGAACAAGATTAAGGCTGTGGCATTTTTAGAACAGTATGGGGCAACTGGGGAGCGGAGGGGCATGAAGGCAGAGAAGGAGATTCAGGATAACCGTAAAAAATAAAAATAACATATTTTTTTTCAACGTTTTTTTTTTTTAATTTTTTTTTCAACGTTTATTTATTTTTGGGACAGAGAGAGACAGAGCATGAACGGGGGAGGGGCAGAGAGAGAGGGAGACACAGAATCGGAAACAGGCTTCAGGCTCTGAGCCATCAGCCCAGAGCCTGACGCAGGGCTCGAACTCACGGACCGCGAGATCGTGACCTGGCTGAAGTCGGACGCTTAACCGACTGCGCCACCCAGGCGCCCCGAAAAATAACATTATTTTCTTACACTGAAGGAAAAGGGGAGCCAAAAGAAGTTTCTAAAAAAAAAATCTAACATGATTGGGGTGCCTGGGTGGCTCAGTCGGTTACGCATCCTACTCTTGGTTTCGGCTCAGGTTATGATCTCACAGTTCATGGGTTTGAACCCTGGGTCGTGCTCTGCACTGACAGTGCACAACCTGTTTGGGATTCTCTCCCTCTCTCTCTCTCTGCTCCTCCCCTGCTTGCACTCTCTTTCTTTCTCAAAATAAATATGTAAACCCCCTTTTTTTTTGTTTTTTAAAGAAAAGAGCTAACCAGGTTAACAGCTTGGGAATATCACCATGGTAGGGTGAGGGAGATGGCCTGGAAAGGGTAGTAAACAGAGTCAAACAGAAATGTAAATCTCCAAATTAACATTTTCTCTCCTGTAAACATTTATAATTCCTGAAAGACAAGAGTTTTGATGTTCAGAGCAAACTCATGAGGCATTCTCAAGATCCAGGCAGGGCTGGCAATAAATGCACTTCTGGAATATTCACTCTCTAAAAGAACATGCCTGGCAGCAATGGGGTTGGAAGATAGCTAGGAGCCCAGAACTGAAGAGAGGGGCATCTCTCCAGAGTCATTTAAAGTTCAGGACAAGATAATTGTGCTCATAAATAAATGGTGAAAATTCTGGATGCCTAATCTGTTTCGTGTTAGGCCAAGAGAGACTAACTCTCAGAGATGTGTTCCGAGAATTACTTTTTCTTAGTGGAATTGCACTGTAATATTACGAAAACTTTGGCATAGCTCAGGCTGGATACTGTTTGGACAAATACCTTCAATGGCTAATGAGGAAAGATTGCTGTTGTTTTATGGTGATATGGGTTAGACAAAATGTCATAGTATTCTTTAGGGAAAGAAAAAGAATTAGATTTCAGTTGATGAATTATATCATTATATAAATTATAGTGAAATTTGCAAACTCCGTGCTAGAAGAATCCCATATCCTGAACTAGCAAAAGCTCCCAGCATAGTCACTCTGATGGTCTGAGAAACACTACTTTTTTTTATTTTTTAAGTTTATTTATTTATTTATTTATTTATTTATTTATCGTGAGAGAGAGAGAGAGAGAGAGAGAGAGAGAGAGAGAGAGCAGGTGAGGGCAGACAGACGGAGAGAGAGAGAATTATAAGTAGACTCCATGCCATCGGCACAGAGCCCAGTGTGACGCTCAATCTCACAAACCGTGAGATCATGACCTTAGCCGAAATCAAGAGTTAGACGCTTAGCTGACGGAACCAGCCAGGTGTCCCTGTAAGAAAAAAACTTGCAACACCCCTTATTTTGGCCCTTTAAATTCCTAAATTGGATTGACCATGTGACTGACCTATAAGTGAGTGCACAGAACTTAGGAATTTAAATACTCAGGATCCCCAATGCCTTGCGAAATGCCAACCTTGTTCAGTTTATCTTCTACTCAAAATAAAACCAAATTGCTATATGTGAGAGACCTCATTCGTTTGTTTTTCAATTGACTTTCAACTGACTTGCTCATTGAATGTTCTCCAGAGGTTGTTATTTTGGTTCTACTTCTTGATGGTAATGTTTGACTTCAGTGATTCAATTTAAAAATTAATATACGCTAGGTGTCAGAGACGATGCTGAATACTAACTCAAGGGTGACTAAGATGTGCCAAGAAACCATCTATAAATGCTGGTGGGGATGTGGGCCAGTCACCATCTAGAAGAAGTACTAGGCAGGAGAGTCCATAATCCTTTCACTAACATTCTGAAATGCAGAAAACACTGAAAGGAGATTTGTCGGTAAGATTTGCCTCGAAATGATGGAAATGGGGTTGTTTATGATCGTTATCCTCTGTAATAGAAATAGTCATACATTTTCCTGTATGGGTATTAGCATACTTAATTACTGGGTTCTATGCCAGACACACACTCCTTCCAATGTTACATGATACATGCCACGTGTCTTGTATTACCTTTCTAAAATCTGAAAAATTCTAAATTCTTGAGTACATCTGACTTTGAAAATTTTATATAAGGGATTATGAATCGATATTTCCCTCTTACAGTGCTGAACCTTCCGACATGTGAAATCAGCTGTGTAAATAAAACTATGAGCGTTTGCCCAAATCTTTTCTTTTATAGACTGCATTTAAAAGTAAAGCTCCCTCAGACCTCCTACACAGTTTACTTGGTAATGCTTTAAAGAAAAGCTTCATAATATTTTAAACTAAGTTTTTCCATGCTTTTTAATATTATATATCTTTATAGCGCCGTCATATATTTTACGCCAGTCCTCTCTCCCCTTTGTTACTTGTATTGGTATTATGCAGATTGCTGCGGAGGACTTTCATGGAACCCCAGCGAACTGGAGAGCCCATGTTGAAAGCCATCGTCTGAAAGGACTGTTTTAGATGGTATATTAAATAGCACAAAAGCAAGACAAAGTGCTGCCCCTCGCTTTTGTATATGGCACAGAACCAAGACCTTTCTTCATTCTTAACCAGGACCCAAGTTAAATTGATTCCTTATGTGCCTGGTGGTTTTCAGTTTTTCAGTTCATCTTGTGCAGGCACAGAAATGAATAATAAAAGTTGAATGAAGGCTAATAAGAAAAAACACAACAGGATTCAAAAGGAGATAATTAAATCCCTCAACTGCTGTTAAGGACAACATTAAAAAAATATGAAGAAATTGGTATACCTTTTATATTTTGGCATACTTCTTATCTGCACAAACACAGCGTCTTAGCCACATCTTACTTAATCACGTAGCAAAAGTAGAAGCTCGTTTCAAGGGCTTATTCAGAATTCAAGCCACAGGAAGAATAAACAAACAATCAAACAGACTTACAGGGAAATGTGCTTGCCACTGGCCTAACTTGATGATTTTCAAGACTAGACCTCCTTTAACATGGCCAATTTGTATGTGTATGAGTGTTGATGATAAGGTCTCTAATTGACCATCTCTTCCACCAAAAAATATATATTTATGGAAAAAAATAAAAGATTGACATCCTTGGACACCATTACCAAGGATTAAATAGTCAACACTAATCCTAACCTCACCACATGTTTTATGTGCTGTTTACCTCCAACTTTAACCATATTCTCCGTTTCATACAAATTGTCTGTTCTATATGATATTCTTGCCATATAGCCCACCATCAGTCATTGGCTTAGGAATTGCCCATGTTCTCTTTAACTCCAGAATCAAAATACATTTGACATATGTCAAATATCTATTCTTTTGGGTATGTATTGGCTATAGACTATTTAGAGAAGTGTGTATGTGTGTGTGTGTGTGTGTGTGTGTGTGTGTGAGAGAGAGAGAGAGAGAGAGAGAGAGAGAGAGAGTTTGTACTTGACCTCCTTGATGCTTGCCAACTATATGATGTGAAGATCTATAAATTGGGCAGAAGTTGGAAAGGATTACACTTTTTAAATAAAGGGAGATGTAGATGTGATGCTTTGAGAGGCGATTTTCAAAAACTTTTCTATGGAAACTTAAGTTTTCCAGGTGTCTTGAGAGGTCCATTGACATTTGATTCCAATTTAATATTTAGACTGTAATAAATTATTAACACACACATTCAAATGTGTTATATACTACATTTTAACATAATTTAGACCACCAGCATATTTACTTTACCTGCCAGGTTAATTCATTTTCTGCCAGGCCTTAATATAAAAATCTTCATTACCATCTCTGGGACTATATTTGAACTTGCAAACATGTGTCCTTGATTAACATGGTTATAGCTCTATGCTGCCTTTTTTTTTTTTGTAACTCACATCTGTACGTGCACCCCCCCCACACACATGCGCGCGCACACACACACACACACACACACACACACACACAAGGTTGTACCCTCCTGTTTGTCTATAAGAGTCAACATGTTCTATTTTCTAAATAACCCAGTAAATTACAAAAATAAGTCGAATGCCAAGGCTGATTTGACTTCAGCAGTCACCTAAATTACTGTCTGAAAGTTTTGTGTTTGTCAAATAGGATTTTCACTTCTTTTCATGTTCTGCATTTCCATGCTGTTTGAATGTTTACAACATATACTCCCTGTTAATGTCAAAAAAGAAAAAAAAAAACAGATAAAGAAACATCGCAGGATAAAAGGCAGTTTTAATCTCTTTTGCATCCCATTTATTTTTCAAAAGAATATGTCACTGCTAAAATATTTGAGAAACACTACTTTAGTTGAACTGATTTTTAAAATGTAATTTTAGTCACGCTAATCATGACTAACTGGTAAGTACCCAGGCAACTGATTCAAATTGTTGTTCCATCTTTTTTACTAGTTTTGTGTGCCTGAGTAAGAAACTTAAGGCCATTTCTAACCTACATCCTCAATAGTAAAATGAAATCAGTCAACCTCTGTGGTTGTTGTAAGGTTAACTTACAACACTAAACACCCTTTCTAGCTCTCAATAAGTCTTCCATATATGGTATTTCATTATCAAGTATTTTGAAAGAATTAAATGCCTTACAATTATTTTAAAAACTAATCAATTTAAAATGTATAAAGCTTGGTTGCTCCATGCTATAATGGGGGGGGGGGGGACACACAACACCATATTACGTAAGCTTTCCATAGCATTTATTTGGATATAAACTGGTGAAGAGCTGAGTTCTACTGTAAATATGCTAAGATCAATTATATTTCACAATTTCTCAACTTCTCTAAATTGAATTTCCCAGTTTGCAGATGGCATTAAGCTTTCTCTGAGAAGTGAAATGCCAGGCTGGGGGAGGGGGCTGCACAGTGTTATTGTGAGTGAGTGGGTAGAAAAGTACTTGGATGAGTTCCAGGGTAAAAGGTAACTGGTTGAAAGGGGAAGAAAAAAAGCATTATGGAATGCCCATGAAAGGATTCTTGTGAGCAACCCTTCACAAAGCAGATGCGGAAAGGGTATCCATTATGGAAGATTCCCCAATGAAATGAGCTGCCGATAAAATGATGGACATCAACAAGTTCCTGGAAACCGACCAGGTAATTTACTTTTACTTGTATTCCAAAACCTGAGTGTCTACAACTGGAGCACAATTTAAAAAAATGACCACTTTGATAAGGAAAAACAAACAAATAAATAAGCCCAAGGAGTTGACAAGTGAAGTAATCATGTGCTTAAGGGGATTTTTATTTGACTATAAAATTGAAAATTCTCTCTCATTCGAAATGGTGTATTACGTATATGCTTACAATCATCCCAAGAGTTGTCTGGAGGCAAATCATGATAGAAAGACAATTTGTTTCATCGTGCCCTTCAGAGAACACTTAGCAGTGACCTGCCACAAGGCAGAGTTTAAATTTGCCTAGTGTATGGCCATTCACAAAGTGATTGTGTATTTGTTATCTCATTTAGTCCTCAAAGGAGTTCATAGGGGCTCCTGCAGAGTGAAAGGGAAGACTGGCTGGCAGGGAGTTATACTAGAGTTTTCTCCATGTTCTCCTCAGCCATTTGTATTATTGAGCACTGTCAATAAGGACAGTGTTCTGTGGAGAAAGAGACCCTCAAGCCAAGAAACTATCTTTTATGGATTGCTCTATGGATTCCTTTTGCCATTTTTAAGGATTTTTTAAATGTTTTTTTTTCTCTGTTAAGTCCATATCATTGCATGCTTCCTATAGACAAATTAACTTATTTTTTAATTAATTAATTAATTAATTAATTTTTGAGAGAGAGAGAGAGCAGAGTGAGCACGAGCAGTGGAGGAGCAGAGAAAGAGGGAGACAGAGAATTCCAAGCAGGCTCCAGGCTATCAGCACAGAGCCCAATGTGGGCTTTGAACTCATGATCTGTGAGATAGTGACCTGAGCTGAAGCGGAGAATTGGACGCTTAACCGACTGAGCCACCCAGGTACCCCGATAAATTAACTTCTTATTGCATATGGTTACTTATTCTTTCAGAGTTTTGTTTTGTTTTGTTTTGTTTTACTGAAATTTGTATTTGAGACCTCTCCCATTCCAGTTTAAAGCTTTATAGCTTATATATACCTGAGGTCTTCCACTTCTTTATATCATCAATCATTCAGAATGCCCAGTAATACATTTTTCTATTATATCAATCCATTTTGATATTTTGCTTTTGGTGGTACTGAGTGATGGGATCCAAACTAAGATTAAAACCAATTAACCCTGAGGTTATTGTGATGCAAATCAGAACTTCAGAAAACTGGCCAAATGGCCCAAACTTCTTGTTTATTTGGATTTCAATAACCTCTGAACATTCTTTTCCTATCAGATTTGAATAGTACAGCTGGCGCTAACTGGTCTGATTAAAAACCTTTGACTTTTATTCAAGACTATCACACTGTGAAGACAAAAGATGGATATTCTCTGGCATAAAGTACTCCAGAGATGTTTTATCAGAACACAGGAATGCCAGGATATTAACTTTAATTAAGATAGGGCTCACATTCAACCTGCTTTCTGCGAACCCCCTCTCAATGTCTCCTCAACGTTCAGAATCAGAAATTTGTTGTTCCCCACTGGCTGATGCAGCAATTGCACATAACTGAATACTAGATGGTGCTTAGAAGGTGGTTACAAAATGCCAGCCAGCACACAAACACACAACAAACCAAGGAGAGCAACAACAAAAAAACAGGTTAAGAATGTCCAATGCAACATTTTTTATCAAAACAATGTACCCCCTTTTTGTTTGTTTTGCCTCTTTATTTTTCCTTAATCCATTTTTAGCTGTGATTATTATGCCCCTTTTCAAAAAATTTGACCCAGTTTTTCACATTAGAAGTTCAACATGTTCCATTTACCAGGCAAAACTCGACAGGTCACCAGCAAAACTTAGGAAATACATTTCAAACAAAATAATGAAAAATGTATTATAAAGCTTAGAAACAATGAGACTCTGAACACAGGTAACTGAAATGATACATTCTATGTTGGGGATGTTGGAAATGTTGAATTTGATATTTGGACGATGACGTGGTCTGTGGAATAAGTTGGCTCCTTAATGTTTTCTGCTCCTGTTAAGCTAAAAAAACCCCACGTCTGTTAAAGAAAACCAAACTAGTTCTGTGGTGCTGGGGGAATAAAATTATTTTCATTTGGAATCAGGCATAGTAATAAGTAATGCACACACACTTTTGAACAATGCACGATTTAATTAGACAAAAATGAATTTTGTGTCATTCTCTAAATGAGGAATACCCTGCGTAATGTACATAATATACATTATTAATGGCCTATTTGGGGATAAAATTAATTCCCCTTGAAAAGTTATTTTTTTTCCCCTCAAGTCAGCAGAAAGTATAATTACACACATTTTAAATAAAGGTATATATTTTTTATTCTTGCCCAGAGTGTGTTAGAAATGATGAAATATTAACATACAAGTAAGATGGATAACTGCATGGCAAAATAGATAAAATGATTGAAAATGTCCTGCTTGAATAAGCAAGCATTCATGAAAAGCATAAATGCAAACGTTCTACATGGAGAGAGGAAAAATCACAGAGAAAGCCTGAGCGGAAGTGGTCACAGGTGTAAATAACATGGCTAATGAGGTAAAAGGACCACCGTAGGTTTGGGACGGAAACAGAAGTAATGTGGCGGAGGGTCAGGGAGAAGATGTGAAAAAGAACTTTCACAGAATCCACTGGCCTATTTCCCATTTTCCGAACAGGCCTTATGTATTCCCGCCTCTGCACCTTTGCTGGACATAATCCAGTAGGCCTTGGATGCTTGCCTGTTGTCTTCTAGAGATTTCTCATGTGGAAAGTCTATGCAGTTGTGAAAGTCCAACTCAATGCCATGTTCTCCAGAAAGATTTTCCAATCCCTCAAGCTACGATCTCTACCATCACAAAACTCTTATAACACTTTATACAACACCAAACGTTAATTAGTCATAACTCTGTACTTGGTAACACATTTACGTATGTACCTTAGCTCACTGTTTTTTTTTTTCTGCCAAAAATCTTATAAATCCATCATTCTCTTTTTAAGTTAGGAGACTATGCCTAGCAAAGTTAATAACTTGTTAAAGGCCACATGGCTAGGAAGTGGAGGGTTTGGATTCAAACCAAGTTGAATTTCATTCTATTTTTATCGAATCCTTTTTTGGTAACAATTTTCTGTGAATTCTGTGTTTCTTTGGTAAAACATTGAGTCAGCATGCGACCTGTTGGTCTAAGTTACCCAGGGTGAGGTCTCAGGTACTCTATGCTTAGCCTTCCCTGGCCAGTAATGATTTCTGGGTTGAGCATGGTGACTTCAGTGGACCTACCGAAAATGAAACCCAAACCTTTTTTATGACGGTGGGAAAAAGAAAAGTTCTCTTCTTTTTACAGATGATCTCTGGTTATGAGACCTAGAATGATTGCCAGTTTACGACCATGAAGAAAAATTATCTGGTGTCAAAGCCAGTAGATGAAGTAGGGTGGTGACTCAGGGAAATGGAGCTGGCCCTGATCAAATTGCATCTGAACTTGATTCTAAGTGGTAGGTTGCATTGTTATTCCAGAATATTCACTGCTTATCCCTCTAAGAATCATATTTAACCATCCCATTGACACCATCCTTTGCCATGCAACCTGCTTTGTGATTTGCAAAAAAATACATGTGACTTCTGAGAAGATGCTTGAAAAGCCAGCATATAGTTGTGCCATTTCTCTTTGTATTATCCCCTGAGATCTTCTAGTAGGGGTTGCTCCTTCAGCGTGCATACCAGGATAAAGTAGACACTTGAAGTAGAGAAGTAGCCTGCCTCAAAGAAACTTTTGTTGTAAGCTACTGCATTTTGGAATTCTTTCTATAGCATAGCCTAGTGCAAAGCAATTACTACTATTTGTCATCTCTGATCTTTGCCATTCAATAAGCATGTCTTCCATTATTGAAGCCAGTATGAGTTTTCTGTTACTTTCCGTTGAAATTACCTTAACTGGCAAACACATTTTAGTCAATTCAGTGATGTTATCAACCCTAAGTAATATCAGGAAAGCTTCTAACATGAAAACTTCCCAAATATACATCATTATGTAATCTGGCATGATGCTTATTTGGGGGTGGTAGTGGCTATAAGGTGGAAGTCACTATCTCTGGACATCCACATGAAATGGAAAGGCCTTTGCCTATTTCTCTAGTGATCTTAATGAAGTCATGTAGAATAAATTTAATATAATGCAAAGAATTTTACCATTTGTATTGTCAAGAATTTTTTCCTCCATGTAAAATATGTTCTCCCTCATTAACAAATAAAATCAAAAGCTGAAGCACATGAGTGAATCTCTTTGATGCTTATTTCAAAGCCTTTCAGAAGAATTAATTAAAGCAATACTCTGAGAAATATTTAAGTGTTATTATTTCTCTTCCATACATGGGGAGGTGGAAACCCTGAAAGTTTAAATATCTTTCCTGGAGACCACACAGCAAGTCACTGGCAGAACTCAATGTTCTAACCTTGTTGACCTCTACAATCTCAGTGTGGTCTGCAACCTTTTTACATCAGAGCATTCATAGGAAGAGGAGACATTTTACAAAAACACTACCGCCAGTATACCACAGAACTTTCTTTTAGTGTTTATTGCCATTTATAGCCTGTTTTGAGTCCACGCTTAGGATCAGCAAGGTATTTGAATTAAGTTACTATAAATCCTGAAAACCAGCCACTGTGTGTTCTAAATGTCTTTTAGGCATCAGCATGAACAGGAAAATGCATTGTTCAAGTCGTCTTTGAATATGCCCTCCTCCCTCTCTCAAATTTAATTGAATTGCCAGAGTAAAGCTGGGAACATGAGAGTTGGACACACAAGAGGACCAATTGAGAGAAAACAATCATTTTTTCCCAAAAGAATGTATTATCTCTACCACAATAATAATAATAACAATAACAATAATAATAGTTATTGTTATTGTTATTATTATTGTTATTATTATTATTATTGCCATACCTGGTCAACATTACCTAAACTTTAGCAATTTTAATGGCCATATCAGATACATTGCCCAATTGTTCTAACAGATTATGTACATAGTAGAGATTTAGTATCAGGAAGAAAACCCAGATTCAATAGAAAATGATGATTCACCAGCCATTTGCCCAGGTACATCCCAAGTATCAGAATTGTATTTAAACTGTGTAACGTTTCACAGGGAGCTTTGAGATCACCTTGCAAATATAATTTCTTCTAAACCATACAGTAAAACACAGCAATATGAATCTAAAAGTATATACTATTTTACTTTGGCAACTTTACCCAAGACTATGGATATCCTATATTAGGTAGTATGCTTAATGCCTAAATTGTCATAATTGTACATATATTTAAGTCAAATGACTATTAGCTACAAAATTTGAGATTTCAATCTTAAAAGAGAAAACATTTTTATTGTTGCTTGAGTTTAATTTTTTTAAATTATCTAAAACATACCAAAATGGAGCCTACATGCCCCCCCCCACCAAAGATATAATCCTGCGTAATTAATTAAAAGAAATAGAACTGTTTTTAGATCCTTAGATCTTGCTAAAGGAAACTATAATGTTTCTCAACTTTTATTAATCCCATGGACCATATTATGCAACATTATTTGTGTCTTGGTTTATTTTTCCCATTGTGCTAATGTTATGATAGCCAAGTAAATTTTGCCAACATCATTATAGGAGATGCAAAATCAGAGAACCTACCTATGCACATACTAAAATGGAAGCCCAAATTTTCAAAAGATATTACCTATGAATATGTGAAAATAGTATAAATCAATCCAAAGATAAACAGCTCAAATATCATTAATCTTGTTTTAAAATTTTTAAGTGTTTATTTATTTTGAGAGAGCACGTACACATGCATGCACACACACACACACACACACACACATGTGCGAGTAGAGAGACAGAGGGAGAGAGAGAATCATAAGCAGACTCCGTGTTGTCAGCATGTGGCCCCACATAGGGCTCGAACTCACGAACCATGAGATTGTAACCTGAGCTGAAATCAAGAGTTGGAACATTAACTGACTGAGCCACATAGGCGCCCCTCATTAATCTTTTTTGATGCCAACATCTGATAAGCAAAGCTGGAATAGTTGACATAAATAATTCCATTCTGCTATATTATTAAATGAACATTTTTATGATCCATATCTTAAAAATCAATTGCTATCCCTTTGTCCACTCACATGTACAAACATTTCACACCATAAAAAATTCTCAGTCTGAATATATATAGGCTCTTATCTTTGAAATGTGACTTTTGGAAGAGGTAGGTATTACATAATACCTTACATGTCAACTAACTCATCCATTATTTATATTCTTTTCAATAAAAATCCAAGCAAAGAGCTCTGGCCTTGTGGAAGTGAGAACGAGTAACGATGGTGAATTTGGAAGAGGCCAGAAGCTGCTATCCCACAGCTTTGTCAATAGATGCTTATGTCTGGGGCGCCTGGGTGGCGCAGTCGGTTAAGCGTCCGACTTCAGCCAGGTCACGATCTTGCGGTCCGTGAGTTCGAGCCCCGCGTCAGGCTCTGGGCTGATAGCTCAGAGCCTGGAGCCTGTTTCCGATTCTGTGTCTCCCTCTCTCTCTGCCCCTCGCCCGTTCATGCTCTGTCTCTCCCTGTCCCAAAAATAAATAAACGTTGAAAAAAAAATTAAAAAAAAAATAGATGCTTATGTTTGATTTTGGAGAATTTACAATATCATGCACTTAGACTTTTGTTTACATATTCTGTGAACTGTATGGAACTGAGTAAATTATGAAATGGGTTTATGGTAAGAAGACAATGCCCTGACAGCAGAAGCCAGGTGAAAACACTGGCCTTTAAGTTGAAAAACAACAACAACAACAACAACAACAACAACAAACAATCTTCTGATATTTGTAAAAGACATGGCCAAAGTTCCATGGGTATTTGTCAAAATATAATAGTGGCTATGGCAATTGTGGATGCTGCTGGGAATCTCGTTCTTTCAATTCTTTTGAAATATTTACCACTGCAAGGAATGAGAATTTCTAACATTTACCTTTCAGTCCAGCCTGCAAATGCTACTGTTTATATTTGAAAACAAAGATCATAACACATTCTCTTGAAAAAAATTTATGATGTGAAATGCAATTTCAAAATAACATCCTGTGAACACTGAAAAATTGAGAGAGAGATTTTACACATGCATACACACAGTTTTATTAAAGTTACTGATTCTTTCAAAGCCTAAAGTAGATATTTAAAGACCTTTTCATAAGTCTCTAAGAACTTCTTTTCATAATTTTCTAGGAAAAATAAAGGTGAATGAGGACAATGGTATATATTTTTCTTGCATGCATTCATTCATTCATCAAACATTAATTTAGCTCATGCTATATGCCAGGTTCTGAAGGTACCAAGTCAACTAACACATAGCCTTTGTGTTTTGGGAATTGATAATCCATTTGGGAGAGACCGATAACACTTTATAAAGATTACAGTATGAAAAGTGCTAATTCGGAGGTTTCTAAAGATTGGTAAAAGAGACTAGAAGAGGGATACCTTAACCAAATCTGAGTATTAGGGAAATATTAAAAGAAAAATAATTTTATGCTGATTTTTCAGAGTTCCCTATATGCATTAAAGAGGTCTAGAAAGATTAGTAGAAGAAAATTCCAGGCAAAGGGAACAGCATGTGGAAGGCAAGGAGTAGGATAATGTGGTTGATGGGTACAATGTGATATTCCTTGGAGTGGATAGAGATTAGGCTGCAAGATAGGCAGAAGCTAGATCAAGAAAACCATTGCATGCAACGCTAACTGAACATCATGGAAAGGAACTGACAGACTCAGCTCGGGGTTTCGGATAAGATTTACATCCCAGAAAGGTTACTCTGTGAGAAGAGGAGATATACCATAAGAGGATCAGTCAGCATGCACTTCCTTTGTTCTGATTCTTTCTCCTATCACATTAAGCAGCACACCCTGTTAACTGCCCAATCTGTAAGAGAGTTCCTTTTCACTTCCTCAGATTCGGCCTTCTGTGCCATATAAAACCACCCATGTACACAAAAGCACCCAGGGCCTCCTTTCTGAAATCCTCTTCATTAACACCAATTTAGAAGGTTAATTTTAAGAAATGGATCAAGGCACCATGTTATCTAGGAGAGATGTAAATGAGTTAATTAGCACATTTCTGCCCTTGCCAGGTTTCAAAGATCAGAACTTGCAGGAAAGAGAATTTATAGTTCACTTTTTGGCCCCCCGGGGGTTGTGAAGGAACTAAGAGGGAGGGGTAGAAGGGAACAGCAGGGAAAGAAGACAGTTAAGTATCCTCAAGTGTCCCAAGAGGTGGTGGGGGGGGGGGGGAGGGGGGCGGGGGGCGGAAAGTAGGAGGTATGAGCCCTGAAAGAAGAGTTGGGGCAGGCTCCAGAAAAATACTTGAGCAGCACAGTGGAAAGAGCTGGGAGATTTGAATTTTGATTCTGATCTGAGAGTTAATTTTCTTTTTTACCTAGGACAAATCACTTAATTCTCCAGACCTAATTTTTTTTCTACAGAAAAATAACCTAAGAATAGAGAATTTCTGAGATCCTTTCAACTTGTTATATTTTAATGCTCAACTATTTCACAATTTTGCCAAAGGCTGTTCTTAACACATATACTCTGTTCTTGGTCCTTTTTCCCCCCAAATTTCTTTTATACTCTTCTTCCTGAAAAGATTAGTAGTAGATAAAAAAAAAACATTAAACTAAGTGAATATTTTGATAATGTATATATATACTCTTGAGGTTGTTTTTAAAAGTAAAACAGTTGTATAATAATTTGTCTTGTCTTTGTCCCAGGTTCCTGGGACAGAGTTCTGAAATCCTTGGAATTTCTTAAGCTATAGGAGTGTCTTTGTTTTTCCTGGTGAGTCCCTGGGGCCACCCCTGCATCTATACAAATAAGGTATGTCCCTTCATGGCATACCCCCAGATAGTTTCAGGATGGGACCTAGACATATCAGAAAAATTAATTGTGTGATTAGAAGGTTGGAGCTTTGAGTCACCATATGATATCATACATCTGCCTGTCCTCTGACCTCTAGGGAGTGGGTAAAAGCCGGAGAGCGATTTCAATCCTGTGGTCAATGAATCAATTAATCATGCCTATGTAAGGAAACCCCAATAAAAACTCTGGACTCTGGCATTCAGGTGGGCTTCCCTGGTTGGTAATAATCTGTCTAAAGGCCAGGAGGGTGATGTGTCCTGAGGACAGGGAAGCTTCACATTTGGGACACTCATAGGCTTTATCCTATGTGTCTCTCTCTCTGGCTGGTTCAGATTTGTAACCGTTTGTAATAAAAGTGTAATTGTGTATATATATATATACACACATATACATATATATATATATGGCATTTTCCTATATATGCCTATTTCCTATATTTCCTATATATTGCCTATATATGGCAATTGTGTGTGTGTGTGTGTGTGTGTGTGTGTGTGTGTATATGTATATATATATATATGGCATTTTCCTAAGTTCTGTGAGTGATCCCAGTGAATTATTGAATCTGAGGGAACAGTGGAAGCCCCCAAATTGGTAGCCAATCGATCTGAAGTGTGGTGAAGTGTGGGTGGTGTGGACACTCCTAAACTTGTAGCTCATGTCTGGCATAAGGGCAGTCTTATCAGGGACTGTTCTTGTAACCTGTGAAGTCTGTGCTACATCTGGGTAGTTAGCATTAGCATTGCATTGTAAGGTCTTATTAAATATTTTAGCAGATTTTCAAAATTAAATTTTTAAGAAAAATTTATTGACACCTTTTCACAATTAAACTCTCTGGAGTGTTACTGCTTCATTACAATATCCACGAGGGAGCACATGGTGTCTTCAAAGGAAAGAATTAACATTATTGAGTTGTGCTAGAAGAAAGGATTAAATGAATAGACAGGGTCTCTCGCCACTATCAAACAGGAAAAAAGGACAGACAAAAACTTTTCTTGGGTGGGTGGGAATGAAATTTCTTATAATTGTTTTTCAAAGAGATTTAGTGCATACAGTAAAAAGAAAATAATAGCTAACAAAAGATGATACTAAGATTCATGACAGTATTATATCGATTCAAGTATGTGAGAAGTTTAGAGTATGCCGCACTGGAAAAACACCAATTATATTTGAAAAAATGTGGCAAAAGATAAGCATGGTAAGGTTTAGTGAGAAATTTCACTGATTTATTAATGTATAAGAAATGTTGGAGTTTATTATGATGAGATGTAATTGTGACCCACCTTAAAAATGTGACATGGCTTTTTTTCCATTTGAGAGAACACAAATTTCTAGGAAAAAATGATGCCAGGGCAACTCAATTCCTTTTTCACATAGCTAATTCTTTCAATTACGCAAATAAGCTGGATAATGCCTACTGATTTTCAGAAAACAGTTTGAGTTTAGTGTAACTTACGAAAATTTATTTAAATCATCATGTACCTTTTAAATAAGGATAATTTCAAATATTAGTCTGTTTTCCTGGATGGCAATGTGACGCTTTAGAGGGAAGCATTTATGTGAGGGGAGAGGGCAATCGATGTGATAGGCAACCACAATCACTGGAAAATAGAAGAAGAACACACAGAAAGAGGCATCATTAAAAGAACCATAACATTCTGTTAACATACTTTTTTTCCGAGCCCCCATACACATGGCAAAAGAAATGTAGAGCTTTTTTAATCAGAACACTCAGTATTCAGGTGTCGGTTGTCTGTGCTAAAGCACCTATCACTTCCAGAAGTCTGGTGATCATCCTAGTGAGATAGGAGTGCAGCTAAGTGATTGGCCTAAACCGGAATCTCATTGTGACTCAGATGGTCACTGAAGCCATCCTTCTACATAGCTACCACCATCTCTTTCTGGATGAAAGCCTTTGGAGTTGTGAAACGAGAGAACGCTCTTTCATTGGTTCATTAATCTTTCTGACAAACTTATTCATCACTTATACCCCAGAAGCCACATTGGCAGAATTAATTACTCCATTATCTAGGTTCCTATAGCTTTTAAAGAAATATTCTTATATGGACATGCACCTATTTATATATTTTGCTCTTTCTAAATATCTTGCCTAACCAGAAATTCTGCACATTGATCATATGTGAGCATGTACATAAAATATACATGTGGATGAAATCATCCATATATTACATCTATTAGGATTCAAACAGATAGGATCATAAAGGCTAAGTTTCTGTAACAAAGAGACACTGAAACAGTGGCTTCAATATTTTAGGGTGTTACCTTTCTTTCATCCTTGAAGCTGGGTCAACCCTGTCCAACTTCCAGCTCATAGTAAAAAGGAATGGGTAAGTAGAAAAGTTTGCTCTTCATTTCACTGCCAGTGCTTATAAGTGTCACTAATAGCTTACTTAGTTACTAAACTGAGTCACATGGCCATTTCTACCTGCAAAGGAAGCTGGGAATGTAGTCTCTAATGGAGTGCCCATATGCTTCCATACTGTGGAAGGAGAATTATTCCAGAGAAAGTCCAGGAAATCGCCCCTACTGCATATATGATAAAAAAAATAACAAAGGCTGCTATAGCATAAATCCAAAGAGCAATCAGAAAAAAAGAAAAAAGAGAGAAAGAACCAAAGCCTCTATAGCAATATTTTTCAACTAGGGACATTTTGTCCCCCAAGGGCACATTTGGCAATGTCTCTGGGGGCATCTGTGGTGGTTACGACTGGGGGTGGGCTGCTACTGGCATCGAGTGAGTGCATAGAGGTCAAGGATGCTACTAATCGTCCTACAATACACAAGAGAATAGCCCACTTCACAAGAAATTATCTGGCTCAAAATGTCAGTATTGTCAAGTGAAGAAACTCTGTATGATGATTTTCATGTCTCCAAAACATCACATGCCATTTGGAACAAATTGGGGACATAAGAGTCATTTGAGAACAACACCTTAGAGATATTCATGTTTCTTCTGCTGCTTTACCTGCGTCACCCCTGCTTGACGTTAAGCGACCCGAGAGTAGGAATTTTGTTTCGTTCTTGTTTTCATTATAGGCACCAAGACAATGAGTTCATGATTTTCAATGAACAATGATGAACACGGAGCACCTTTTCTGTGCATCGTCCTGTGCCTGGCTTTGTGGTGATTGCCACAAGATGTGTGAACCCTGTTCTCTAGGTCCTCGCCATTGGCAACCATTGTTTTTATTATTTCTCCTTCCTTATAGTAGGGCTACTCATTTCTGTCACATTTGCAGATATGTCTGTGTTTGAAAGTTGCTTCCTATACCGCGGCCACCTTACCTGGCAGGCCCAAGTTAGTGACCCATAGCCATGCCCATCACGTTACGAAGTACATCAAATACTTTCTGTCAAGGAATAAGCAGGCCAAGGCAGAAAACAGTTCTAGATTGTTAACTTTTTGACAACTCAGCTCAGATGGAAACAGAACTAAGATTTGCAGAACCATAAAGGAGGTGGCTGCTATTTAACTACTCGAAGTAGGAAATAGAAAGAAAACCCCAGGCTTTACAAGATCCTGTGGCATAACCAGCATATTCAAAAAGCTGAGAGGAATGAATTAGGGAAATGAGCATTTGATGAATTTCATGTGAACTTGTGACCTTCTTAAGGGTTGCAAAATTGCTTTTCTACCCCATGATCTCGCCTGCGCAACTTCTGTTTTTCCTCGGTCTTCTCTCTGACTCTTTTCATGCCTATCTCTCTCTCTGTCTGCTATGTCTCTCCCTCCTCTCTCTCTCTTTTTTTTCCTCTACCTCTTCCCCTCCTTCTCTCTCTCTCTCCTCCCACTTTTCCTCCTCCTTCCCTTTTTAAACTGTCACAGTCTTCATTTCTAGGCCATCAATTCAGACTTGCTTCTATGTACCTAATGCCCTCTTGCAAACTTTCGTAATCCAGGTCATAAATATGAAGACTCATCTCTCTCAATCTTCAAATGCCCCCTAACTTGCACAGAGACAAAGTCTGATTCTGCAGCAATGCCTCAGTGTTCTCCATTAGGGAAAAAAGTATTATGATCATTATCCACCACACCATAAGGAATCACATGAAAGGCAACATTGTGCATGGAGCTTATTGAATTGCAAGCAGCCTTCTCAGAAATCAAGGCTGCCCCCCTGATGCAAATCAGATGCTTACATAATGCTATTTTCTTGGAGGGCCACAAAGGAGAGATGGGATTAAGATGCCCCTTTGTGGTGTGGCAAAAGCGTTTCTGTCTTCTTGCTTAAAGCAGAACATTTTGACATATTAACTGGGTTGGCACAAAATGCACCTAAAGCTATTGAATGCACCTATTTTTCTTGATAGAATTTGTACCAAACCTCTTTCCAAGGGATTTGAAGCAGCTGGAAGTTCTGCCCTTTTTCCCCTCCCTCTTCTCTATTTCTCCCTATCCATCCCCACCCTTTCCATAATCCTTAGTTATGCATATTCAGAAAAAAAAAAAAAAAACTGGTCACAGCATGAATGAAAAAAAAAATCCATCATGTTCTCACTGGATTTCATAATTTAGCGTCATTTCACATCAATTGTACACATATGTGCTACAGTGCTTTTTTTCTTCTTTCTTCTTCTTTTTTTTTTTTTTTTTTACAGCTGGCACACTGAATTAGGACCAGTGATCCAGCAGTCATTTTGCATAAAGCCAGATTCCAGTGTGACAGGCGCTATGCATCACCACACATCCTTAAGAAAAATGTTCTGCTGTGTTTACACATGTCTTCTCAGCAGCTGATTTCTGAATATGGGCACTGATGCATGGCGTGTATTAGAGACTGGAATATACCTCCTATTGTGCAATCCAAATGAAGCCAACTGCATTTCCTACAAGGTTACCCTGCCTTCCTTTCTTGCTTCCTTTGGTCTTCTCTCTGCTTTCTCATTTCTTCCCTTCCCTCCTTCATCATTTCTTCTCTTAATGTTTTTCTCCTTTTTGACCATCTTTTTCCTTTCCTACTAATCTAGAGATTCCTAGAAAATTCATTATATCTTAGTCTTTATGCCTTCAAAAGTACGGCCATAAAAGGGTGTTCATAAGTGCGTATTAAATAAACCTTTGATGCTGCATTTCTAATAGTTAAAATCCTATTCATCTAAGATGATGGCATAATGCTGATGCATAGAAATTTTATCTTGGTCATTTTATCACTATTACCACTTTTGTCAGCCTCGTTGACATAATTATCATCATCATATTGAGTGCCTACTCTCTAAATCAAGAGTATTTTAAATACACATTCTTTCATTTAGTTCTATAGTGACCTTGATAGTGCTTGATTTATAAAATAGAGATAATAATAGTGGCTTCTCCATCGGCTTCTTGAGGAAACTAAATGGAATGAAATGCAGAAAGTGTTTTATATGTTACCTGAACAAGAAGTATTCTATAAAGGATTATTATTTTAATGCCTTAGGTGGTTTGCCAAAATTCACTCAGCTGATAAGTAATACACAATGGAAACAATTCCCAGTTCCGGCTCCATAGACAAGGCCATACCAATAGAGACCTTCCATTACCAGAATCTTGACAAGAGTGGCAGAAGTAAGTCAAATAAGTAACTGTGGCAAGTTTAGGGAGACAAACATTTTTCTTAAAAAAAGATGGAGATTGAATAAAATTCTAAAAAAAAAAAAAGATAGAAAAACAGTGTCAAAGGGTTTTACTCTGGGGCGCCTGGGTGGCTCAGTCGGTTGAGCGTCCGACTTCGGCTCAGGTCATGATCTCGCGGTCCGTGAGTTCGAGCCCCGCGTCGGGCTCTGTGCTGACAGCTCAGAGCCTGGAGCCTGTTTCAGATTCTGTGTCTCCCTCTCTCTGACCCTCCCCCATTCATGCTCTGTCTCTCTCTGTCTCAAAAATAAATGTTAAAAACAAAAAATTAAAAAAAAAAAAGGGTTTTACTCTTACCATTACAGTCTTCTTTATCACAGGTTGGAAGCACAGTGCAATTATACTTATGTCAGAAATTTATCTATGAAGTTACTCTTTCTGCTAAAGCAATAATACTCCATTTTTATAATTTTTATACTTTGATATCAAACAAAGCTTTGAATATTTGATGAATCTCATTGCCATGGCAATATCTAAACAATGAATTCTGCTCTAAAGAAGAAATGTCAGCCTGCCTTTATCCTTTCTTCCTTTCTTTTTTCCTGCTTTGATGGTCTTTGATTTTGGCTTGTATTTGTTGGATGAAATTTTATTTTGTTATGTAGGCAAAATGTATAGATGATTATAGATTAAAGTAAATATTTAAAGATTTGAAATAAATATTTATGTGGGGGATGAAGAAACTAACACTTTTTAAAAACGGCAATAAAAAGATTTTGTACAGAAGAAAAAAGTTCACAAAATAAGAGTATGTTAAAAAAACTAATTGTTAAAAATTACTACAAATAAAATATACGTCAATCATCATATTTTAGTGAATCTCATATCATTCTTAGGCACCTTATTTTTTGTCCGGAGGAGAAAGAAATAAAATCATCCAATCAAGTGACATAATACCTGCTGATCACTTAGACTTTTTATTTCAAATACTAAAATAAGTTTTTTTGGACTTATTTAAACACTTATTTTGATCATACTTGTCTCATGTATCATAAAAAGAAAAAATCAGGAGATGATATTCGTTAAGGCATTCCTAAAATGTCTTCCTATTCAGAATCTGAGTCTTCTTAATCGTTTGAATCAGTCATTGAGTCCACATTGTCTCATATGATATCACCCTCTAAACCAAAAGAATTATCAGTGGTACAGCATTTCTTAAGAGTCTACATAGGAAATCAAAACTAATGGTACTCCGTTTTTAAGCCATCTTATAATTATGTAGGATCACTCTGCTTTTGACTTCAATTTCAGGAATGCTGCCACATACTTCTGTTTTGCCATTCTTGCTGTTTATTGCCACACTATGTATTCAGCGTTTGAAAACTTTCATTAGCGTATTGTATCCAAGTCCCCCCCCACTGCAGATCAGACACCCATACTCAGGCAATGATAATTACATCTTTACTCAGGCAATAATAAACAAAATAGCCTGCTCAACTACGATTGAGAAAGGAATTCAGTTGTAAAAGACATCTTAATTTCAGTGTTAAAAAAAAAAATTGTGCCTTAGAGTCCATGAAATAGAGTGATGAATAAATAAATGGAAAAATGTTCAATCTCTCTAAGATGGAAAAAAAAGACAAATTATAGCTAACCGAAAGTCTTGGTTTCACTTAAGACATAAAAAAGCACAAGAAAATCAGCTCCCCTTGAAAATTAATTAACACCCTACTAAGTAACATATGGGACAGAGACGTTTCAAGATAAATTTAAAAATCAAAAGACAATGAAAATATAAAATTATCAAAATTGGTGGGATGCAGCAAAAGCGGTGTTTAAGGGAAATTTATAGCATTAAATTCATGTATTACAAATAATGAAATGTCTAAAATCAATAGCCAAAGCTTCTCCTTCAGTAAAGTAGAGAGAGGAATAAATTAAACTTAAGACAAACAGGAAAAAAAGTAATGATAAAAACAGATTTTTTTCAAACAAGCAAAAGCTTAGAGAAGACATTATCAACATATCTGCACTATGAGAACTGTTAAGGCATGTGCTTCAGGGAAAAGAGAATTAAGATGACACATGAAAATTTGAATTTATATAAATAATTAATCCCAGAAATCATATAAATTAAGTATAAGCGATTTCCTTCTTATTTTTAACAGACTAAAAAAATTAGTATCTAAATAAAAAATAATAACAATACTTTATGACGTTTTTAATACATTACATAGAGGTAAAATATAACAAAATAGCAAAAAGCTGGAAGTGAGAAAACAGAAGTATACAGTTGTAAAATGAAGTGAAATGGAATATAGTTTGCAGTGGTATAATCTGAAGGCAGACTATGTTGTAACTATAGAAAAATAACAACAAAGGGGAAAAAGTAACCGATGATGCAAATACAAAATAATAGTATGTTAGTAAATTTAAATTCATTTACTTTTTTAATGTTTATTTATTTATTTTGAGAAAAAAAGATAGAGAACAAGCAGGGGAGGGGCAGAAAGAAAAGGAGACAGAATCCCAAGCAGGCTTCGCACTGTCAGCATGGAGCCTGATGTAGGGCTCGAACCCATGAACCATGCATGAGATCATGACCTGAACCAAAATCAAGAGTTGGAGTTTTAATTGACTGAGCCACCCAGGTGCCCCTAAATTCATTTATTTTAATAGTTACATTTAACATAAATTACCTACACACCTCAACTAAAAGGCAGAGTGTCAGATAGGGTAAATCAATAAGACCAAATGCTCCCCACAAAAAGACCACTTTAAATATAAAGATACTGGTAAGTTAAAAGTAAAAGGATGGAAAAAATATATGCCAAGCCAACACTGATCAAAAGGAAGAGCTACTGGCTATGTTAATACACAAAACATAATACAAAATAAGGAGTATCTCCAGGCATAAAGAGGGACACTGTTAGGAAACAATTCTCCATCAGTCTCTAACATATTCTCACATGTTTTGATAGCTTTTATTATAGACAATCCTTTTAAAGATGTTTGTGTAGTAAACAGATTGAAAGACAGATATAGTGTCTCCTTTTATATCTAAGACACAGGGAAGATTTTTTTGCTGTCCAGGATAATAAAGATAATGTCCTCCAGGGAAAATGTTGGGCAAGGTACGTAGCAACCCTCTTTATGAGAGTGAAGTTTCCTAAGTTCAGTGTTCCTCATATGTATACTGTGTATACAGAATCCACCCGGGCTTACCTTCGGCTTGCACTCAGGAGATTTAGGGAAAAGGGAAATTGATGTAAACATGAAATTCATACTATTTTCTTTGCTGTAAGTAATAACAGGCTTTGTCTCTGACCCATGGGTTTTGTGTCTTCTGCCAGACTCTATGAAACCATGGTTTTGTGCTGATAAAGGAATCAATTCTTAAGAAGACATAACAATCCTAATCATGTATTCACCTTATAGATCATCAAAATATATGAAACAGAAACTGAAAGATCTAAAAGGAGAAAGAGACAGATCAACCAATATAGTTAGAGAGTACAAAGTTTCTTTCTCAGTAATAAAACAAGAAGACAGAAAATAACTAAAGATAGAGAGGATATAAAAGAATAATATTATTAGTCAATTTGATCTAATTGACATTTATAGAACACTTTACATCAAAAGAACAGAATACACATTCTTTCATTGTACACGGAGAATATTCACCAAGATAGACCACAGTATGGGTCAGAAGACAAACATCAGCATATTAAAAGACTTAAATGAAACAAAGTAATTTATCTAGCCACAATGGAAATAAAGCAGATATTGATAGCAGAAAGAATCTGCAAAACCCAAATATTTGGATTTAAATAATACAATTCCAAATAATCCATAATTTAAAGGGGGGGGGGAGGCAGATTACAGAGAATTTTGCAGTGAATTAAAATAAAAATACAACATATCAAACTTGAGGGACATAGCTAAAGCAGCACATGGAGATAATCATAACAAATTATTGTATTAGAAATGTCTCCAATTAAAATTAAGCCATAACTTTAAAAACTACAAAAAGTGTAACTGATGCAATCAGAAGGAAGGGAATAAAGAGGACTTAATGAAATAACAATAAACAATAAAAAATAAAATCAACGAATCTAAAAACTAGTTCTTTCAGAAGTTCAGTCAAATCGATAAAACTGTAGCCAACATGCTAAAAGGAAGAAAATAGGGAAATATTATCAATACCAAGAATAAGAGAGAGACCTTAAAAAGGATAATAGCAGAATTTTATGCTTAGAAATTTTAAAACTTAGATTGAAACTTAGAATGAATAAATTTCTGGAAATATACAAACTACTGAAGCTCACTCACGAAGGAGATAACCAAAATAGTCTGGTATCTATTAAGCAATTTAAATTTATAGCCTAAAGTCTCCTGCACAGTAAATTCCAGGCCCAGGTGGCAGGATGTGTGAATTCTATGAAACATATAAGGAATTATGCCAATTTTACACAACCTCTTTATGAAAATGAAAGATGAAAGAACACTTTCCAACTGATTTTATGAGGCCTATTGATACCAAAATCAAACAGGACCACTACAAGAAAACTTAAAATAGATCAATACGAAACAGCATTAAAAAAAAAAAAAAAAAAAAAAGCTTCACATGGTACAGTATCTTCACATGAACACAGATATAAAATTCTCTAAGAAATCATTAGCAAATCAAATTTAGAAACATAAAAAAGAATGATTCAAAATGAATGAGTATTATTTATCTCTGAAATACAAGACAGTCACCATTTGAAAATCAATCCTTGTAGTTCACTATATTAAACAACATAGTAGAAAAATGTATTACCTCAGTAGTTACAATAAAAGAATTTGAGAAAAACTCAACATCTGTTCTAAAAATCCTTCAGCAATGTAACAATGAAAGGGAACCTCCTTGGGGCACCTAGGTGGCTCAGTCGGTTAAACATATGACTCTTGGTTTCGGCTCAGGTCATGATCTCACGGTTTCATGGGTTTGAGCCCCAAGTCGGGCTCTGGGCTGGCAGTCCGGAGACTGGTCGGGATTCTCACTCTTCCTCTCTCTCTCTGCCCGTCCCCAACTTGTGCTATCTCTGTATCTCTCAAAAAAAAATAAATAAACTTAAAAAAAAAGGGAACCTCCTCAACTTGATAAAGGGGGTCTACAAAACTGATAACTGACAATGTACTTAGCAATAAAAGAATAGGATTTTTCCAGTATGGAGGATCCTCAAAAAATTAAACACAGAACTACCCTACGATTCAACAATTGCACTACTAGGTATTTATCCAAAGGACACAAAAATGCTTATTCAAAGAGGCACATGCATCCCAGTGTTTATAGCAGCACTAGCAACCAAATTATGGAAAGAGCCCAAATGTCCATCTACTGATGAATGAATAAAAAGATGTGGCATATATATACAATGGACTATTATCTGGCAATCAAAAAGAATGAAGTCTTTCCAATTCTAACAATATGGATAGAACTAGAGTATATCATGCTAAGTGAAGTAAGTCAGAGAAAGGCAAATATCATATGATTTCACTCTATGTGGAATTTAAGAAGCAAAACAGATGAACATAAGGGAAGGGAAGGAAAAATAAGATAGACACAGAGAGGGAGGCAAACCATAAGAGAGTCTTAAATATAGAAAACAAACTGAGGGTTGCTAGAGGGAAGGTGGTGGGGAATGGGCTAGATGGGTGATGGGCATTAAGGAGGGCGCTTGTTGGGATGAGCACTGGGTGTTATATATATGTAAGGAATCACTAAATTCTACTCCTGAAGCCAATATGACACTATATGTTGACTAAGTTGAATTTAAATTAAGAAAAAAATAGGGTTTTCCTAATAAGGTAGTAAATAATAAGATCTCCAATCTCAGAACTTCTATGCAGTACTGTATGGGAGGTCCTAGCCTTGTGATAAGACAAGATAAGTATATTAAAAGGCATACAGTCTTGAAATGAAGAAATGTGATTATAATTACCTGCAGTGAATTATAGTCATCTATGAATATAAAATGAAGAGAATCTACAAACTACCTTCTAGAAATTATAAAAGAGTTTTGAAGGGTCACTGGATACATAGTCAACTTACAAAACTCAATTATATTTTTATATACTTGTACTGACCAATTGGATATTGAAATAAATTTTAAAATCTTCGTAAGTTATAGTAGCATGTAAAAGGAAACATGAAATACCTAGAGATATTTCTAACTAATCTAATAATAAAAAACACTGATGAAAGAATTCTTTTAAAATGTGTGTTTATTTTTGAGAGAGAGAGAGAGAGAGAGACAGAGCACAAGCAGGGGAGGGGCAGAGAGAGAGAGAGGGAGACACAGAATCTGAAGCAGGCTGTCAGCATAGAGCATGATGTGGGCCTGAACTTGTGAACATAAGAATACAAACTGAGTCGAAGTCAGATGCTTAACTGACTGAGCCACCCAGGTGTCCCTAGAAGAAATTTAAAATGATCTAAATAAATTGAAAGATATACTCTGTTCATGGATTGGAAAACTCAATATTGTTACATTGCTAATTATTCTTAAATTGATAGGTAGCTGATCACAGTCCAAGGAGGCTTATTTTTAGACATTGGGAAGGTAGCCCTATAATTTACATGGAAAAGTAATGGCCCTAGACAGCCCAACCAATTTGAAACAGAACAAATTTGGAGGACACACAGCCTGATTTCAAGACTTACTATAAAGTTTCAGTAATCAAGACATTGTGGTTTTAGTGGCAGAATAGATGTATTGATTGATGAAACAATGGAGAGTCTAAAAAAGACCCACATGCCTATGGTCAATTGATTTTTTTTAGAAATGTAATGTGCCAAGGTAATTCTAGAAAGAAAGAATACCCTTTTCAACAAATTGCGCTATGGAAAAAAAAAAAAAAGCCACTAGCCACTTCATCCCTTCTCTTCCCACACATCCTATAAAAGATTAACTCCCAAATAGACCTAAATGTGAAACTTAGATATATAAAACTTCTAGAAGAAAATATAGAAGAAAACCTTTGTGATCTTGGGAAAGGCAAATATTCTTAGAGTACACAAAGGCACAAACCACAAAATACAAACTGATCATTTAAACTTCAAAATTAAAACTGTTGGCTACCAAAAGAACTCCCAGAACACATCGTAATGAGACACCCAAATAAATCAGTATAAGTGCACAACATTTTTGGAGAGAAACTTCATATACACACCAAAAAAACCCCTAGAGATATCAAATAAACATAAGAAAAGATATTTGGCATCATTAATCATTCGGAAAATTCTAATGTAAATCACAATGAGATATCACTACATAGCTACTAGCTTGGCTAAAGTTACTAAAAGAAAAAAAAATACTGGTGAAGATGTAAAGCATTTCCACCTCCCACAGACTGCTGATGAGAATGGAAAATGGTATAGCCACTCCAGAAGACACTCTGGTAGTATGGTAGAAGGTTAAATACATCCTTAACATAGGAACCAACCATCCCACTTCAAAGTATTTTCACAAGGGTTGAAAATAGCTCTACACAAGGTCTGCACGATTATCTTCATGAAAGGTCATAAAAAATTGATAATAATCAAAAGCTGCAAACCCATTCACCTTCCATCAACTACTGAATGGGTATACAAATTATGGTTCATCTATAGAGTAGAACACCACTAGGCAAAAAAGGAACAAGCTAATGATACATCAACAACATGATGTTGTTAGCGTTAAGCTAAGTAAAAGAAGCCAGCTGAAGATGCTACATACCCTATTGTTGCCATTTATGTGTTGTATTTTGGAAGAAAGAAAAAATTATAACGACAAAAATAAAATCAGTAGTACCTCACTACATCGATGCACAAGGCAACTCTTTAGGGTGACGGAAATATTCTAAAAATTCATTGCGGTTTTGGTTGTACTCAGTCTATAATTGTCAAATTCAACAAACTGCATAACTAAAAAGGCAGTTTTTGCTGTGTATAAATTATACCTCAATTAATAATAGGAACAAAAAAACTAAACAACAAAAAAGGAAAGTCAACATGATAATACTATTGGGCTTATATATTTCAGCTGCAACTGCCAGAGACGTTTTTGGAAATAATTTGGCAACATGTATCAGGAGCCTTCAATACGTTCCTGCATTTCACCCATAAACCTCCATTCTAGCATCCAAAGAAAATAATCTAACATATAGGAAAAATCTACCCATAAAGATGTGTACTACAGAATTGTTTATAATAGCGAAAATATAGAAGTTACCTTGAAATCTTAAAAACTTGCGAATGGTTGAGATTTAGAGCAACATCTTGATTCAGACTTTAAATAAATAGAAAGCTTATGAATAAAATAGAAGAGGTCATGATGCAATGGAAATTGAAGAAAGTCACCTACCCAGTTTTATTTAAGGTCTTCTGTTAAATAATGACTAACCAAGCAAACACATGTGCTTCCCATTCCCTAGAGCTGATATAGTTGAAAGTATAAAGTTAGGAATGCAACTTTATATAAACGGTCTGCCATTTTTATTGATTCTTTTTTCTTCTTTAAGCTACTCTCAACACCACTCTCCAACCCGCCTTACGTCTGAGGCATCCACTCACAAACCAAATTCTATAAACCAAATTTTAAAATCACATGGTAACATATTTTTCTCAGTCCTTTTTTCCACTTTGAATTTAAATAATAAACCTAAGTTCATGGCTACACACAAGAAACATATAATGGCTATACAAATGAAACATCCCCCAAATAATTAACCAACAAACAATAACAAGGCAATCAAACACAACCACAAAAACACTCCATTGCTTTAAAAGTATTTTTTATCATGAATAAAAAGATTGACTTAATTGTAGTATTGGTTTGATTTGATGTTAATTGATCAGTTATGATGATTAAAAATAACTGAAGACTGTTGATGTAGTATGTATATACTTAAATAAAATATTTTGTTGTTCTTTAAAGTTTAAACATCAAGAGATGATTTTCAAGGGGGAAGTTGTCTTTTTCTTGTAAATACAGTATTTTAAGGATTAAATCATTGAACTATCAAAAAACATTGGGATTCCAAAACTATTTGTTTTCCTTTCTTTTTCTTTTCAACATTATTGAGGTATAATTGGCAAATAGAATTGTAAGATACTTAAAGTGTACAATGTGATGATTTGTTATGTGTATACATTGTGAAAGGATTATCACCATTGAGTTAACACATCCATCACCTCACACATATATCTTTTTTTTTTTTTTTGATAAGAACACTTAGATGTTCTACTCTCAGTAAATTTCAATTATACAGTATAGTGTTATCAACTATATATACATTAGAACCTTAGACCTTAGTCATGTTGTAACTGGAGCTTCAAACCTCTTTACCAGCCTCTACCCTATTTCCCCCTCCCCCAGTCTCTATTTCCATAAGTTCAACTTTTTTGTTTGTTTGTCTGTTTCATACATAAATAATAGTAGGCATTATTTGTCTTTCTTTGTTTGGCTTATTTAACTTAGTATAATGTCCTGCAGTTTCATCCATGTAGTTGCAAATGTCAGGATTTCCTTCTTTTTAAGGCTGAATAACGTTCCATTGTGTATATATACTACATATTCTTTATCCACTCATCCATCAATAAACACTTAAGTTGTCTCCATACCTTGGCTATTGTTAATAATGCTGCAATGAATCTGTTATTGTTAATAATGCTGCAATGAAGGCACAGATATCTCTTTGAGATAGTGATTTCATTTCCTTTGGATGTATAACCAGAAGTAGGATTGCTGAATTATACTGTAGCAGGATTCTCGCAAAGAGAGATGGGACACTGACGCTCCTCTTTCCAGGAAGAAGCTTTATTCATGCCAGCACAGGCTCAGTGGGCTAAGACCCCAAAAAGGCTGAGTCCCGAACATCGCGGGGTATAGCCTTTTATGCAATTCCTACTTCTCTGTCTCCCATATATGGTGACACATATAGTCTGGGCACAGTCCAAGTTGCAGTCATGTCAGAGTTATGCATCTGTGTATAGGAGTTGATTGGGCCACATTGCATGTTGCCTTCCTTTGTTCTGAGAAGGCCTCCAACACATTCCTTAGGGAGGGGATTTACTACAATATGGTAGTTCAATTATTAATTTCTTGAGGAGCCCCCATACTGTTTTCCATAGTGGTTGTACTAGCTTACATTCCTACCAATAGCCCCAAAATTTCCTTTTCTTCACATCCTCAACAGTATTTGTTCTTTCTTTCTTTTTCTTTTTAAAATTTTTGATAATAGACATCCTAACAGATGTGAGGTGACTTTGTAGTTTTGATGTGCATTTGATTTGCATTAATGACTAGTGTTACTGGGCACCTTTTTATGTACTCGTTGGCCATTTGTATATATTTTTTAATGTCTATCTAGTTCTTTGTCCATTATTATTATTATTATTATTATTATTATTGCTATAGATTTGCCTGTGTGCTTTGTATATTTTGTATATTAACCCTTTATTAGCTTGGCCCGAGATCCCAGTTGTGCCTCAAACTGTTGTGATTGTCCAAGCCACCATCACTTTTCTTAGTGGCTCCCAGGAGTTGAAGGTATGCCAAGACCCATCGGTGTCTCACAGAAGAGGGTCACAGTTAGCACCTAGATGCAGGATAATTAGAATCCAGACCCTCAAACAGCAGCTCAGAAAGTATGTGAAGCCCCTTCCAGGGAGAAACTAGAAGATAGGGATTTTTATCTGCTCCCTGGGTGTTGAGCCCAGGGATATGGCTGGGGGGAAGGGAGGGACGTTCCAGAGCTCATTTAAAAACTGCTTCTCAAGGGGCGCCTGGGTGGCGCAGTCGGTTAAGCGTCCGGCTTCAGCCAGGTCACGATCTCGCGGTCCGTGAGTTCGAGCCCCGCGTCGGGCTCTGGGCGGATGGCTCGGAGCCTGGAGCCTGTTTCGGATTCTGTGTCTCCCTCTCTCTCTGCCCCTCCCCCGTTCATGCTCCGTCTCTCTCTGTCCCAAAAATAAATTGAAAAAAAAAATAAAAAATAAATAAAAAATAAAAACTGCTTCTCTGTTTACTGCGGAACTGTGGAATTCTGCCTGCAAGCCTCAGGGCTGTCAGGATCAGGCAGTCCAGGGGCCCATCCCTGGGGCAGCAGTCACAACAATTCAGGTGCCAGAGGTACAGGAAAGATCCTTCCGGAGGGTGATCTGGGTTTATCCTTAAAGAGCCAGAGGGTGAAGGTAGGGAGGGAAGGCCCGTGGCTCCTCCACTCCTCCAGTTCCTGGGAAGTTCACAGTCAGCCCTAGAAGTGTGCTAAGTTAGAAGTCAGTCAGACCCTCAGGCAGGAGCTTGTAAAGTAGGCAGTGACAGTCCTTTCAGGGAAATACAAGGGAGACATGCTTTTGTCTGGTCCCTCCACGCTGAGCCTTGGGGGGATAACCTCAAGAGTGTGAGCCTGCCCGTGAAGAACTACTTTGTTTGCTCTAGTCCCATGTGTCTCGGGGATGTGAGCCACAAATGCCTTGTCACTACTGTATCTCCACTGTACATCGAGCCCCCTCCAAATGCGATATTGGATAGGTGCTCACATAAATGTTTAACAGACGGAGGGACTGAATCAAGAGTATCCTCAATAAGAGGCGAAAATTCCATCAAAACAGCCATAGAAAAGATAAGTATCTAACTACTTCATATTCATTTCAAAACAGCGGTTTCTGATGCAAGTTCATTTCAGATTTTTTTTTTTTTTAAGCTTTTTAAAACATACAGATTCCTGCGGTGGCTCTCTCTGTGCTGAGCCCAGGTGTATGTATAGCTACGGGGGTTGCAGGTCCCGCTACAAATCTACTGAATTGGAGTTTTTGGTCACAGATCTTCAAAAAAAATTCCTCATGGGTTTTCTCACATGGTTAATAACCTCTGCTCTAAAATGAGCTTTCCTTGTGTGACTTGAAGAGTTCTACACTTTTCACCTCAGCACACTTATACAAAACTCTCTATAGAAAACGTTTGAGGATAATCTACCATTTCAGATACTTTAGTTGAGAACATTCTGTCAATGACTTGGCAGAACTCCATAAAATTATTCCAGCATATTTACTATGTAAAATCTTTACTAGTTTACAATAATCGGTTTTTCCTGTTTTTGTAACAATTACCATTTGATCCCCCTCCATCCCAGCTCCTTAAGGTATAAAAGATTTTGAGATTTACAATGTGCCCTTGCCATGAACCACTCCAAAAGGGAAAGGAACCAAGTGAATTCAGGTGGTGTCTTACAGAGTAATTGCCTTCTTTTCACTAATAAAAGTGGTCTCCCATGCCTACTTTGCCTGGCTTGCCCGTGTAAGCATAGGCAACTGTGTCAACATTTAGCAACCTTAAATGTATGCCGGATACTAACATGCACGTAATAAACATTTCTGTATTCAATAACCATCTTACAAATGGCTCTGTGCTCACTGTGCATATTAAAATGCCTCTTTTCCGTCCCAACAATGATATGTGTTGAAAAGCGGATACCTGCTGGATGTCTGTTATATATGTTGGCAAATGATAAAACATCAAATAAAATGCTTTAAATGAAATCTAATGAAAAGACCATTTCACACCAGATTCTTTCCACAATTAGCATGCTCTAACTCTCATTCTGAAAAGATACGACCTCTGCATGGAAAAGAAATATATCCCATTTGGAATATGGTGGGGGAAAGAATCTGTAAAGAAAGAGACCGAAGCATTTATTTAAAAATGTGGATATAAATGACAGTTTTCCCCTTTCGACTTTAAATTAGAGAATATGTACCTAGAGTTGACAATAGACCCCAGTAGTAAAGGTAATTCAGTGGTATACAGAGCCATTTATTTTTATGGGAAACAAGGTTATCATGTCTGTAATTTTAAAGTGGTAAATGCTGTTGGTTTTAAAAAAAATCAATCAATACAGGAATGTATAAAGTGGAAGTCCTTTTCAAAGCCACTATTATTGAGTCAGCTAAATACTTTTCTAGAATTGTATATATACAAGCACACATAGAGATACATAGACATGTGTATGAGTGTGTGTGTGTGTGTGTGTGTGTGTGTGTGTGTGTGTGTGTATGAAAGGTATCCTATATAGAAATTCTAATGGCTTCCATAAATTTGGTAGTGCCTTCCTCGCAGTGTGTAATAGAGATACTCACATCACCGAAGGGAGAACAGAGAAGCTCCTAATTGCCTATCACATTACTTTTGGAGCTAAATGGATGTTACATTATTCAGGATTAAGAGATATATTTCCAAAGCACCAAGCAAGATGGATGCCTCAGATTCCCTCATTTGCTCCAAAAGCTGTTCATTGTTTGCCTTTTCATTGCTTTGTTATTGCCACTGTGAGCGATACCTTTGGTGCATGCTGTTGTTTGCAGGACAATTTTTGCCACGAAAAAAGGATTAATTTTTTTTCTGCCATTTTCCATTTTCATCACCAATTTCCAACTGTCATGAAAGTGAGCTCTGTTTTTACACGACATTCCATTCTTATTACCATCTTCGTCCCAAGAATGAAAGTCTGTAATGAGAGCAAAGCCATAGCTGGCATTGGAGGGCTGTTATAATTCACTCTCATGACAAAGATAGTAATGAGAAATGACAGTGGCACAAAATGAATCCTTTCCGATCCCAGCCCCTTGGATGATAATGAAAACAGAAGATGGCACCAACTTTATTCATCTTCATGACACCTATTGTGACAGGATTGAAAACTGCAGCAACAAACCCATCTGAAGTTACAGTTTCCCAGACTCTTCCCCATCATGTGTTTAAAAGACAACAAAAACAAACAAAAAAAACAAACAAAACAAAGAAACCTCCCTACAGCCATTCCTACTGGGAATCCAGTTATAGGGAGGCTTTCAGACATGGCATAATTTTTACTGTCCACAACGGAAAGCATTTCAGGGAGGATGAGATGCTTCGGTGTCTAAAATGATGTTTTCTCTTGTTTTTATGAAATCACCTTAGCATGTCTCTAAAAGAAATGATAGGAAAAAGAAGGGAGAGCATATGGAAATAGAGCCACTTTTGAAATTCTAATTCACTTCTCTGACTATCCTGAAAAATACAAATTTAAGGTACAAAACATTCAACGAATGCAACTAACACAGAATCCTAAACACTTTTGCCTATGTTTCTCCTCCCCAGCCCCCTCTTCTTCTCTCCTCTCCCCTCCTGGCCTTCTCTCCTTTCCCCTCTACCCTCTCTTGTCCTCCTCTCCTCCACTCTTCCCTCCCCACCCCTCTGCTTTATTCTCCACTCTCTCTTTTTGAGCTATGATTATATCTCGATAAAATTTAAAAGGGAACTTAGGGCTGAGTTCATCCAACCTTTGCATTTTATAGATGAGCAAAAGGAGGCTTGGGAAGGTGAAGCAATTTATCTACCATCACCCAGAGAGTGCCAGAATAATCATTTGTAATTTTCCAATCTGATCCTTCGAGGATGATGCTACAGAAAAAGCTAGCATGGACTGTATGGATTCTGCTCTATTTCTCTGCAGGCTCTCTCTAAAGGGAAGGTGGCATTCTCTCAAAAAATCTATATTGGAGTCACAAGACTCACTGTCATCTCCTATCTTTGTGCCTTTGGCCAATCATCTTTCTGAGTTTCTGTTTCCTCGATCTACTCTAAAACAAGTGTAGAAAATTATAACTGGTATACCAAATGGTCTATCTTAAATAGGATAAGCTGGGCGATCATCTTAATTTTTTTTCTCCCTATTGACTTCAAATATGACTTTCTTCTATCTCCTCTTCCCTCTGCTTCTAACTACTCAGAGGTCAGGGGTTAGGGAGGGGTTCAAAGTAAAGTGGCAAAGGCTCTACTCCTTTGCTGGGTACTTCTGTACTACTCTATTTTCATGGCATAGGCGACGTACCCTTTGGATGACTTACAACTAGCCCTCCACTCTTGTCAGCAAAGCAAAATGGTCCAATTTTCCTCTTGGCAGACATGCAAGTCCTTTCAAAAAATATTCAAGCCTGGCTACTTTTCTGGGTGTCCAGGTGACCCGTGTGAAAATGCATACCACCTGACCTGAGTGAGGCCAATTCACTGCCATTCTTTATTCTTGCTCTGCAAATGGAGCCTGCTCTAGGCAACCACCTGCGAGAGACAAGTACCATTCTTTGCCTCCATAAACTCCAGGGAACACATGCCAAGCTGGAGGTGTCTAATCTATACCAGCATGGGCAGACCCATGGTATTTCTGTAATTAGCAAGCATTTAGCAAAGTGATGGGGAGTGTGTTAATGAAATGCCCATCTCCGTTTTTGACAGACATCCCAATCTCTGGGTGGTTATTGGGAGGCACTCTTACTTGACTAGAGGAAGGAGGGAATGTGATAGTCTTATATATACTTATTAAGCCCCTTCATTTACTTTGCTCTCCCACAAATCTGTGATCCTTTCTTATGCTAACTGTTGGGAATGATGATGGTTGGACCAGTTTGGCCATTTGGGGATGAATCTGTTGCTTCTCTTTAGATAAGTAACAAAACTTGTCCTTCATTGTCTCATTTTTCAGACTTCAGATGAAATTGTTTGACTCAGCAGAAGCCTTACTGTATTCTCTACAGATCTCACATGGTTGTTGTAATATGTGTAACTTTTTGATTTTGTGATAACCTGCTTTGTATTTCTACTAAATCTGATGTAATAACTTCTGAGTTATGAGGCAACTGATATGTAGAGAGAGGAAGTGACTTTTGATACAAGAAATCAGTGCTCTGCTCAAATCAAATATTTTAACTAATATAAAGTAAGAATGTATACCACAATACACAGTAGTTTTTGGACAATCAGAATATCTAGATGTCGTAGAGATCCCTGTTTTATTATTTCTGTGACATTATAGAGCTCAACCATCATCTACAGTATAGATTCTCTACATTGAGGATCCAGCATGACTTCAACCCAAGTCATGCCAGAGCTCTTATTCTTGGGAAATTACTTCCAATACCTCTCTGTACATAATGCAGCATTCATGTTTCCAGTGGCAGCCAGGGTCCCGCCAGATCTGTGCAGCAGTGGTAATGGATTAGATATTTTGTAGGTCTCTCAGAAGAACATGCTGAGATATATTCCAAACTTTTTGTAAGTTTCTTGACCTAACCATAAGCTTTGGGGCTGATTTTCAAAACCACTATTCTCCTTTTACTACTTCCTTTTAACACTTTTAAACAAATGAAGAAAATATCCCATTAAACAGCAAAATTAATTTTGATGGAGAAAAAAGCTCTGGATTTGTATGTCTGCCTCTTTCACTGATTAATTTAGCATCTACCCTGGTAACTTATATTTTGAGACCTATTATGTGCAAGGCTTTGTGTTCTGCAACTTTGGACAAGTAGCTTCACTTCTTTGGGCTTTTGATGACTTATTTGTAATATGAGAGAAATTGGAATTAGATTTGTGGTTTGCAATCTGTTCTGAGAATCTCTTGTGTTCTGTTGAGATGCTCAATAGCTCCCACAGAGAAAGAAGGGATAGAACAAGTGAATTGCAGGGGCTTCCCAGCAGCCTCTTATTCAATCAATAAAGAACTTCTGCTTATATCATTTTATGTCTTAAGCTTCCACACAAGATTGATTTTTTGAAAAAGGAATTCAACTCCACAACCAATAGATTAGAATTTCCTTCTGACTCTACTTATCTATGATTCTATGAAATAGCTCATGATTGCAAAAACCCAGAACAGCAAAAGTTAATTCACATTCCCTTCCAAGGAATAGGGTGAGGTTGGAGTCCTACAAAATTGCTCTAACACTCAGCTTGACATCACCTGCTCAACTTTGTTTAGGGAGCAAATAAAAGCACAAAACAGGATGTTCCCTTGCCATACTCATTCCAGGTAAGAAAAGGCTTCATTTGACATGCATACTATGGAGCTCAAAGTAAACTTGAAAATGAGTATCAACTTGCTGAGAGGGCAAATGAGTGTTCTTCAGAACATACCATAGAAAGACATAGAAAAAAGTCAGCCGTGATACGGTTGTAATTGTATAGCTGTCAGGTCTCCATGGGATCTATTCCCATGGTTCCTGATCTCAGCACCTTTACGAAAGAAATAGTATTATACAATTTATTTCTAACTTAAAGTGATATAGATATTTTCTGCAGTCATTCAAACTATGTAGAGTTAATATCAAAGGACAGTGTAAGTAAGAACAAAGACTAAATGCATATAAAAGTCTTCTTTTCATCTTTTTTTTTTAATTTGAGAGAGAGAGAGAGAGAGAGAGAGAGAGAGAGAGAGCAGGAGAGAGGGGCAGAGGAAGAGAGAAAGAATCCCAAGCAGGCTCCATGATCAGCACAGAGCCTGAGATGGGGCTTGATCCCACAACCTGAGATCATGACCTGAGCCGAAATCAAGAGTCGAGCTCAATGAACTGAGCCACCCAGGTACCCCTAAAAATCTTTGATTCTATTTCAAAACCTATTCTGTAGTCAAATAAGACTAGTGCAAGAAAAAAAAAAACTTCATCTTAGTTTTTAATTTTCATATCTTTTTCTATTTGTGGTTAGAAGATTTGCTAGAGAGTATATGAAATATTCACATACTTTTGATAAACTAATCTTAATATGGTGATTAAGGCATCTGCAAGATTAAAAAGATGACTCAAAAATTCCATTCTTGATGACTTAGAGTGGAATCACAATTACCTTTTTGTCTTCCTGTTTGGTTAAATGCAGTGTTCCCACTACATTTGGATTGCTATAATACGTCAAGCTTAAGAAAAATGCATATATGAAAACTTGCTTGCAATTACTTTGCCTGACAGTCATGCAAAATGTAATTAAAAGGTTTGAATTGTACAGGTGCTAAAAAGAAGTGTATTACAAAATAAGCAAACCATAATGTTAAGAACTCCAGTTGGGTTATTAACATGTTATGATCTTGGTTATGACATTCCAGCAGTATAATCCCAGGTCTATTGCTAAGGAGAGGAGGTTATAAAAGTTGGTTGTCAAAATTTTTATCAGAGAGTTATTCTAACATCATTTTTAAAGGGAATTTATTGTTTAATTATAAAGGTAATATAACTACAGTCCAGAAAATATGTAAATTGGTGAAAAGAAAATTAATTTCCTAGTATGCCAGTACTCCAACTACTATTGTTATTATTTCGGTGGAGTTCCTTCCAGGCTTTCTTCATATGCATTTATTCATTTTTTTTTTTGTTTACAATTCTAATGTGCGCACATAACACTTTGTACCTTGTCTTTTTACTTTATTGTATATGTTTAATAGAATTTTATACTTTCAAAATGAGTCTAGTTCATATGTTAGGAAATTACTTGGCAAGAGAAAGTGGTCAGCACAGCACTGAGCCTCAGGTCTGGTCCAGAAGGTAATCCCACTTTGCTGTGAGGCTTGCAACAACTAGGTCATTTTCATTCCCTGGAACCATTTCATGAGAAATGCTTTGCTCTATGCTGAATACTAAATACAGGACAAAGTCTCCATCAATTAAGGCTTGGAATGAGGCCAGACCTAAATCACTGGGGTAGAATCTTTGCATCTCAGCTTCATAGGGAGCACTGTGTAAAGAGACTAGATGATACAGGACACCATAATTGCTGCCCCTGGAAGCCGAAGGAGGGCATTTGAACCCACAGAGATGAAAGCACTTCTTTCAAGGACACCTGAAGGCATGTTATGAAACCAAGAGCTGCAATAAAATCAAGATTACTTAGAAAACTAATAAATGTATAAACCATTCTATGAGTGAATGTAACTTGAATTAAAAACAAAACAAAACAATATATAAGCAGTGCAAACACCAGGAGCCCCTGCAATTTTGTTCTTTGCGATTGAAAAGAGTGAATATGAAAACCTACAAAACAACTTTATGTGCATATGTGTAGGTATAATCTGGCAAAAGTATGCATGGGAACACTATCTTAGTAATATCTAAATTATAAACTGTGCTTTAAGTAAAAAGCCCCCAAAAGATCAAAGTCAAGGAAAAGTTTCAGAAAGGCTGAATCTCTCTAAAACTGCCAACAGCCTTATTCATCATTCAGAAACCACAACAGGTTAAATATTAAAGAGGTTTAAAGGGTCTACTATTTAGAATATCAAAGTTAAAACCAAAATTCGTGACACCATTTTCAAGTGGGGAAAAGCTGCCGAATTTCTGAAGAGTAAATTGGGAGTTTACATCCAAATCTAAAAACAAAACAAAACAAACAGACAAAAAATCTTATAAACTGACCCTGTAATTGTACTTCTTGAACTTTCTTTTTTTCTCCCTCTAGCCTCCTTTTAAGATTTCACTCTATCTTTGGTTTTTAGCATTGTGGCTCTAATGTCCGTTACTGTGGTTTTCTTTCTCTTTATACTATGTGGGGTTTACAGACCTTGAATCTGTGGCTTGATATCCATTCACATCTAGGAAATTCTCAGTCACCATTTCTTTATTACCTCTTTGATTAACATATGTTAAACATTTTCCGTCTTTCAAGTCTCTTATGATTTTTTGGTATATTTTTTCTCCCTGTGCATTGCTCTGAATATTTTCCAAAGCTCTGTGATCTGATTTACTCATACTTTCTTTTTCTTTTTGCTATTTGAAGTCTGCTAATAAACCACTTTAGTAAATTCTTCATCCTAGTCAATGTATTTTTTTAGATGTAGAATCTCCATTTCATAGGTTGTGTGTGTGTGTGTGTGTGTGTGTGTGTGTGTGTGTGTGTGTATTCTAGGTGTCTACTGATGTTTCCCATTTTTCCCTCTATTTTCTTGAATTAATTCAATTGTATTATTTAAAAATCTCTGATAACTCCAATATCTGAATCACTCATGAGTTTACTTTAATGGTCTATTTTTCTCTTGGTTTTGTTCCATTGGTCCTGTATTTTAACATGCTTTTAATTTTTCATTTAATACTGGAAATGGTGGACTAAAAATTTTTATACTCAGTGGATAGCATAACCTTCTTTCCAAAGAAGATGAACTTAATTGTTAGTTTTTTGGTGGACTGTAGTTAGAAAATCAAAAGATCACCTAAATCCTTTCATGAGTTGATTTTAGTTTTTTTGTTTTTCCCTAAGATTGTTGTTTCCATTTTGTTGTTATTCTGTCATTGCCTTTCTGGTACTCAGTGAAAAGCTCTAGGTATTTCGTAAGTCCTCTGATTTGTTCAAACTTGAACTTCAATCCCTTATCTTAGCAGCAGGAAGATATTGAAATCTGTTCCATTTTTTCCCTCTTTGCTGCTGCTGTCCACTGATTTTCTTGAATGAATAATTTGGAGTCCATCAACATTTTGAAGAGAATCAGTAAATTTGGGGGCTCCTGAAGGGGCTGTGAAGAGAATCAGTAGATTTGGGATATTACCACCCAAATTATACTCTGTCAGTCTCAAACCATGACTTCTGTCTCCTCAGTCCCGTGAGACTCCTTTTTTTCTTCACGGGTTCTATTCCCTTATATAGCAGAAAATTTCAAAATATCCTCAGGAGAAAAGCCAGCTCGTTGTGGAGCTCACCTTATGTTATATCCTTCTTATAATGGTGGTAGTTTCTCCTGTCCCTAACTACTTTGGTCATACCCCAATGCCTTCTAACAGTTTTATTTTATATCTTGTCCAGCTTTAATAATTGTAACAGCAGAGAAGTTAGTCCAATACAAGTCAGTCCTTCATAATTGGAATTAGAACTCCACTTTTAGAACATAAATTAATCAAAGGAAATAATTATGGATGTGGCACATATTTAGCCACGAAGATAATCTATAAAAGCAACTGTTTAATCAGTGAAAAATTGGAAACAACTCATAGGTCTGACAATATGGAATTATTTCAATGAGTTATGATTTACCCACTGTAAATCAGAATGGCTCCCAACATGAGGGATGCAGTTGAGGTGCTAAATTTTAAGTGTGACCAAGCAGTGTGTGTGTATGTATGTGTGTGTATATTTTCTTCCATCCTGTTGACTCCATAGGTGCAAGCATAGATGGTTAGGAGTTGGATTTGCCCATACTCACCCTAAAAGCCCAACCAAGGCCTACTTGTATGTATTTTAAGAGGGGAAGAATGTACGAAAGCACATTGACTGGCTCACGGGGCACAGGGAAGATAGAGGAGTGGGGTAGAGAGCTACACTGCTAGGCATGGCTTCAAAAACTACATGTAGAATGGCTCTGGTGAAGACACCAATGTTGACATGTCTCAACAGAGATACTACTACTGCTCCCTAGATCCCATTGGCACTTGATACTAGAAACGTCACCATTGCTGCTTTGGAAAACTAGAAACAGCTCTGGGCATGGTGGCCAGAGAATCTCATTCCTGAGTTTCTACGTTGCTAAATTATTACTGAGTGTTTCAAACAGGCACATCCTTCCCAAACCATTTTCAGGTAGTTCATTTAATGGGAGAGCCAGTATCATGTCCGTAGCTATCAATAATTCTCCTTCTGGGGCACCTGGGTGGCTCAGTTGGTTAAGCGTCCCACCTCGGCTCAGGTGGTGATCTCCCGGTTTTTGAGTTCAAACCCTGCATGGAGCTCTGTGCTGTCAGCGCAGAACCTGCTTCAGATCCTCTGTCTCCCTCTCTCTCTGTCTCTCCTGTGCTCATGTGTTCCCCCGCCCCCCACTCTCTCAAAAATAAACCTTAAAAAAAAAATAGTTCTCCCAGGGGGGCACCTGGTTAAGCATCCGACTTTGGCTCAGGTCATGATCTCACGGTTCGTGAGTTCGAGCCCCACCTCGGGCTCTGTGCTGACAGCCCAGAGCCTGGAGTCTGCCTTGGATTCAGTGTCTCCCTCTCTCTCTACCCCTCCCCCGACTTTGCCCTGTCTCTGTCTCTCTCAAAAATAAATAAAGATTAAAAAAAAATTCTCCAATTCAGAGGACACTGGCACTACCAAGATGCTCACCATGTACCACTCCTCTCTCCATCCTGCCGGTGTGAGAGGCTGTTTCCTGAAGACATGATTTCTCTGCACACAATTCTGCATTTAGCTCAATCTTCCCTTGCTCCTTCAGTCTTAAGGCCAAGCTGGGCCAAACAACGCGTTGTTGCATATGCCCCTCAGTCTAGCTACAGGCTACTTAATAGGGTGAGTGAGCCCAATTTTTCTGAAATCTGCAGCCATGGACATTACCTCTGGGAAGCCTTCCATTTTCCTTTCTGATAGACACTAAATTCAGCAGTTCTTTCACATATTTTGCAGGGTTTTTTTTTTTTTCCTGCTATACATCCCAGCACTGTGACAGCATGTAGAGCAAATAAGGCACTCAATTACCATTTTAAGAAGATTTTATAATATTTTGTATAATTAATGAATAAATTAGATCCATCCCTAATTTCTTTAGAGATTCCATTTTTATTTCCCTCTCTCATTCTCTGTATATTTTCACGTGGCTTCCTGGAAGGGAAAGATAAAACTTCCATCTTTGTTATTTTGAAAACCAAAGAAATAGCCAGCTAATACATGTTAACTGAACTGAACTAGTAGTATGCAGTAACAATGTTAAATGGTCATCTATACGTTTAGGGGGAACAACATTTATACCTCTATGCAAAAATCAATGCCATTGACTATTGGATAATCCAGTCTTCGTTTCTTCCACCCATCATTTTTCTAAAAATGTTTATTTATTCTTTTGGTATAGAGAGGTCCAGGGGGAGGGGCAGAGAGAGAAGGGAACAAAGGATGTGAAGCAGGCTCTGCGTTGAGCCTGATCCAGGGCTCAAACGTACAAACCGTGAGATGAGATCATGACCTGAGCCGGAGTTGGGCGCCCAACTGACCGAGCCCCCCCAGGAGCCCCCTTCTTACCCATCCTTAAGGAGAAAAAGGAAATGGACATCTAATATTCTTATTGTTGATTGTTACTGACTAGTGAGATTGTGAGGATAAGAAGGTTAAGTCAAAATTTCTCTACTATACACAGATTGTTACTATGAGGCTATGCCTTTCAGCTAACTACATGTAACAACAAATTTTCAGACTAGAACCATTATGGAGCAGTTAGTCTTTAGTTCTGTGAGGTCTAATGGGAGCCAGAAAGGAGCAAGGGAGCAAAAAGAATCAATGTCAATAAGATAAAACTTGCACAGAATTCAGATGAAATAACAATTATGATTATTGAATAAGTATCCTGTGTTAATAACTTATCCATTAAAAAAGACATCTGAGGGGTACCTGGGTGGCTCAGGTGGTTAAGCATCTGACTTTTATTTTGGCTCGGGTCATGATCTCACAGTTTGTGAGATCAGGCTCTGCATCAGGCTCCATGCTGACAATGTGGAGCCTGCTTGGGATTCTCTCTCTTCCTCTC
Organism: Herpailurus yagouaroundi; assembly: GCF_014898765.1. Taxonomy (NCBI): domain Eukaryota; kingdom Metazoa; phylum Chordata; class Mammalia; order Carnivora; family Felidae; genus Herpailurus; species Herpailurus yagouaroundi. Next base: position 28,902,320 of record NW_024412413.1, on the reverse strand, counting down.
TCTCTGCCCCTCCTCTGTTGGCATTTTCTCCTCTCTCTCTCTCAAAATAAATAAATAAATATTTGGGGGGGGAAAAAAAGACACATGAGAGAAAATACTGAAAGACCGTGGCTGCAATATAATAATTTATAAGAAATATATATTTGGTCATTCACATGACCAAATACATATTTCTCAGATAGATTTGGTTTTCATCCACAGTTCCTGAAAATGGTTCAGGGCCACAAAGGTGATATGAGTGTCTTGTTATTAACAAAGGTGACTTTTGAATCCCACTCAGAGGCAGAACTGGTTGCCAGAAGAACCAATCATGTAATTAAAGGGATGGAACTTTCAGTTCTACCCCCTTGAGCTCTGGGGAAGGGAGAAAGGCTGAAGATTGAAGCAGCCAATGGCCAATGACTTAGTCAATCAGAACTATGTAATCAAGTCCCCAGAAAAACCCAAGGGAGGGTTTTTGGGTTTTTTTTTTTTTTCCAGAGAGCTCTCTCACTTGGAGAACCAGAACTCTTCCGCGTGCCTCTGTCCTCTGCCTAAGCTCCACCAGCATAAAAGTTCCTTTGTTCGGGACCTTGCTCTAAATACCTCTTCATCTGGCTCTTGCTTTGTAGCCTTGATCGTATCTTTAATCAACTGGTAAGCATTAAGTAAGTGTTTCCCTGAGTTCTGTGAGCCTCTCTAACAAATTAACCAAACCTGAGGAAGGGGTCATTGGAACCTTCAATGTGTAACCAGTTGGTCAGAAGCACAGGTAAAAACAGGGATTTGTGACTGGTGTGTGACGTGGGGAACAGGGAGGCAGTCTTCTTAGGACTGAGCCTCTAACCTATAATCTGATACTATCTCTGGATAGGCAGTGTCAGAATTGAGATGAATTCTTGAACACCTTGCTGGCGTTCAAGAATTGCTTGGTGTTGTATATTGAGGAACTCCACCCACCACACTGGAATTGGGTCTAGAAACTCCTAAAAGAGTGGCTTAGTCATTGGACTTAAAATAGTATTGGTATTTAGAAAGAATGCCATTTTCCTTCTCCAAGGGGCAACACAGAAGATTAAGTCTCTCAAATTTTACTCCCGCTAAGTGGCCCTACTTTTGTCAACATTTGGAACTGTCAGACTGTTAATTTAGTTTTCTGGTGGGTTTGTAACAGTATTTCATCATGGATTTAATTTGCATTTCTGAAGTGTTTTTTTTATCAAAATATGCATATTTTTCCATTTGGTTCTTTCCTCTTCTTACTGATATGTAGAAGTTCTTTATGTATCCTGAATACAAGACATTTGAAAGCTATTTGCATGGCAATACTTCTCTTATTCTTAGGTTTAGTTTTTTTTTTCCTTTGTAAATATCTTTACTAAGCTGAAGCCCTTACTTTTTTTTTAAGTAAAAGAGGTCTTTTTAATTTACTTTCATTTGTAAATAGCTGTTATCTCAACAAAAAGCAAAACCCTTTTGTTACATGGTTATTTCGTTTGCTGAGAACAAGGTACTTTATAAGTGCTGCTATTAGAATTGTTATTATAAAAGGTTATGTTGAGGATGTTGGTGATGTAACATACAGGATGGTTACTATAGTTAATAATACAGTATTGCATATTTGAAAGTTGCTAAGAGAGTATATCTTAAAAGTCCTTATCATAAGAAAACAATTTCTGTAATTATGTATGGGTTCAGATGGTAACTAAACTTATTGTGGCAATCATTTTGCAATATATACAAATATTTAATAACGTTGCATACCTGAAACTAATGTTATGTAAAATTGGGGGGTGGATTATGTTGAAATACATTAGACTCAATACAGCTAGTTATAAAGAATTTTCTATGACGTTATTTTAGTTATTCCTTCATGTGTAAACTTCTTTGTTTTGCTGTTAAGTATAATTCCCATGGGAAATAAAATTTTTAGAGTGTTACCAAATACATGTGCTTCACAGATAAGGATCTCCAAGAGCTGACTCTTATAAGACAAGGTTAAGAGGTTTATAAGGGATAAACACCTGTCAAAGGTCAGGGGAAGAAGTTGAATTGAACAGAGGGAAGAGTGGAACCCAAAGCTTGCCTGACAAACCTCCAGTCAACCTGCTGGGGGCTCAGGAGCTAACATCTTCCTTCAGTTGTACCACGTAGGGCTTTTAAGTTGCCTCTCATCCCATTTTTCTTTGCATCACATTTATTGGATAACTTTGCTTCCCTACCTCTCAGAGAAGACCAAATGCATCAAGCCCTACTCCACCAACGTCTAGTTGCCATACCAGCTGTGTTCTTCTTTTTTTTTTTTTAAGTATTTTTTTAGATGTTGATTTAATTTTGAGAGAGAGAGAGACAGAGCGCAAGCTGGGGAGGGCCAGAGAGAGAGGGAGACACAGAATCTGAAGCAGGCTTCAGGCTCTGAGCTGTCAGTACAGAGCCTGATGTGGGGCTCAAACTCAGAGGCCATGAGCTCATGACCTGAACTCAAGTCTGACGCTTAACTGACTGAGCCCCCCGGCACCCATCTCCAGCTGTGTTCTTAATATCACTTCTCTAGTCTCTTCAAACATGTCCCTGCTATGGAATTTACCCTTTCTTTCTTTCT
>NW_024412413.1:28895545-28899729 GCF_014898765.1 Herpailurus yagouaroundi | reverse complement strand
TCTTTCTTTCTTTCTTTCTTTCTTTCTTTCTTTCTTTCTTTCTTTCTTTCTTCTAAGATTTTATTTAAATTCAAGTTAGTTAACATATAGCATATAGTGTAGAATTGGTTTCAGGAGTAGAATTTAGTGATTCACTACCCGTTTTACCTATCCCCCTCACCCACCTCCCCTCCAGCAACCCTAAGTTTTTTTCCCTATAGTCAAGGGTGTCTTATGGTTTGCTTCCCTCTCTGTTTTTACCTTACTTTATTTTTCCTTCTGTCTTCTGTTTTGTTTCTTAAATTCCACGTATGAGTGAAATCATATGGTATTTGTCTTTCTTGAATGAATTGTTTCACTTAGCATAATACACTCTAGTTCCATCCATGTCATTGTAAATGGCAAGAGTTCATTCTTTTTGATGGCTGAGTAATATTCCATTGTGTGTGTGTGTGTGTGTGTGTGTGTGTGTGTGTGTGTGTGTGTATCTTTATCTTCTTTATCAAGCCCTTAGTTGATGGACATTTGGGCTCTTTCCATAATTTGGGTATTGTTGATAGTACTGCTATAAACATCGGAGTTCATGTGCTGCTTTAAATCAGTATTTTTGTATCCTTTGGATAAATACCTAGTAATGCAATTGCAAGGTCATAGGGTAGTTCTACTTTTAACTTTTTGAGGAACCTCCATACTGTTTTCCAGAGCTGAAGCCCTTAATTTTAATAAACAGTTAAAAATGTTTTATTTATTTTGTACTTGTAAAGGAAAAACATAATATGGTCTTACTTTACACTACACACAATGCCCTGAATAGTTATTTACTCCAGTCACCAGGTGTATGTTGGGGAGGGGGTTCCCCCATTGACAACACCAAGTGGTATCCTAGAATTCAACTAGTTCTGACTCCCTCTACTTGGAGATAATGTCATATCCCACACATTAAGGACTCATTCCTGTAAGACTGTCCTTGCTCCCACTTTAGATGCCAACTGCAAGTTCGGGTTGTTACTTGTGCTTCTGACCCACCGGCTACAGATCAGAGGTTCACACAATCCCCTCCCTGCATTTGATTAACTTGCTACAACGGCTCACAAAGCTCAGGGGAATATTTTGCTTACTAATTACTGGTTCATTATAAAAGGATGCAGCTCGGGAACTGTCAGATGGAAGAAAAAGTACATACGGCAAAGTATGGGGGAAGGAGTATGGAGCTTCTATGCTCTCCTTGGGCAGATCACTCTCTCAGCACTTCCCTGTGTTCACAAACCTAGAAGCTCACCAATCCCCATCATTTGGGGGGTTTTATGGGGGTTTCTTTACATGGACATGACTGAGTCATTGGCCATTGGTGATTGAACTCAGTCTTCAACACCCCTTCCTTCTTAGGAAGGCGGGGGGTGGGGAGGGTTGAACTGAAACTTCTAACCTTCTAATCAAGCTCAGATCCTTGGAGGCTTTCCAAATGTCACCTCAGGAACATAAACTCAGGTGTGTTGGAAAGGGGCTTGTTATGAATAACAAAATATGCTCCTTTCACTTTTATCTCTCGGAAGCTACTTCAAGAACTAAGGACAAAACCATATATTATAACAAAAGATACCCCTATTGCTCTAATCACTTAGGAAATTACAAGGGTTTGGGGAGCTCTGTGCCAGGAACTGGAGGAAGACCAAATATACATTTCTTATTATAAATCACAATACGCAGTATCTTATTTAAGAAATTTTCCCTCCAAGGCATTATAAGCAGTGTCATATCTTTTTCTGGAAGCATAATTATTTTACTTTTCACATTTAGAAACCTAAAAGTACCTGAAATAAATTTTTGTGAATGTTATGCTAATTTGTAAAAATAGAGATATCTAAGTGCTCCAGAAACATTTACTGAAATAAGATATGCAATGTTAGCTTTAGCTTTGTAACAAATCAAGTGTCCGTATATGCATGTTCTGTTTTGTTTTGGGATTTTTTTTTTTCCATTGGTCAGTTTACATATTTTTTAACCAGTATCACACTGATTTACTAAAGCTTTTTTAAGCCTTAAAAACAACAGACCCAAAGTGGAGTTACTTATGGTAAGCCCACCACCAAACGGAGAAATACAGTTTCAGTTCTTCCAGAAAAGGAATCATCAGTTAATCAGGAATCACCTGATCGGCACTAGTTGGCCTGATAGACCCCTCCCACCCCTAAAGGAAAGTAACTTCACAACAACCAACCTGATTTTTTGCCTACTGTAACTTCCTTGTTCCTTCTCTGCCTGTGAAAATCTCTTATTTTGTACAGTTCCTTGGAGCTCTTTTCTATTTGCCAGATTGTATATTACCTTATTCAAATCAATTTTTGCTCAAACTCTGAAAAATTTTAATACGCCTCAGCTTATCTTTTGACAGTCTTAATAATTATTAACATAAATCCTTCATCATTCTTTTCATTTAAAAGAGCAATGGCTCTTTTCCTTTACTTGTAAATTTTAGAATATGTTTGTCCTGTTTCACATAAAAATCTGTTGGGATTTTGCCTGAAATTACATTGAAATTTACTATCAACTTGAGTAAAACAGTTATCTTTACAACACTGAATCATCCCAACCATCAACATAGTATGCCCCTCCACTTATTTTTGTGTTCTTCAATTCCTGTCAATATTATTTTGCAGTTTTCAGTGTAAAGGACTTGCATGCTTTTGTTAAAGTTAGTTATGTGATATACTTGGATGCTGTTTTAAATAGTAACTCCTATTGGGTAAACACTAAACTATATCATATTTACAGAAAACAATTCACAGGTGCACACCCTATGGATGTTTACAAACTCAACACATTCATAAAACATACAAGCAGGTCAAGAAGTAGAACATAACCAGCACCTTAGAAACTCCTGTCAAGCTCCATTCCTGGCACTATCATGACATCCAAAACAATTTTTGTCTGTTCTTAAGGTTTATATGAATGGTATGATATAGTAAGTATTCTTTTGTTCCTGGCATCTTTCCCCTGGATCTATTGGTGAGATTTATCCATGTTGTTGTTTGTAGTTACAGTTTGTTCATTCTCATTCAAGGATAATATACTGTTAAATGAACACACCACAATTTATTTAGACAAATTAGTATTTATGAACATTTGGATTGTCTCTCAATTTTAGGCACTAAGAATAGTGTTGCTATAAACTTGATTTTTTTCCTGGTTTTTCAATTTTTGGCTGTTAAGAATACTGATGTTATATATTTCAAAAAAAAATTTTAACGTTTACTTATTTTTGAAAAAGAGAGAGAGATACACAGAGCACAAGCAGGGGAGGGGCAGAGAGAGAGGGAGACACAGAATCCGAAGCAGGCTCCAGGCTCCGAGTGGTCAGCACAGAGCCCAATGTGGAGCTAGAACTCACAAACCTCAAGATCGTGACCTTGAGCAGAAGTCAGATGCTTAACCGACTGAGCCACCCAGGTGCCCCAAGAATAGTGATATTATATTTATACATATCTTTATACATGTCTTTGGATAGATAGATTGATAGATAGGTAGATAGAATGTATTTCTGTTGAATATATACCTAGGAGTAGAATGCTAAGTCATAGGCTATGCATAAGTGCACTGTAAGTAAGTACATACATCAGAACTATTTTCCAAAGTGTCTATTCCAATTTGCATTTTCACAGTGCATGAAATTTCCAATTGCTCCTCATCTTTGCCAAAATTCAGTATCGTATGTCTTTTTCATCTTAGCCATTCTGGTGAATATAAAGTGGCATTTCATTTAGGCTTTAATTTGCATTTCCTTAAAGACTAATAAAATTAATCAAATTTTCATTTGCTTATTATTCATTTATTTTACTTTATTGTGAAGTGTCTCTTCAAGCATTGCAATAGTTTTCTGTTCTATTCAATTACTTTTTAAATTCATTTGTAAAAATCCTTTATACATTCAGAATGTGAGTCGTTTGTTAACTATATGTTTTGAAAGTATTTTCTCCCATTTTGTGGCTGTCTTTTTTTGTTTTTCCTTTTCTTTTTTTTTTTTTTAATTTTTTTTTTTCAACGTTTATTTATTTTTGGGACAGAGAGAGACAGAGCATGAACGGGGGAGGGGCAGAGAAAGAGGGAGACACAGAATCGGAAACAGGCTCCAGGCTCTGAGCCATCAGCCCAGAGCCCGACGCGGGGCTCGAACTCACGGACCGCGAGATCGTGACCTGGCTGAAGTC
>NW_024412413.1:28732897-28895145 GCF_014898765.1 Herpailurus yagouaroundi | reverse complement strand
ACAGAATCGGAAACAGGCTCCAGGCTCTGAGCCATCAGCCCAGAGCCTGCCGCGGGGCCCGAACTCACGGACCGCGAGATCGTGACCTGGCTGAAGTCGGACGCTTAACCGACTGCGCCACCCAGGCGCCCCAAGAGTTCTTCATTTTAATTATTACATTTTAAAATGTCTATAATTTCAGTTTTAAGCATCTTTTCTTCAGCTTCCAATTCTCTTCTTAAATTCACTAATCTTGTTTAACTCCTTGAATATTTTAAGCAATTTTCATTTCAAATCTGCATCTGACAACTGTGAAGGTTTTAAGCTCTCTTCTGTTGATTCTGGCAGATGTTCTTCAATTCCTTTGTGTTTGGTCAATTTGCTTTGGGATCTGGACATTATATGTAAAAAAGTAATTAGAAGCCAGAGATGATGGTCTCTTTCTCCAGAGATGATAGGCTCTTCTTCCTGCCAAATGTCTGACTCTAGAAATCTACAATCTCTTTAAAGTATCTTCAGAGACTGAAGTGATTCAAAGCTGGGTGTTCATCTCCTCAAGGGACAGATGATGTCTTAGTCAACCTTCACAGAGTACATACTGTTTACTGATGCTGTATCACTCTCTTGGATCCCGCACCCCAATTTTCATCCTTATCCTCAAGAGACACTCAAAAATACCGCTCAGCTTCCCAGACTTCCAGCAACTTTTTCACAATCAGCAAATACCCACAGAGACAAGTACTCCTAATACCAATCTAACCTGTATAGATCTCTATATTCCCTCGCTTTCAAACTGGAAGTTCAACAATTGTTTAGTTCTTCTGAACCTTCATTCAGAATATTTTGTTCACATTTTTTCTAGGTTTTTTCCTGTTTCCTCAATGGGAGGATTATTTTAAGTAGCCCATATACTTACTGGAAACAAATATTTTTTCTCTAGAACCTTTAAAAATATTTTTCCAAACAAACCAAGTTTCTGCCTTCAAATTATGAGTTTAGGCATTAAAAAATATTTCCACTTCATTAATTATAAAGTCCTTGATTGAGGGACACTAGATTTGACTTCTACCTCCCATTAGCTTCTTTCTTAAGACTGTGGGAGATTTTAGTTGTTATTTAAACCTTTAAGATGCCTTTAAACAGGGGAAATGTATGGAATTTGACCCTGCAAAAAGAATGTATAGGTGGTCTTGCATAGACAGTAGTAGAATTAGGTCTTAGAAATGTTGAAGTGATGTCACAGATCATCCATTCAGAGTAAGGCTTTAGGGTTTCAGAACAAGAAACAGGAACAACTATATTATACGTATTTCAGGCCCAGAAGAGATTTGAGTATGTGCACCTGGAATGTTTTGTGGGGAGGATGGGCAGAAGTGGTGAACCATTGGGATGCATAATTAGAATTCTGCTGTTTTAGCCCTAGATGCTAACTTTTCCCCATTGTTAGGAAACTTATGTTTTAACACAACAATATAAAATAATATTCCCAGGGGAGTTTACAGGTTAAGTCTGCTGATTCTCTCGGAAGCTGGAGGTTAGCCTAAGAGAGGGTCACAGGATGTGGGAGGGTGCGGAAACTGGAGTGACAAAAGGCAGTAATGAGCCCTGTGGTACTCTGGACGTCTAGAAGTAATTGGTAGAAATAGAAGGGATGATGGTGGAAAGGGTTCAACCCTCCCCTATTGATTTTGTTGTCACAAAAGGGATACCTACATCTGCTCTGTTATCCTTCTCTGAGCTAGTAGGCTATGACAAATGATTTAATAATAATGCAAATGGATAAGTACTAAAAAGGAGGTAAATGATAAGCTCTAATGAAGTAGAGGGTCATGCCTAATTTTGTTCATAAATGGACTGCCTGCCATGCATCCTGCCCCATGTAGGAAAGGAAGGAAGAATGGTACGATGGTCTGGGGAGAAGAAAGGAAGAAGGGAGCAAAGGGAAATTTGTGTGTTCAGGAGTTTCACTAATTTTAAAGTATGTGATCTAACATTGATTAGGACAAGGACAAAAGAAATGAGAATCTGTGAGTCGCAGGTCTTTTATTTTTGCTAAAGTACTCAGCCCAGTTCAATGCACTTACCTATTACAAATAAAGGAGTTTTTTAAAAAGCAGCTATTCAATTACTTCAGGATCACTCTGTGGTGCTTTGCTGGTCAAAACAATAAATTGCTAATTTGTATTCTGTCAAGCTACATAATAACATAGTTTTCAGAATATACTTTTTTCTTCCATACTTTGAAACACAGAACTCCTAGATATCTAATGAGTATTTTATATAAATATTTGAACAGACTTGAAGGTCCCAATATACTCCCCCTTTCCTGCTTCTTAAATCTCCCCACCTTGCCCACACACAGACACATACCTACCCTCCTGCATCCTACCATTATGCTTTCTGGAAATTATATGGCTTTTTATCTGGGTGAGAATGCAAAACAGGCTCCAAACATTCCAGAAGATTTTATAAATTCTGCCATCTGCACATCTGTTCTAAAAGATGCCGACAGCACTCTTTCATCAGCAATACAGGCAACTGTGCTTTGGGTACTTGTCAGAAAGTTGTACCACAAGTTGACTGCAAATAACCAGGTCTTGTCAAAATTTACTTGAACACGGGGTGATTTAAAGAGACAAGCTAACCAGCCATCCTTAAATATTTCCCAAGCTCTCACCTATGTTAAGAAATATAATCAGGACACAACATTGCCGAATAATGTCATTCATCTTCCTGAAGTTAAAGTTGGAATATGTGTAATAAAAGAGGAATTCATCTTAACAAAGATTCTTTGTTGTCGGTAACTTCCTCCAAACACTATATGTACGTGTGTGTATATGTATGTGTGTGTGTGTGTGTGTGTGTGTGTGTGTGTGTGTAGGCTAGCTCCTTATACTTAATAATATGCACTTAATATGCACACAATAATAAGTCTTTATTAAGTCTTAATAAACCATAGCTTAATAACCAGAATAAACCACAGTTTACTTATCCATTCAGCTATTAGAAGACATCTTGGCTGCTTCCAAGTTTGGGCAATTATGACTAAAGCTGCTGTAAACATCCATGTGCAGGTTTCTGCATGAACATAAACTTTCAACTTTTTTGGGTAAACACCAAGAGGCACTTAGTTTTATAAGAAACCTCAAAACTGTCTTCCAAGGTGGCCATACCGTTTTGCATTCCCGCTGGCAACAAGTGCGAGTTCCTGCTGCTCCACGTCCTTGAAAGCATTCAGTGTTAGTGTTCTGAGTTTTGGCCATTCTTGTAGGTGTGTACTGGTATCTCATTGTTTAAATATGCATTTTCCCCTGGTGACATGGGATGCAGAGAATCTGTCTACATGCTTATCTGCCATCGCTGTTAGGCCCTTTGATCCATTTATTCATCTGGTTGTTTGTGTTTCTTATAGTTGAGTTTTAAGTATCCTTTATATAACATATATATATATATATATATATATACACGTTACATATACATATATATACATATACATACATACATACATATACATACATATACATACATACATATATATACATATACATATATATACATATATATGTTACATAAATATTACATTATATATATTACATAATACATATACATAATACATAATACATATATATTACATATTACATATTACATAATTTACATAAACTTATATAATTACATATATATTATATATACATTACATAAAGAATTCTTTGTATATTATTTTATCAAATGTGTCTTCTGTAAATATTTTCTTTCACTCTGTGATTTGTCTTCTCATTCTCTTCATGTTGTCTTTTACAGAGCAGAAGTTTTTTTTTTTTTTTTTTAATTCTAATGAAGTCCAGCTTATCAATTGTTTCTTTCATAAATTGTGTCTTGGGCATTACATCTAAAGCATCATCACCAGGCCCAGGGTCATCTAGGTTTTCCCTTATGCTTTCTTCCAGGAGTTTTATAGTTTTGCTTATTACATTTAGGACTGTGGTTCATTTAAAGTTAATTTTTGTGAAGGGTAAGGTCTGTGTCTGGAATCTTTTTTTTTCTTTTTTTGCTTGTGCATAACCAATTTTTTTTTAATTAAAAAATTTTTTAATGTTTATTTATTTTTAAGAGAGAGACAGAGACAGAGACAGAGCACAAGCAGGGGAGAGGCAGAGAGAGAGAGGGAAACACGGAATCTGAAGCAGGCTCCAGGCTCTGAGCTGTCAGCACAGAGCCCAATGCAGGGCTCGAACCCACCCACTGTGAGATCATGACCTGAGCTGAAGTCAGACGCTTAACCAAGCCACCCAGGCAGGCACCCTGTGTATGTCCAGTTTTAACGAAGAATTTTTAATCTTTTGGAAAACTATGTTTTCACTTAATATCCAATTATCATGTAAAAAACTTTATATACTGGTCTATGAGATAAGTTCATCACAGAAATCAAAGTAAAATATGTTATCTTTCCAGATGACTTTACAACGCTTTATCATGGACATGCTTAGCAGACACCTAAATTATTTAACATTTCCCCCTTGCTTGTCAGGAAACTCAGAGAAAAATTTAGGTTTGCATTTCCATTCATTATAACTTAAATAATAGACAATGAACAACAAAAAGAGGAAGGTGGGGGAGACAGGGTTGGCTTAACTTTTATTGAAGGTAAAATCTATTTCGGATAGAAGAAAAGTTAACGAGCTATATAGTGAATATTAAGTGGTTTTGTTTGACTGCAGCGAAGGCTATGTGATATTGTGAAATGTGAAATAAGCAGAGCAAGGTCTGTTTTCTGTATATAGTGTGTGGTTTTGAGAGCTCTGGTGAAGAACTTCAGTTATTAATTCGTATCATTCATTTTCCTATCTTGATGGTGAGATGTATTCTGTATGTTCATTTAATTTTTGTAAATAATTGTGTTGCCTCTGTTTTCTTAATAATGTAGGCTGCTTCAAATTCATTTGGTGGCAGTAAAAAATAAACAACAGTGTATAAATGTTGGTAAGAAAAAAGAAACTCCAGTAGCTTTCAATTTTAAAATATTCAAAACAGCTATCTGATGTAGAACGGAAAGAGCATAAAATGACAACTAAATTTGTCTAGAGTCTCTATGAGCAAGCCCGTATGCAAAATATTTTTCCACATTTTATTTATTCATCATGAAAATCTGGTTAATAGGCATTTTTATCTCAATTTTATGGGTGATATTCTGAAGCCCAAATAAATTAAATGACTTTCTCAAAGACCCACAGCTCATAAGTGGTGAAATTCAGATTGCAAGGCAGAACTCTAAAGCTCATTTTCTTCCTATGACACTGTGCCATAACCAATATAACTTAGTGATCAATTTGCCCTAATTTTCACATTTCAGCTGATTGTTCTGACACAAACTTGATGTACTTTCATATAAATGTAACTTCATGAGCACACATTCAGATTTTAAATAAATACATAAAACAAAACAAACTGGCAGAGAGGAAAATCCAGAACATGAGATCCATTTTTGTTTCATCCGTAAGAGTATTTAATATAGATATAATTTGTTCACAACATCAACTGGCGCAAAATGGAAATATGAATGATGGTTGTATTTACTGTTTTACCTTTAAAATTTTTTTGAGACAATCATTTTGAGAACAGAAGCTCCTATACCTATGGAGACTGTTTTGTAATTATTCTCCGCAGATGTTAATTGACTACAGTAATCCTGAAAGTAGTCAAACAGCTCAATCTTATTGGCTAAGGCATCCTAGCATTTAACAAATTCCAGTCGCATACCTAGAAAAACATGGGAATCTGAGTCCTTGTAGATTTTTAAAGAGACAAAGGTTGACTCTCTTTCTAAAGTTACATTCTGTTCACTAAGACAAAGCAAGATCATTGACATTAGTTTTCCCAGGACTTATACCTCTGACTTGAGAAAAGAATGGCTTTCTCCGTGTAATATACATGTCATGACTGAAATACTCAATTCCTTCTTCTGTGCATTTATTTACATTTAATGCAGAGTGAAACAACGCATAAGCTCTAAGAAGTGGCAGACCGAAGGAACCCAGACCTCTTCCCTCACCTTCCAGTTCAATATCTTCAACAGCTATCAGTTACTACGAAATAAATCTCAAGTCTTTGCCATGACATTTACCACTCTCCATGCTTTGTCTCCATCTAATATTATCCCCACTGCAATTTTTCATGTACCCAGCACAACACCAAAATGGAAATATTTCATATTTCCCAAAACATCCCTAGATCTTTTGGGTATGGCATTATAAACAAGACCGGCTGGGCACCTGCTCTCATGGAACTTATTTTTATCTTCCAGTCATCAGAGGCAGGTCTTGCAAGGCTATACCATCCTGGCCATATAAAAGGGACCACACTGGTAGCAATAATAATCATATCACCCACCCCTGCTAGCTAGCAGACTGTGGTGATCCCTTCAAAGAATCCCCTGGTTCACTCTGAGGAATTTCAGAAGGTTCTCACTTGAACTCACACATTGTCATCTTTGCTACCACACAGCATTAACCATATTCTGTCTGGTACTCATTGTTGACTCGGCCCCATCCTCCTCCATCTCCACCTGATAGAATATGAGAGCCTGCATCAGCTCCTTCCTGCTCCTTTGGCCCCAATCCCTCACGTCAAATGGTGCAAAGTAAGTTCTGTTAATTCCATTCCAACTGCCCAAGGGAGTACGAATGCAGCAGTAAGCAGAGGTTAGGCCACAGCTAGAACCTTTCGTTTATAACCCTTAGTTATTTGCATACATAACTTTTCGTCCTTTCTAGTTTTAGATTCTTTAGAAGAAAGAACCAGGTTTTGATCACCATTGTAACTCCCAGGATTCCTTGCACATATTGTACACTTGAAAAATGATTGTTGAATTGACTCCTTTTGGCCGCATTATACTCACTTAACCCAATTATCCTAAAGTGAACATTAAACATTGCCACCTTTATTTTATATCTAACCTCAAATCACTTAGGAAGGCATATAAACTCATAAATAATTCCAAAACATAAAGCTGATTATTTTTGGTTTTATAATGATTTCCCCACTCTTTAATCAAATGCATGATGGTGTATAGATATTGCCTTTACAGCAGCTGCTGCAAACATGTGGATTATGTTAGAGGGCTCTCTGAGAGAAAAACAATTATATTAGTGTAACTGACATGATATTGGATAAAGAATGATTAAACCATCAGTTCCTTGGAGCTACTTCTGAGCTACTGCTGCTAGACGGATACAAAAGAAACATAATAGTGGCTATATTTTGCACAATGGGGAGATTCATTTTTGGTGGGAACTCTTCCAGGCAAATTACATTTAAAACAGCATTCTCATCAGAAATAATAAACCTAAAAGAGAATGCAGCCAGCAAAGGAAACTGAGACTAGGAATTCTTAGAGAAACAGACAGCTGAAGCCTCACAGTTTTTGCAACATTTTGTAGAATGTATTAGAAGGAAACAAAGCTTCCAGTGGAAATCAAAACATACAAATTCTGCATTTAAATTTGGTACTTTGAGACTAGGTCATAAAAAAGAATGAGGCTTAGTAAGGGATACCCTGATTCAGCAAGTAGATAGCCCAAGGAAGATGTAAGCTGGAACGAAGGAGGGAATCACTCACAGGAAGACTCTCTCAAGCTAAGTGGACATTTCTGTCACTCCCCTGGTCACATGTTACTCTCCTCTACTTATTGGTGGGGGAATGGACAATGGTCTTAGAAAATCGGGCATCTATTTTAGAGTATTCTGTATCGTAAACTACATATATTTCTTATTATGTTCTATGAGTTAATTTTGTTTAACAAATGCTTTTGCTGCCTGTATAAAACCTTAAGCTGATGGACACCTCTGGTTATTATCATAAATATATAAAAGACTGGATGGAACTATGGAAATTTCTATTATGGATATTAGTGTGGGTTGTGTTAAATGGTGCCCCTGAAGGAATTCTGTCTGAATGAAGCTTCTTTCTCTCTGAATGTGATATATTTTAAACAAATATAGGTCAGAAAAGATTATTTTTGCAGAGTCTGAAGAAGCAGCAATGTAAAATTATTCCATAAAGCCAAAAAGAAAAGAGTTACATAAGTGTGGCCCAGAGGCAAAGTGCTGCAGAGAAAGTCTGAGAGGGAGGCAGAAAATGAGTTCTAGTCTTGGCTCAGCTCTGGCCTTGGTTAAGTTCCTAAACCCAGAGAAAATCCTTGTTTTTGCTTTACAGGTCAAAGCAGGCCACTGCTGTGAGCCTGCAAAGCCCCCTTTTCACCTTAAAAGCCACACTGCAGACCTTTCTTGGCTGTCATTGGCACCTTGGGACCAATTCTCCCCCATCTCTGGGGCTCAAGAAGGTGCATAGCTGATCCCCCTATTGTTCTGAGAGCTGAGTGAATCCAGTTTGTTGTTCTTGGCTAATCCTCTCCTACCTTAACCTTCCACGAAATATACCCCACATGAAGTTAAAGTTGGTAAGACACACCTTTACATGTAAAACAAAAACCTGCTATTTTTGTATAGCCTCTCTTGACACTTTGGTCTCCTTTTGCCTGATTTGAACTTTAAAAAAAAAACATTTCATATAGAAACACACTGAACACTTCGAGAAGAACAACTTAAAATAATGACTTCTAATTCTAAGAATATGAAGTTAATAGTGGTTCTCAAGTGGGTAAACAAGTATTATCTAAAATATTTTTTTGCTTATATATTAAAATGTATTCAGTTGTGTGCTATGTAAAAATAATTTTTCCTTCTTAAAAGAAAGTTTAGCACATTTTTCCCTCCAAAGTAGACCCTAGATACCAACACATCTGGATATTTTATCTATACAACTAAAAAGTCAGGCATTTTGGATATTTTAAAATATCTGTCTGTGAATATTTAAATTTGAGGCTTTCAAAAAAATTAAAAGCTTTTGAAATACAACTATAGAATCAATTGCACATGTGAGGAAGAATGATCTAATGTAGACATTTGCTATTAGAGATGATTGATAGATATGTTCATAGGCTCAGAAAAATATATGTATTCTGATGTCTTCTCTAAAAGATTTTTATCCCAAATACCTCAGAGATGTTGATCTCTTGACTTACTAAACAATAATTAAAAAAAAAAACCCTTTAATAATAGCATTTATTTCAAAGACTATTTGAACTCAACTCATTGAAATAGAATTGATAATGAGTAATTTATTATTAAAATTTTTTTAATGTTTACTTTTTGAGAAACAGACAGAGCATGAGCAGGGGAGGGGGAGAGAGAGAGAGAGGGAGACACAGAATCCAAAGCAGGCCCCAGGTTCTGGGCTGTCAGCACAGAGCCTGATGCTGGGCTCGAACTCATAAGCCGTGATATCATGATCTGAGCCGAGGTCAGATGCTCAACCGACTGAACCACCCAGGCGTCCTGATAATGAGTAATTTAAAAACCAAGTAGCACAAAAGATCCTTAATGAATCAAAATTGGGCTTACTAAATTTTGACACTAAAGCTTCTTTAGTTTATTCATAGGTGTTCCCTTGGTCCCTTCCTTAAAAAATATTTACAGTTGTGACAAGAATCTTGCTTCCTACATTTTACAAATCCTATCAAATTTAAAACAACAAACACAAAAAGATTAATTGAGCTCATACAATGAGAAAGGCACAGAGTAAGTGTGCACAGGTGACAAAACAGCTACTGTTCCCGCCTTCTTGGGGGTTACAGCCTGGGAGAGGAGCACCTGAAAGAGAAAGCCACTGAGAAGGGGAAGAGTATCTTCAAAGTGAGAGAATAAAAGAGAACAGATCATTGTAGAAAAGCAGATGTGAGATCTCAAGTAGCATCTTCCTCTGGCTCATTTAGCATAAGGTCGCACTGCTTTCCAATACAATATGTTGCAGTACCTGATGTTCTAAATGATGCATTTTCCCATTTAGAAAATACTCAAGAAGGCCTATCTGTAAAGGCCCCCCCCCCAAAAAAATGTGGGCATGTTGTAGATGTTTCTAACAGGGATCTGTTTCACCTTGAGCCAGATCTAATGATAGGGATTCAAGGATATTTGGATACATCTGGGGAATGTTTGAGGGATCCCACAATGTCAACTCACTAGAAGGTATGTCATGTAAGGAAGCTCAGATCAAAGAAATATGTAGCCAGGTACAAGAAACTGACTTCATAATAAGCTTTACCTGGTTTATTATTGAGGTACCAACTCTCTTATCACTTTTGTATATTTTCCATAGCTCAAATAGAGTCACACTGCAACATCTAACTTGGAGTGGTGGGAAAGTAAAGTACTACCTTATTCCCAGAAAGAGGAGAGACAGAAACACTGGAAAACATCAGTACTTTACTAGATCATTCCAAGTGTTAGCATAGTGTAGATATGGATGGAAATCCTCAAGCAGGGGTGGGAGTGCAGACAGGTGTTGCTATTCTGGAGGGCAACCTGAAAGCACATAGTTAAATGAAGTGTGTGGATACTCTACTGCCCAGGATTCTTCCAATTCACTCATAGGACCAGAAAGGGCCATGATCCTTCCTATAAATTGCAGCATCACCTGGGACGGTGAGAAGCTGCCTATAATCTGGAAGCGGATAGGCCCAATGCTGTGGTTACACATGCTGGGATACCATGCAACAGTCAGAAGCAATCGACTAGATATGCATATTGCTAACTTGAAGGCATAGTGACAAGAGAAAAAATAAAAATCTACAGTTGTAATATATGGTACAATATGACATTCATTCAAAATCACAACGACAAGAACAGAGAGTGGGAGTGAGTAATGGAGATAAAGGAGTATATATTCAAATGAATAAATTTGAGAGGCACTTTGAGCAGATCAGTGCTGACAGTGATTAAATCGATGACCTGAATCTAAGACCCAAAAAACCAAACAAGCAAATAAAACCAACATACAAAACATAAGGGAGTTATTCCAACTAAACTGTAAAACAAATTTCACCCCAAACATTATTGTTTTAGGGTGCCTCCCTCTGTCGTAGGATACCCCGTGGTTTTGGCACAATGAATATATGGGCAGCTACCAATGAGCCCCTGGAGCAGTAGCAGTAAAGATTTTAATACTCAAAAGAGAAGCACGGAGTGCCAGCAGGACCCCTAGAACCTACCAGTGTGGCAGCATCTGGCAGGGGCTGGGGCTAAGGAGCAGGAGAAGACAGAGCCCACTTTGTGCTGCAGGAACAATGGCATAGGGGTGTGACCATCTGGCTTAAAATTTGGAGCCTAGTGGAGCAGGGTCAGGGGCCACGTACCCAGTGAGGAAGGACTTCCAGGGGCACAACATAATTGGACTCTCCAATAGAGTTTGGGAAGAATGTGCAACATCTCTGTGGGCAGTGGGATACTGTATTAGATCCCTTTGGAATGGAGATGGGACATAAACAGAGGGGAATAGAGAAGTCTGTAAAACTCAGGTATCTCTAAGCTTCACTGCTTGAGGACATGTAGGTTATAGTTAAAAGAAAAAAATGTTGGTACATAAAGGAATATACTTCGGGTAACCAGAAAATCCCCTAACAGAAAATTTCTCGTTTTATGATGATATTCCGGGTATAAATGACGCATTAATGCAACTGAGTATATGGTTCCGTGAATTCAACCTAACCTTTTCAGTGAGATGTGAAAATGTAGCCAGTACAAGAAAAACCCTAGCAATGAGTTTGTTGGAGATTACAAGAATAGGAGAAGGAGGGTTGAGTCTATTCTGCGAAGACAAATATATGCAAACTTGGTGTCTGTTTCTAGATTAGCATTTAAGAAAGGAAAGAGGGAGAAACAGCATCAAGTCACACAGTAAAAAAAAAAAAAAAAAAAAAGTGATCGGATTAATCCAGTCGGTATGTCAAAGAGAATGAAGAAGGGATCTCAAAAATTACACTGAGGCTGAAATCTTCAGTGACAGGTGGAGTAGTCCCATCATTAATACTAACATGAAAACAAAGACTAGAGGATGTTTGGGGAAAATTTATAATTTCGGGTTATGAAAAAAAAACACATCAGTATCTGAGGCTCATAACATCCATAAATTATGGAGACATTCAAAAACACAAGAAAGAGTTATCAAGGGGAAAGGTATTACTTTGAAATGATGAGTTCTATTCCTTAGATATTCTCTGTTGCCACAGATTGCGATATTAGAAAGTTAGGGGAGAAAGGTCTCTAATCTGCCAAATACATAATTCCATGTGCAATTAAATGTGTAATGTACTCTACAAGTTCAGTATTGCAGGCTCTAATTTATATATATGGAGTAGTGGAAGGAGAATGAGATATAGAACAGAAGAGAGATTTCACCATAAGCCAACCATTGGATGTCCTTCGGCAAGGAACTTTGCCTCTGACCTTCAATTTCCTGGGCTATAAAATGGAAATGACACTTACTACATCTCCAGAGATGGTAACTACTCAAATGAAATCACATATTTTAAAATGCTTGCTCAGTGGAAATGTGCTCTAAGACATTATTTATTTATATTATTCTAACATGTTCTTATAGTATTTCTTTCTGTATTAACTGTATTTAGTAGGACTGTCAAATCCTAAGAATGTCCCCTGCATAGCCATGAGAATATTCAATAAGCTAAATTGCAGATGATGCAATCTTATTGGTGTTGATGCACTCTTATTGGTCTAGTCAAAGAGACCACTGGAAAGAAGAGAAAAGCAAAACTATGAGACATGTTTATACCAGGCACACATAAGCAAATTAAAGGTAAAATGTCTTGATTTATGACCCAAAATATAATTATAAAAGGGAGACATAAATTTTTTGCAAAATCTGACATGTATTTGATTTCAGGCTTTTCACACTACGCTTTATCCTTTTATTCCAAAAAAAATTTTTTAGCGTTTATTTATCTTTGAGAGAGAGAGAGAGACAGAGTGTGAGCAGGGGAGGGGCAGAGAGAGAGGGAGACACAGAATCCGAAGCAGGCGCCAGGCTCTGAGCTGTCAGCACAGAGCCTGATGCAGGGTTCGAACCCATGAACCATGAGATCATGACCTGAGCTGAAGTCATATACTTAACTGACAGAACCACCTAGGTGCCCCTTGACACCTAGCTTTAAAATCTATTGATAAAGTTGAACATTTATATTTCACTGGATTTTTGTCAATTCCTAATATGGAAAAAAACCATATTTTAAAAATGCATATTTGCTAAAGTTGCATTTTCTTAACCAGATCATATTCTAGGTAATCACTATGTCCCAGGGTGAAAATCAGTAGAACAAGTGGTTTTGACAACCACAAATGACAGAATTAACTACATAGCTAATCTGACAGATTGTGCGGAAATTAATAATAATAATAATAGCAACTTAATTAAAGCTAGTTGAATTGGTTAACATATTGATTACACATTTGAAGCAAAACAAGATGTGACTGAAACACTTTGACTCATTGCATCAACCCAATGCATTCCACCTACATAAAATTCTCTTTATGGCTCGCAAGGTCGTATTAGGTCTCATCTCTCTATACTTGCCCAGTTCTCATTATACACTAATATCACCTTTTCACTCTTAACTCCAGCTGCAATGACCTTCCCTTGGTTCTCTTTGTGCATCTACTCTTTTCATTCTTCAGAGACTTCAAGCACACTCGATCTGCCGCGTTCTTCCTCCTGTGCTTTACCTCACTAATTATGAATTATTCTTTTTTTTGAAAATTAAAAAAAAATTAACGTTTATTTATTTTTGAGAGACAGAGAGAGACAGAGTATGAGCAGGGAAGGGGCAGAGAGAGAGGGAGACACAGAACAGCAGGCTCCAAGCTCTGAGCTGTCAGCACAGAGCCCGACAAGGGGTTCGAACTCATGGACCACAAGATCATGACCTGAGCCGAAGTCAGATGCTTAACTGACTGAGCCACCCAGGCACCCCTGAATTATTCTCATCTTAACTCAAGGTCATTTCTTCACTTAAATTATCCCTAACTCCAAACTTGACCAAATTCTCCTCTTCTCCATGGTGTTCTATATGTTTCTTCCTGGCACTTATTTTAATGGTTATTAATATCTGTCTCTCCAACAAAATAATAAAATCTTTAAGAGTAGAGACTATATATATTTTGTCATTATTTTATCCCTAATACCTATCAAAGTGCTTGCACATAATAGGCAATCTATATGTATTCATTAAAGGAAGTACTAAATATTTTGCCTTTAAATGGCAGAAACCCCATGCAATCCTCAAACTGTAAATAAATTCATTCACTCATTACCTCTAGTAGATCCAAATGGTAACAGTCATCGTCTGATATTTATTTTGTTGGTCATGTTGAACTAGTTACACAAAGTCAATAGAAGGGAAATGACAAAGTTTATATTTAAGGGGACATTTTAACTCAATTTGTGAGCACATAAGGAAAGGCTGCTCCATTCACTTCATATTTACTCCCGTTGCTGTCACCTGTAGTGGGTGAGGATTCCTGTACATAGCTGAGGGCAAAGTCGTCCACATAAGTGTTTCAGCTGTGTGTACGTGTGTGTGTGTGTGTGTGTGTGCGCGCGCGTGCATGTGTGCACACATGCATTTGTGTGAGAGAGAGAGAAAGAGAAAGAGAGACAGAGAGAAATATTTGATAGATAGATCATCTGTAAAAAGCTCTTACAACTATTTCCAAAAACAACTGGTACTTACATTTGTGTGAAACTCAGAAGTTCCCCTAGCAGTCAGCACATAAGAACTAAAGAACTAATCGATACCTGGCTTCTTTCCCAAAATCTACCTCTGCGTTTCATTACACTGTAGAGCCACGGTGGTCAGGATAAAGTAAGAAGCCCCATTTATGGATGGCTCTAGATTTCATAAGGAAGCAAGTCTGCAGAACCATGAAGTTTTTTTAAAAGGTCACATAGGAAGTAAAGTTGAGAAACACTTCAACTGAGCCCAGTCCCTTATGCCTTGAAAATAAATAAAGAGAAGCAGCGTGATGAGGTGGGATTTACTTCGAATCACAAGATCTAATTGACGCCTTATGTCCACTTTTTAAAAAAGTGTTTATTTTAATTCCAGTTAGTTGACCTACCGTGTAATACTAATTTCAGGTGTATAATCTAGTGACTCAGTCCTTCTATACAACACTCGCTGCTCATCACAACAAGAGCACGCCGCTTCTTAATGGCTGCATGACCTTAAGTACATTTTTGACCTGCCTGAGCTTTACTTGCCTTTATGTGTTAAATGGGGAACATAAAAACGACCTCAATGGGTTACACTTTAAAAAAAAGTAATAACGCCTACCTTTTGTTGAGTCTATGCTACATACATTTACCTGCAGATTTCGTCTAAGCCTCTTATAAAGTGGTATAAACTTCCCCAACTTACGGTTAGGCTCAAAGAGTTCAAAGTCACACAACTAATAACCATCAGAGTGAATGGTATTGAATGAGATCGTTAGGGACCTGCAATAAAACTACAAAAGCTTTTTGCTGTTGACATCGCTGTTGAAGCTTCAGACCAAATCCCAGCAACCCTGGACCAAGAAGTGATGCTCAGTGGTCTCTGATCATGGCCAACAACATCGCAACTGTGGTCGTTTGTCATGGGAAGCTTCTCTGTGATTCCTTACCCAACAATTTCAATTTCAGTTTCTCCAACTCTGAGGTAAATCAGGCAGGGACTCTCTCTGAGTAGAGATACCATGATAGAGTCATTGCTATTGTCCTTCTACATGCATGCTGTCATGTTGGAGAATTTTCAGAGTTGATTTTAAAAACTTTTTTTTACACAAAAGGCATGCATGTCTTTTGGATTTTCTTTTTAAGTTCATTTGAAAGAGAGGGAGAAACGGAGCACGCTGTCAACACAGAGCCCAGTGTGGGGCTCGAACTCACAAACCATGAGATCACAACCTGAGCCGAAGTCAAGAGCCTGAGGGACACTTAACTGAGCCACCCAGGCACCCCTGCCTTTTGGATTTTGAGAGGTTGAGAGCATCATACGTAAAAGTGCTTGGGGTTCAGGCATGCCTTCTTCAGAGTTGTGCTCATCTGCATATACACTCTGTGTAGCCCAGTAAAGACAACATATGTGACAGGAACACAGATGATGAGAATAAGAAGTTCAATTCCCTCTGTGGGAAAATTAAAAGCTACTGTAAAAGTCTGAACCTCAACCCTTTTACATACGAAATATTCAGAGCACACATAAAACATTTGACTAATTTTTAGGGGGAGAATAAGGGTGTAGGAGGGAAAATTCTGGCCCGAATGTTAGAACACCTGGTTGTGGGGTGTCTGGGTGGCTCAGTCAGTTAAGTGTCCGACTTCAGCTCAGGTCATGATCTCACGGTTCGTGAGTTTGAGCCCTTGTTCGGGCTCTGTCCTGACAGCTCGGAGCCTGGAGCCTGCTTCAGATTCTGTGTGTCCCTTGCTCTCTACCCCTCCCCCGCCTCTCTCTCAAAAATAAATAAAAATTAAGAAAAGGGGGGGACATCACCTTCGTTAAAACAAAACAAAACAAAACAAAACAAAAACACCCAGTTGTAAATCTTGGTTGTACCACTTAGTGGCCATGTGAGTTTTATCTAAAGTCACAAAACGTCAGCCTGTTTTCTCATTTTGAAATGGCCATAATGACGCCTTCCTAGCTTACCTTCCAGAGCGCAGTAAAGCCCACACAAAATAGCATAAGAGACTGGGGCAAGGATAGGATTCCCATATTATTGTTTTCATTTTATGGAGTAAACTCTTTTATTATAGGCAGTATTTTTCAAAACATGTTCTGCAGAACATGTTTGTATTTTGTAGGAAAAGTAGTAGAAGTTATCTGTATGAGGGTTTTGTGCTCAAATATGTTTGGAAAATTCTGGGTTAAACAAAATCAACCCCTTACTTCAATACTTCTCAGAGCCTTTAATGAGCTAAGGTAAATCTCCAGAAGGGAGAATTCAATTCAATACTTTCCTAAATTTACTTCACCTCATACCTTTTATCTTCCTGGATTAGTATTGCCCAGAACACAATTTTGAAAATTTAGCTCTTTGGAGAATTGATAAATACCATGTTGAAGTCTGGATCCACACATTACAATGATGATTACCACACACTGAACATTTTCTATGTGCCAAGAACAGAGCTAAAATGTGTTAAATCTTGGAACCTGATTGAAACTGCTTAACAATCATTTGAATTGCATGCCTTACCCTTATTTTATAAGTGAGAAAAAATGATGATTATAGAGGTTAAGTAACTTAACCAGACTAATAAATCACAAGGCCAGGATGCAAATCCAAACCAAAGTCCCTGCCCTCATTCACTGCTGAGCACTTGATTGAATGACTATATGGATGAGCCATGTGATCAGATGTAATACATGTTTTAAACAGCACAAAGCAATTCGATAGACACTGACAGAACTTGGGAAGGAGAGTCTACCTTCTACCTCCTTCCTCAGCTCATCTAAGCTTCCTTTTTAGAAGAAAAATTTTAAATGTTTATTCATTTTTGAGAGAGAGAGAGACAGAGTATGTGCAAGGAGGGGCAAAGAGAGAGGAAGACACTGAATCCGAAGTAGGCTCCAGGTTCTGAGCTGTCAGCACAGGGCCTGACACGGGGGTCGAACCCATGAACCGTGAGATCATGACCTGAGCCGAAGTCAGATACTTAACCAACTGAGCCACCCAGGTGCCCCATCATCTAAACTTCTAAGAGAAGTTATTCAGCTGATTGGTCAGAGTCATGAGCATCCCCTCACCCACTCAGGATCACTTCTGTAGCATTTTCTGCTGTCATCCAGGTTTAGACCAGTTGGGTCCTCGGGCCAGACTGAGCCCTCCTGTTCTCCCTGTTGCTTTGCCCGTCAATGGAATGGGAAGGCTGCTTTGCCCGTCAATGGAATGGGAAGGCTCCTTAAAGTAGGCCTGACCAGGTCTTTCTTTTTCTGGTCCATCTTTTATATAGGCTTTAGCACGGGCAGGTAGGCTACTGCTTGTTCCATATAGAGGCAGGGCGAAGGATGCTCAGAGAAACGTGAAGCCCATGCCAAGTATACTAATACCATTCTTCCCAAAGTTCAGAATTATAAAACTATGTTTGGTTTTTAATTTCAGTATTCTTCCACAGGAAATTCCCTGCAACAATGCCAAAAGTAGGACCCTGTTTGACAAGTAACCATGAAATCATGAAAGTACAGTAAGAAAATACCAGAACTTCAAACGAAGAATATTGAGATCAAGATTAATCTTTCAAGAATATGTATGGAACCCAACTCAACAATAATTTGAACACAGAATTTCAGAATTTCAGCATCTGGGGACCTCTTTTTGAAAATACAAAGGGGCGCCTGGGTGGCTCAGTCGGTTGAGTGTCCGACTTCAGCTCAGGTCACGATCTCACGGTTCATGAGTTCGAGCCCCGCGTCAGGCTCTGGGCTGATGGCTCAGAGCCTGGAGCCTGCTTCCGATTCTGTGTCTCCCTCTCTCTCTGCCCCTCCCCCATTCATGCTCTGTCTCTCTCTGTCTCAAAAATAAACATTAAAAAAAATACATATAAAGCAATCTAATTTTATTTCATCCACACCAATTTGATTATTTCTATAGTAAGTGGTCTAAGGAAATTGGTATGACCCATGAAACCAGATAAGTTAGTATTATCAAATATCCTAAAACATGCCAAATTTATCCATCTTTGATCTTGTCATAAAATTAAGCTTATAATTCAGCTGTATAAGAAAGACATTGAGTGTAGAATTATCCCATTACTGAAGTTGATCCATTCCTGTCAAACAGGTTTGATTAGTGGTTTTTATATTTTTAAAAATGAAAAACACTTTCTTCAAACATTTTATAAACAGCTCCGTGTATTAAGTAGCAAGAGCCAGAATCTGTCTGCGAGAAGCAAGAGAAAAAGTCTAGAAAAGCTGTCTGCTTTTCTAAATCCCTAGGAATTTACACAGCACTGTCTACAAACCACTGGTCTAGATAATTCTTCAGACAAAAATTGAAGAAAGGTGATTTTTCTCTGTTGTTTAAGTTAATAGGTAATACTAAGCACAGGGATAAGGCCATGAAATACAGAAGAAAGAATTTTGTAGTAGGAAGGAAACTTGATGATCACAAAATCTACTATGCACCAATTTTATGAATGAGGAAACAGGCACAGAGAATTTAACTCACTTGGCCGATATCACACAGCTAATTTGTAGCAGTCAGGAATAAAATTACTTTCTCCTGACACAGTCTGACGCTCTCCTAATACTCTACATGGACCTGGACAAATGATTTGGAAGTGGCGTATTTTGTTCCAAAATGCTTTAGTATAAGAGAGAGAATGATTCATTCTTCATTTTGAGACATAAGTACAATGTCGTCAGTAAACTAACACAATAATCAATGTATATTTACGGATCCTGAAGTCTCCCCCTGGTGTCGTGCCCAGTAAAAGACCTAGAGGGTATCACACAGTATTCATCCTTGTCTCTAGTGGGACAGCCATTGCCCAGCTGGACACGTTTGTCATTAGTTCTTTCACCATCTGGGACGCAGGCTGAGTAACAACCACCCGGCAGATGATCCCGGAGCAGTTCATAGGTTAAATTTGTTTGTGACTGAAGTGTTCCAAAAATCAAAGATCGTAACCATGTAATATTCTCAGTTTATTCTGGAATGTTCTAAATCATTAGAAAACGTCTCTGACAATGATGGGATTTTTAATGCGAATGCTTCCCTTTTCATGTGTCGTATTTTTAAGATACTCAAATTAACACGTTCACTCACGTGTCCCTGCACATTGTTCTTGCTGCTACTACCAGAGGAGTGCTGTGTTACACCAGCCCTAGGAAACTAGCACAATGACCCTGACAAGACTTGCTTATTAGGTGCATCCATATTAAATTGTCATCTTTACATCAAAAGTAGTCAAGGAACGGCAATGTCATATGCTTAGCCTGTACGTGGTAGCTATGTAGGGGCAATGTTATTTTATGGCTTGTTATCTCCAAGAGGCTTCGTGATTCAGGAAAGGAAAAATTAGCAAACTTTATTTATTTATTATTTTAATGTTTATTTGACATTGCTCTCAGCATTATTGTTAAAAGACAGAGGGCAGAGCATGAGCAAGAGAGGGGCAGAGAGAGAGGGAGACACAGAATCCGAAGCAGGCTCCAGGCTTTGAGCTGCCAGCACAGAGCCCGATATGAGGCTCAAACTCACGAACCGCGAGATCATGACCTGAGCCGAAGTCAGACACTTAACCAACTGAGCCACCCAGGCACCCCAAAATTAGCAAACTTTAAATCATACACACTATAGTTCTTCTTACATAAGGACATCTTAAGAATGCAAAAACATGCTCTGCTATATTGCTATATGCTTTTAAGTATCTGGTCTGTCCAGAACCATAGAAATGTATCTATAACTTTGCATTATTTATAGATTTATTTCTGAGCTACTCGCCTTAACCAATTCCATACAAAAAAGTGGTCTTTTTCCTTTTTTTTTTTTTTGTCTGACTCATGATTCATTTTTCTGATCACTGATCTTTCCCTCCTTCATGCACTGAATCTAGCATTCTCTTAGTATTTTTTTTTCTAATCTGAAAATACCTTCATTTATGGTGATCTAGTATACTGAGTTGCTTGAGTATTCAGGGCTATGTGGTATAAAAAAAAATGACATCACATAGTACATTGATGGTAGATAAGTAATCTGATAAGAATAAAGTCCTTGACATGTAGCCACCACAGTAGAGTTCCCATGGGAGTAGGATTGGCAATACAAAATCAACTGTAACTTTCAAAGCTAAGATGAGCAAAGATGTATGCGGACCATATTGTTATGGGTCTAGACATGTTGTTACTTCTCGTAGGAGTGATGTAATGGCAATTTGCAATATCATTCAACTTAACCAGCTGCAAATTCAACTGGGCTTTGAATAAATGAAGAAGAAATTGGGGCATTCATTCATTAATATTTATGACTTCCTGATAAAACTGAGGAACATCCAGACCATGTCTGAAGATTTGCTGAAATACTCCTAAAAAAAGTGACACATCCTTTACAACCTATTACAAAGACTAAGCAAATTTAACAGGAAGGATGTTGTCTTTATCTCATCCAATTCCCTCCAGCGGAAATTTAAGCTTCTTTTCGGCAGTCTGTTCCTTCTCGTGTTTTAATTGGTGTTCACAGAAGATACTATCTTAACACGGGTTTTGAAGGGACCAAAGTTCCACTCAAGAAAGTTGGAAGGCCTGAATGTTAAAGGAAAACTTACTGGAAAACATGAAAACAGCAAGATTATGTTTGCATTGCACGACAGTAAGATGAGAGAACAGTCATCAATATCCCATGGGAGAATTATTACACTCCTCATGAACTTTACAGGAAATGTGTTAAATTACTAAAGCATCTTTTCTCCATGATATTTTAGCAAAGGAAACAGTTTAAAATTTTGTGTCTATGGGCAGAAATTGAAAAATGTTAAGATTTTATTTCTTTTTATTTTTTTAAAAATCAATGATTATTTATGTTGGAAAGAGAGAGAGAGCACACGAGTGAGGGAGAGGCTGGCACAGAATCTGAAGCAGGCTCCAGGCTCTGAGCCATCAGCACAGAGCCTGACGCGGGGCTCGAACCCACAAACTGCAAGATCGTGACCTGAGCCAAAGTCGGATGCTTACCTGACAGAGCCAGCCAGGTGCCCCGAAAAATGCTAAGATTTTAAATACAATCTAAAAAGTGTGTGCTTGAAAGGTTCTTTGAGATCAGGAGGGATGGATGGAGGCTCTACAACTGACCTGGAAATGGTTACCTCTGTGACGCCTTCAACACTCTGCTCAAGGGTTGTGGATTTTGTTTTGGTTTGTTTTTTTTTGTATGTCCTATATATCTTAGTTCCTGAATCTTGATGGAAACTGTGTAAGTACTGACGATAAACTGGATAAGTACTCAGAGACCAAGGAATTAGTTTGAAAGGACAGACGTTAAGGTTTTTTTTTATCATAAATCGGGCAAAATTAAGGTTTTTGGAAAGAAGTGAATCTTTTATTTTTAAGAATGGTTCTAGAACTGGAATTTCTAAAGAACAAATATTTCTGAAATTGTTAGCCTATGGACTAGTAAACATAATTTTCCTTAAAGAAGTCTTCTTCAATGTTTTGTTATGAAGAGTGACACTCCTTTTACCTCACAGAAATTGTTTCATGTACAAAACCACTATTTTGAATGCTCATTATATCCAAAAATTGTACACATGGAGTTTTTAATCTTAACCTTCAAATAGCTCCAGGAAGCAGATATTGTCTTGTTCACTTAAAGGATGAGAAATTGCAGGACCGTAGAAATTAAGTAACTTGACCATGGTCATAAAGGCAATGAGTGACCAAACCACAATTCAAATCCCAATGAATTTGTCTCATTCTCACTCTATGAGAGCAAGCATATTTAGATTAAATTAGTTCTCTAGAGGATACTCAAAAAATTGAAAATAGAACTACCATATGACCCAGCAAGTCCACTTCCGGGAATATATCCAAAGGAAATAAAACTCCTAACTATGATATCTACACCTCTATGCTCATAGTAGCATTATTTGCAATAGCCAAGACATGGAAACAACCCAAGTGTCTACTGGTGGTGAAGGATAAAGAAGTTGTGAGATATACACAATGGTATACTAGTCAGCCATAAAATAAGGAAATCCTACCATTTGTGACAGTATGGATGGAACTTGAAGGCATTCTGCTAAGTGAAATACAGAGAAAAACAAATACTGTATGATTTTACTTACATATGTAACATCTAAAAACAAACAATTGAAAAAAAAAAAAACAACACAACAGACTCATAGAGAAACAGATCAGATGTGTGGTTACCAGAGGTGGAGGGTGGGGGAGTTGCAGGAAGGTAGTCAAAGGTACAAGCCTCCAGCTATAAGGCAAATAAATAGTAGGGATGTAATGTACAACATGATGACTATAACTAACACTACTGTATGGTATATAGGAAAGTAGTTGAGTAAATCCTAAGAGATCTCAACACAAGGATGATCTTTTTTCCTTTTTCTTTTCTTCTTTCTTTTCTTTTTATTGTATCTGTGTGAGAAGATGGTTGTCAGCTGAACCTACTGTAATCATTTCACAATATATGTAAGTCAAACCACTATGCTGCAGCCGTAAACTTATACAGTGATGTATGTCAATTATTTCTCAATAAAACTAGAAAAAATTAGATCTCCACAAATTTTCTTCTGATATTATACAAATATATTTAAAATAATCAGCCTGTAAGAATGTGTTAGCCTTGTCGCTTGAAATTCTTATTATTAAGGGGCTCTGATTTGCAATGAATGAGCAGTTTCACTGTCAGTGTTCCAAAACTTTAATTCTCAGTATACTAATTTACATAGTAATTTTATTCCAGTTTCTTTATATTTTGCTTAATTTGACAAGAAAATTCGAGTACTATGGAAATTTACATTAGAACCCATCTAGGACTGCAACTCCCCATATCGATAGCCTTAGGCATCTACTGATATGTAAAAGCATAGCTTTAAACAGATATTAGACATAAAATCTAGGATAAACCATTATGAAGAATGGTAACAAGCGTTGTTCATTTATTTGTAAGAAGATAGGTTGGTGTTGGTGAGACAAAATATCAGGAAGGAAAACAAGAGTGTTGTATTAAATTGAATAAATAAGCCCTGAAAATTATTCTTAAAAGCTGTGTGTGTGTGCGTGTGTGTGTGTGTGTGTGTGTGTGTGTGTACATAAAAATAGTAATAGTTGGCTCTGCTAAGGGAATGGTAAGATGAACATTTTAAATATTGTCAAGGAGAATATAAATTGCCTCTTTTAAATGTTTTTAATGTTTATTTTTGAGAGACAGAGACAGAGCGCGAGCAGAGGAAGAGCAGAGAGATAGAGAGGGAGACACAGAATCCGAAGCAGGCTCCAGGCTCTGAGCTGTCAGCACAGAGCCCGAGGGAGGGCTCGAACTCAAGAACTGTGAGATCATGACCTGAGCTGAAGTCTGACACTTAACGGACTGAGTCACTCAGCTACCCCGAGAATATAAATTGCCTTAATGTCAGTTAGAATATAAGTTACCTCACTATATATGCCCAGGCACTTAAAAATATTTGGCAAGAGTCTTAAAATATTTAAACTTTGTTACCACATAATTGAACTTCTAGAATCTCTTAGGCTAAAATTAACCAAAGATGCCGATAGAACTTATACACAATTTTGCTGTTCATGGTATTATTTTACATAGCAAAATGTTGGACACAATTTTATGTCCCACAATAAGGCAATGTCTAAAAATTATGCTAGATTTTACAACAGATAATTGTCTAATAATTGAAATTATATTTCAAAAACATGTGATGGCATGATGAAGAGTAGATTATAAAGTTATCTATAGTAGGAACTCAGTTTTATGTGTCCATACGCTCATAGGGAAAATAGAAAAATACCAAAATATTGATAGTGGTCATCTCTAATAAAGTTTATTTTCTTCTTTATTGTTGTCTATTTCTATTCCGGAAGTTTGTGTATTGTATTTTTATTCTTTTTTTTTAAGTGTGTTTATTTATTTTGGAGAGAGTGCACACATGAATGGGGGAGGGGCAGAGAGAGAGGGAGAGAGAATCTCCAGCAGTAGGCTATGCTCCAGTAGAATATATTTAGACTTACATTTGCATTTTTACCTTTATAAATCCAGATAGCCTTAATATAAAATTATACAGATATTATTTATATTTATTTATTTGTACCTACAAGTTTATGACAGGAATAATGACAGGAATGGATCTCATTCTAATGCCTTACACTCAAATAAGAGAAATGAAACCCAAGATTGACAGCAAAGGGGAAGATAAGTTAGATATGCCTTGGAGAATTCTCATTCCAGGTGGCAACACAAAGCTGTATTTGTCATTTTAGAAAAATCACAACAAAATCCCTGCTTGCTGATTTTGTTGTTGTTGTTGTTGAAAAATCAGGCCAGTATTTTTTTTATTTGTACCAAATAAATGAATATACAGCACATGAAAGAGCTGCTAGGTCTAAATCCACTATTTTAATCAATGCTGAATAGCAGCACTGGGCTGGTTCCAAGGAAACGTATTGTTATAGTTGACAACCTTCACCGACTACTCTAGAACGTTATTTTAAAGGCCTCGGGAATTAAAATTAAAACAAATGCCTTAAGCCTTTTCAAAACTCTGTCCCAGAAAATAAAAGCCAAGCGCCTGTTCCCCAGAGCAATATGGAGAGATGCATTTGGCTGAGGTTGAAATATCTCTTTAATGTGAGCAACGGGAAGAGCTATGTTTGAACAATGCTAAGTAACCCTCTTCTGAAGATTAAAGAAAAACGAAACAAAACAAAACAAAACACAAATGTAGGGTTATTTAATCAACAACACCCATTCTAAAATAGAAAATGGCCCTGATACATTCAAAATCATTGTACACAACTTCCAAACTCTAATTTGGCACATACAGCATTGTGAATAAGTAAAATTAAGTATCCAGTTCTCCTTTAATATTCTCTTAACAGAATAAAACAGAGCAAAACATGACCCATCTCAACCAGTTGTGACTTTCATTAGCTTCTTTTCAAGAGTTATAGCTTAGAAAGGAAATCTGTAGCAAGGTTGCTTTCCTGTGACAGAATTCTAAACGCTTATGTAACTATAAATCATGATTTTGGGCGGTGCCTGGGGGCTCAATCGGTTAAGCATCTAACTTCCGCTCAGGTCATGATCTCACAGTTTGTGGGTTTGAGCCCGCATCAGGCTCTGCACTGACAGCTCAGAGCCTGGAGCCTGCTTCGGATTCTGTGTCTCCTCTCTCTCTGCCCCTCCCCTGCTTGCACTGTCTCTCTCTCTCTCTCTCTCAAAAATAAAAAAAAAAAAAAAAAACATTAAAAAAATTTTAAATGGTGATTTTTTTCATATTAAAAGATTAAAATAATTGAAATTTAAAGTGTTCAGTATATATAAAAAATGAGTTAACTTAAGATTGTCCCATTTTTCCCATTTGTACTTTAATACATATTTTTCTAGGAAATAGATTTAAAATATATTCATTTGAGAACTAACTGTAAAGTTCTGAATACTTATGATAACTCTTCCCTATGAAAGTGTTTGTGGAAATGATACTAGGAAGTCCAAATGGATTCTCCTAGTCCAACCCAATGCTTTAGAGATTAGGAAACCAAGGACCTGTCAGAAATCAGATAAAATGCCTGGGGGTGGGGGGTCCTGCCTCACCATCTAGGACTCTTTCCCTCCTCCCACACTGACCTCTATCTACACAATAAACGCTAAGGAAAATGTTGGCTAAAGTGACTCCAGTTTTAAAATTTATGAAACTATAACAGTGTAAGCTTTTTGTTTGTTTCCTTAATACTTCCTAAGCCTTGCCCAATAGTTATGAGCTGAAAACAATGTCATAATGCAAGTTCATTAGAGAGACATGCTATAGACCGAAAGCATGTACAAAATGCATTGTTTCTTTCCAGGATTTGAGCTCAAGACAAAACTCAAAAAGGCACCCATCTGCTTTGAGTCTTTATTTATTATAATAACATACTGAAATAATAAGAGGTCAAAATGGTAACATTTTCAGAAGATGCTCTTCAATGGAGTGCATTAAATTGAGTTTTCCAGGTTAGTAAAATATGAAGTCGTTTTTGTTCATCTGGGGGAATATAGTATCTTCACAGTTTTTAAGAAACTCTAGATAAGATATAAATCGAGGTGACCATCTCAATAGAGGACTTAGGAAATTACTTAGTGGCCGTGACTATTCCATTGTAATTAATGAGACTTTTTTATTACAATTAAACATT
This sequence comes from Herpailurus yagouaroundi, assembly GCF_014898765.1. Taxonomy (NCBI): domain Eukaryota; kingdom Metazoa; phylum Chordata; class Mammalia; order Carnivora; family Felidae; genus Herpailurus; species Herpailurus yagouaroundi. The sequence goes on along the minus strand of NW_024412413.1, from coordinate 28,868,368 downwards.
ACTCAGTGGTCAGCATGCCAATACAAATATTATCTCATCTTCACTGCTTTCTTCACCTATCTGATCAAGTAACAATGGCTTATCTAGCTCCACATATAAAGTTTTCAGAAAGAAGGATATGCGATATTATTCACTTGTTTTTACACTTCACTCTCAAAGAGAAAAATGGAAAATTAACTTTGTACTTTTGTTTGGAGAGGACTAGAGAAGAATGATTGGATCTCTTAGCACAGGAAGTTCCACTTGGCTCTTTTACTTCCCTCTAATTTTTCCATGAGATGGGGATAATTGTAGGAAGCTGTAAATAATAGCACAGAACTTCAGAGATTTCTAGTTTTTAAACGTACTTTAAGCGGAAAGTTTTCTCAAAGAAAATCTTACACAGAACTTCCATATATAAAAAGGTAAGGGTCCAGCTTTTATCTCTGAAGTGCATGGGGAGAGATCAGTCCTGGGAAATCCAGCCCTCCCCCCACCATTACTGCCCTGCACTGACATCTTTACACAATCCCATGTCTCTGCAGAACTCAGCATGGTTGTGGGGTGCCTGGGTGGCTCTGTCGGTTGAGCGTCCGACTTAGGCTCCGGTCATGACCTCACGGTCCATGAGTTCAAGCCCCGCGTCGGGCTCTGTGCTGACAGCTCAGAGCCTGCAGCCTGTTTCAGATTCTGTGTCTCCCTCTCTCTCTGACCCTCCCCCGTTCATGCTCTGTCTCTCTCTGTCTCAAAAATAAATAAACATTAAACAAATTTTTTTAAGTGCATGGTTGTGACTGACACAAAATGATACAAATGAATGGGAAGAGAATAAGTGAAGGAGTTAGTGTATGAGTGTCACTGCCTTGCTAGGCTAATAAAGTTTGTGTATGATACCTACACAAGTCTGCAGGACGCCCGATGCATTGAAATAGGAATTTGAGCCCAAGTAGCTAAGAGCTTTTAACTAAACTTAGAACCAAAAATGAATTCCTGAGAAACATTCTAAGTGAAGTATGTCTACATATCATGGTTAGATTAAGAATAATGAGAATAGGAATTATTAGCTCCTTTAACAGTTTCTCAATAAGTCTCTCTAGTAATCAAAAATATATCTTTCTTTACAATTAATTATTTTTATGTTTGGAAATTTTTGTGTCTAGAAGTAATTGGACAGGGGGAAAAAGCCCTAAGGTCTTGATATTTGCAAATGCTTTATGTCAGTAGACTAATAAAAAGCCAAGCTATAAAACTAAAAATAATATGTGCTGCTGAAGAATCCATCTTCATATTCATTTAAATAACTGGTGAGAATACGAAGTTCTTCCTGTTAGAAAGAGAACGTCTTTTCCAAATTCGGAATGAGTTATGATAATGAATTATTAATATACTTACTAATTTGATAAGGATATTGGTATATTAGCCCATATAGTTAGATCTGAAGAGGACCTTCAGTATGTTTTTTTCCCTCCAAAAAAATGTAGAACAGAAGTTGTGTCCCTGATATCTATTCTCCTTTTTTTCTAAGTTTTTTCCAATTTTAATTGGATGACCAGGACGCATGACCATTTGGCTACAGACTAGTTTTCCCATTCTCTCTTGCAGTCAGTGACCATGTCTGGGCCAGTAGAGCACTGCAAAAATATGTGCAATTTCTGAATCATTTCCTTAAAGATAAGTCTGCATTCCCAGTGCATCCCTGTTTCTCTTATTCTTGGCCAAGAACAGCAACTGAAGCGAATATCAGACCTAAAGATGGAGGCCCCATGTTGAAGCCAACTGACCAGACTTCTGCATGACCACACACTTACCATGAGAGAGAAATACTCTTCTATATAATTCAAGTGCCTGGATTTTGAAGGTTTTTTGGCAACAAATCCCTGGCCTATACCTTAACTAGTAATGAATAAACTTGGTGCCATGGAGGGTGCTGCCATGAGCAAACACATATAGCATTGTCTTAGTGGCTGAGTTGGAGACCATGAGGACACAAATACCACAGGCTGGAAAACTAATAACCTTTGTTATGGCTTGGCAGAATATTTAGTAAAACTGTCAACTAATGGGGCATCTGGGTGACTGAGTCTGTTAAGTTTCCGACTTCAGCTCAGGTCATGATCTCACGGTTCCTGAGTTCGAGACCTGTGTTGGGCTCTCTGCTGACAGTACAGAGCCCGGAGCCTGCTTCAGATTCTGTCTCCCTCTCTCTCTGCCCCTTCCCCGCTCTCTCTCTCTCTCTCTCTCTCTCAAAAATAAATAGAAACATGAAAAAAAAACCCTGTCAATTACAAAGAAAGGAAGGCCATACCTACAAATTCTGTTGCTCTAAGGGAGACTATAAGGAAAAGGCTATTTGTTTATATTAGCTGCCCCTTGATACTTTTAGTGCAGTGAATATGATGTGTATGTGTAGAGAAAAATACCTAAAGGGGCAGGCTATTGCCAACAATTTTCAGTATGTGTTCTGCTTTTATCTCTTTCTGCAGGCACAAAAGTAGGGACAATGGTACCAGGGAAAAGATGACTTTCATAGCATTGCCAGCAACTAGAGTGGCCATGTGATTAAGCTGGGGCCAATGGAATGTGAACGAATGCTATGTATGAATTAAAGAATGAATGAATGAACATTGAAAATTGTCACTAATTATAGAGAAAAAATGCTAAAACTAAAAGGTTTATGAATTAAAATTATGATCTAATGGGACAAACCACAATTCCCCACTTGAGATTTAAATAGTACTATAAAATTATCTCTAAAATGTCATCAAATCTTCACAGTGAACTAATAACCAGTTGATAATTCAGATTACTTTTATAATTCGGGTTACTCTTGATTTTTTAATTTAATCCAATTAGAGGGAGAATATTTGATTTGGAATTACAATTTTTTTGAATTCTTTTTGTTTCTTCATGTTTCACAAATTGAGCATAAATTAAAAAAAAACAAAACTCATGCTAACAGATAATCCAAATTAGTTTTGGTCAGTCCAAATACTTGAACATCTACTCTCATATTAAATTCTTTATTTTTACTGATTTTTAGAACTTATCAATATCCTTTTTTATTCTACTTGTCATGGCTTATTTAATTATATGTTTTTCTGCATTTTAAATTGAAAGGCTTACTCAGTAGGTTCCTTTAAAATTTCATAGAAAACCGCAGGTACAGATGGTCCATTACTAGCAATAAAAAGGCAAATTAAAATTATGCAAAACCCTCTGGAATGCAATTCATTCCACAGCTATCTCAAGAAAAGTGTCTGTGTTTAAAATCTAATGTGATAAGACTTCCTGCTGATACAACAAATCATCCTAAAAGAAGTGTTGTATCATCTGAATTATCTGCTTTTGACATGAAGGAGAGACTACCTAATTGATTTTAATAAACAATAGCTATGAATAGGATTTCAATCTGTCATGGTTAGGTCCTAATTCTCTATATGATTTGATAGACAATGACATTCAAAATCACAAATTTCTGAACCTTGTATCTCCTATCTACTAATGTCTTCTTATAATTATAATAGAACTTTTCTATTACCTAGAATTACTACGCTTGTTAATATTTCTGTAGGGATAGTGGCTTAAGAAGCTTTTGGTTGAATGGGGCATGGTAGTGTATGCTAATAGATTTTGGAACCAAAACACAAATGGGTTCAAATTTTCTCTTCACGTTTTGTTATTTATATCTGTTTGGGAAGATCTCTTAATCTTATTCTTCACCTATAAAATGATAACAATTAAAGACAAGTCTTTAAATAGCTGTAGAGTATCATTACAGATGTGAGAGTACTTACCATAAAGTCCGAGCAAATATTAATTAGTGTTATACCTCTATGTTGGAAAGAGAGGAAGAAAGATAAACCAAAAGACTGTGGATTAGAATCTGATGCAGCTGACTGCCTTTGAGCTAATTTTCTTAGAAGTGTGAGGAACATGAAGAAAAATTTGCACTGACAGCAGAAGGGAGGAAAAATTACAAGAACTTTCTGAAAAGGAATACAAGATATGAATCAAGGTGAGTGGACGAAAGACCCAGTGAAGGAAGAAAGGAGGAGCGTGCTTAAGAAAAGTAGATGAGCAGGGGTGCCTGGGTGGCGCAGTCGGTTAAGCGTCTGACTTCATCCAGGTCACGATCTCGCGGTCCGTGAGTTCGAGCCCCGCGTCAGGCTCTGGGCTGATGGCTCTGAGCCTGGAGCCTGTTTCCGATTCTGTGTCTCCCTCTCTCTCTGCCCCTCCCCCATTCATGCTCTGTCTATCTCTGTCCCAAAAATAAATTAAAAAAAAAAAAAAAGTAGATGAGCAAATAAGTAAAGCCTTCTCCACTGATGCCTTGTCAGAATATACATGGAGGAGGAAAGACTACACAGTGTAAAGAATTACTGATAGATTACAGTCCTGCAGAAATTCATTCTGTCAATACCCCCCAAATAGGATCTTATCCATATGAGTGAAAGGATTAGGTTAAAACTATGAAAGACGAATCCTGTTCCTAAAGTAATTAGCCAGTAGATGTGGAAATGTTATACTTCAATGAGAATTTATGTTTGGATATTGAAGCACCAGTGTTACTTCAAGCAAAGAGCATAATCAGATTATATCTGATCAACAAAGAAGAAGGCAGAGTACCTCCACATTTCTGGAGCAGCTGTGTGGTAATTATTCTGTAATTAATTTCCTTTGTGTGTGTGCGTACGTGTGTGTATGTTTTCTTCTCAATATTATTTCTTCATCTTATTCAGCAATTTAAAAGAATCTTAATTTCCTGGAATTTGCTTGAAGTGTATTATGCACCAAGATGCTGAGATGCTGAGTTTAAAGCAACTTCCTGTGTTATTTCTTATAATGCTACTGTTGAATTTCATTCCTTGTACAAAATCTATTTGAAGTTAAAAAAACAAAACAAAACAAAAAACCCCAAAAAACTAAGAATACACTAGTCTGTATTCATAGCACAAAAGGTACTGTATACTGAACAATCTCATTTCTCATGTAACTATGGAGTTCTGATATGAAGCCAATCCAAAGAAAGATGTTTTTCCTAGGGCCCATTTTCTCTTTGCTTATCACCTAAAACCCTTTGAAAGATTTCACAGGGATTAATGGTCAGCACCTGGGGAGGAATTGGGCTGTTTCAGCGCTGTTGAGCTAGGTTGACACAGACAGCATTCTTCAGCGTTCTGGGGTACCAGGCACACGTTTTTAGCCTTCATCACCATCCTAAAGAGATGAAAGTCCCTTGAAGTCAGTGGGAGATTCATTTTAAAATTAGTTCTGTAGGAAACAGAGTAATGTGAGAAACTGGATGGCAGACAGTATTTGAATAAGGCAGACACAACGTGTCAGGTAACACAACTTTTTATATGAGCTCAAGTGTTGGTGTGGATGGCTCTGTGCGTGCATGCGTGTGTGTGTGTGTGTGTGTGTGTGTGTGTGTGTGTGTGTGTGTACGTGTACAGAAGACGCTGTGGGAAATGTGCATTTGAGCACTTGCTTTGCTTCATTAACTTCCATAGTTCAGGAAGCCTCTCAGCATTTGTTTACACACAGTACCTGTGATCACATAACTCTGCATAAATATCAAAACCAGTGTCCATCGTGGCAGAAGGAGAGTAAACTCTCTCTGGGCTTATGCATCCATGTCCTCAAAACACGATTTGTTTATCTTAGTTTATGGCACGGTCTTCATTGGAAGCAACTGATATATCAAAAGGGGTTTGAGACTGGATTTTAAGAATCCAAAATGAAACAGAAATAAGGAATAGCATTTATTGAGAAGAAATCAGAACATGTCGCCCATCTGATACCTCAAACTTGTAGCAATGACTGAGTTAGGGGAAGATACTAGGAGTCCACACGCAGTGAAATTCTCCTTTTGCTACTTGGCAGGAACTACAACAACACAAATCTGGAACTTCCCAGTAATTGACATGTCATACAAAAGATCAAAAAGAAGATATGAGTTCAGAGAGAGCCTGGGTGACTCGGTCGGTTGAGTGTCTGACTCTTGGTTTTGGCTCAGGTCATGATCTCATGGTTGGTGAGATCGAGCCCTGCACCGGGCTCCGTGCTGACAGTACAGAACCTGCTTGGGATTCTCTCTCTTCCTCTGTCTCTGCTCCTCCCCAACTCATACTTTCTCCCTCTCTCTCTAAATAAGTAATGAGCTTAAAAATATATATATGACTTCATTCCTGTATCTCAACATGGATCAGCCTGTATTCACAGAGGTCTGTAAGTCTGCCTCTCCATTTCTTTCTTGGAGTCAGTTTAGTAATTGCAGGGCAATGTCTCCAAAGGGTGAGTCCTGGGGGGGGGGGGGGATTGTAATCAGCAAGAGACACACTCTGGGCAAGAATTATAAAAGACAGCTTCACATATGCCTACTCTAGAAGCAAACACAGGTGCTTGTGGTGAAGAACATGCCTAGGTCGTCACTAACCATGTTAGTAAACTGCCAATCACTTCAAAAATCGAACCCAACTTCTCTGGTTGCAACTAGCTCACCACTCAGAAGGGAGGAACAACATAAAGTTCAAGGATTAACATGACTGTGTGTTTCCTCAACTTGGCTTCTTGGAGAATTTGAGTCCAAAGAGGAGTATTAAAGGAGAAGAGAGAGTTCCTCTGGGAGAAGTGGGCCATCATGAAGGGCTTTGCAGTTAGAGTTTCTGGTACATGCCTGTCACGGAGGCAGGGAATAGGGCAACAGGCAGGTCAATGTTACCACCTGGATGTGGCAAGAGATTAGGCAGTGATTCAGAAGTCTTTATTAGCTATCATATGTCTAGTTACAGAAATGCAGAGACACATGTATGTGCATGCAAGTGACACAAATATGTGTGCATAGACAAGTAAGCATAACCCCCACAAATCTTTACTTTTGCCCCCACCTTCCCTTGCATCCACGTCTCTCCAAGCAGAAGAAGCACGTGATTTACTTTCTCTTTTGCATCTCTCATTTCATAGCTCCCTGTGTAATGCGTTGCCTGCAGTGGGCTCTCCATCAAGATATGTTTACTAACACTGTGGCCAAAGTGTTTCCAAACAGTTCGGATTTCAACTTTGGGAATGACAATGCAGTTGACGTGCACAGGCACATTGAACCGATAAAGAAAAACTGGAGTTCTTGACCACTTCAATCAGACACATCTGCAATTAGCCAAGAAGCATGACTTAACTCCCACAATAGGCCAGGCACATGACCAGGCCCCTTGCAATCATTAATGCATTCCTTATTCGTTAGGCTATCACGTGAAGGATCACCTGACTTATTTGTGGGAGCAAACGAATATATTTAGGATACTAAAGAAACAACTTACCCTAAGGGGGGGAAATATAAAAGCTTTATATGAGGATAGTGATCCAAGTTGGGAGAGAGCAAAAGTGTGTATAAATATAGCATGAATATATATGGTGCATAGAAATAAATGTGTGTTACCACTACAGTCAGCTGTACCTTGGGTCAGCTAAATTACATACATCCATATAATCAAAACCTTTAAGAAAAATTATATCATGATAATATTTTTGCCATGTCACATATGCCTTTCCCTTGGAGAAGTTAATTCACAAAAGGCCTTCACTGATTTATTCTGTAAGTTAACATGGCAGGATAAATAAGACTATAGTATTTACAGCTGGCTCGGAGCTCTCTTTAGGGAGAAAACTAACTTTGTTTCGGAAAACACCTTGATATGCTGCTTTAGGTGTGTGAACCCCGAGGGGATGTTTTGGAATGATCTCAGAAGAGAAAAAAAAAAGATAAATTCATAGGTCCAAAATTTTAATAGGAATTTAAAAGAAAACAAGAAATAGGAGAGGGCAAATACCAGAACTTGCCATCTTTGAAAGGAGAGAGACAGAGACAGAGCTACAGACAGAGATAGAGACAGAGAGAACAAAGGGACATGGTAGGAGGCTCAGATTTTGGAACTCAATAATTCCAGAGTTGGGTAGCTGGTGGGTAGCTTGTGGTCAAAAGACTTTAAAGAACAGGGCTATCTAATATCCAATATTAAACAGTTTGGGAATGATTGCTGCTATACAACCCTCTTCTGTTGCCCCCATCTTGGTAAAATCTGCTGCATCTACAAATGTCTCATGGGATGGCATTTTTGAGAAATCAGAGTTGGATATTTCACCTTTAGGTGAGCATAGGGCAGAGTCATAAAAAAAAAACTACAGAATATGAACCACTCATAGGAACAAGCATTCAGTAAGCAGAAAAATTCAGCATCAGAAGTAACCATGAGAATATCAGCCATTGGAATCTTGTTGAGAACACCAGATTTAGCATCTAGAAACATGGACTGTTGCAATTTTTTAAGTAAATCTTGAAAGATGGTATGACCTTAACTGATAATGAAATATATTAATATCTGTTTAGGGCAAGATTGGGTGCTAGAATGAGGAATTTTTTAGTTAGCTCCTGAGACATTCACAATAAAGAAAAAGTGAGGCGAGGGGAGAAGAGAAATACGAGAACATTAGAAACATAAAATAACAGAAAAGCTGTTATAACTAAACTCAAATTATTTGGGCTAATGCAATAGAATGTGGGGGAAATTGGGTCCAAATAACATGTCCTGGGAAGACCTTTAGTTGTGTATATTCACAGCCTCCTTCCTGGGACCATTGGTACATAAGTCAGAGCAATTCAGAGATCTTTATACATTCAGCCGAAGTTAAATAGCCATCACTTGTCTCCCAATATAAGGATGATATCTGGCATGAGTGTTAACTAAAAGCTAAAACATAGTTACTCTGATCCTTGCCTGTAGTCAATCATAAATGGAGGTGAATTCTCAATCATTACTAAAACAAAGAAGGGCACATTTAAAAAGTGAGCCAAATTCTTCCTAGTACGTGTAGTCACTGACATTAGGTGTTTCCATCCAATCTTTTTGGTTATGGGCCACAATCAGGTTTTCAATAAATAGGTTTATAATAAGGGGAAATTCAGATAAAGAATTGACATGGAACATGTATATATAATACACATCAGGCAATAATTACCATATATAGCATTATCCATTGTGCACCTTGAGATATTTCTGTAAAAAAGCAGTTCTTCACAGTTCTTCTGCAGCATCAGATCAGAGAGAATATAATTCCCCTGCATTGAGCATGATTAGACCATAGTTGGAATATCACCCTCAGGCTTTTTTTTTTTTTTTTTTTAGTTTTTGTTTACTTATTTTAAGAGCAGGGGAGGGACAGAGAGAATGGGAGAAAAAGAATCCCAAGCAGGCACTGCGCCCAGCACAGAGTCCCAGGCGGAACTCGAACTCATGAACCATGAGATCATGACCTGAGCCAAAACCAAGAGTCAGATGCTTAACCGACCAAGCCCCTCAGGCACCTCCACATGCAGACATTTTAAGATCATTAAGAAAAAGACTAATGCTATTTGACACAACTGTTATAACAGCAATTAACATTCACTGAGTACTTATGCAGCTCTAAGCACTGTTTATGTGATATCTCAAGTTAATTCTTACAAAAATCCCATGAAGTAGCTACTATTCATATTTATATCTCACAAATGAGGAAACTGAGACTTAGAACAGTTCAGAAAAGCTAAGGTGTCTACCAAGATCACAGCTATGAAGCATCAGGTAGAAATCTGGGGTCTTTACAAGAATTTACCTGTAAGTCATCTGATTTGACCTACTAAAAATGGATGTCAGCTTCATGAATGTTTTTGAGGGCTTCTTTCTAGAGTCTCTCACTCACTCTGCCTTTATCTCAAACACCTATTCCTGTGTGCAGCTAACCCATGATGCATTTGGCTTTTTCTCTCATCTTTGAGTCCATGTTCATTTATTGAACCTAACAACAGATTAGCTTATTTGATTATGACTCCTTTGGGCTGTGGACTGTTTATCTTCTACTCTCTTCCCTCTTAGATTTTCTGAATTTGTAAACATTGAGAATTTGTTATGTACAAGATATTTTGTCAGTTTCACAAAGGGAAGCTACTAAAAGAAAACAGATAGTAGTTACAATTGAATTCTATATTTTAGAGAGCTTGTCTCTCTGTGGTTTGGAGGTGGGTGTTCTATAACTTATGAGACATAAGACAAGTTGAGATTTGGATGGTATGGTCCATCATATAAAAAAGAGTAATCTAAACACTTGAGTCTTTGTTTGTAATGTTTACCAGAGCAAATCCCAGCCCAACTAGTCATGGGCACATGTGCATTAATCCTGACATCCTGAAAGTTCTACAGTCACAGAGTTCTACTGTTTGTAGAGTCCCAGAGATGACCTGTGTGTACTTGGACATGTGACTATGGCCTGGGCCTTCTGGGCATCTTTGCACAGTTTAAATCCTAGGCTTATGTTAAATATAGAAAGGTCTCTTCAACAACAGAAACAGATTTATTCCCCTCCTGTATTGGATCATTGTATTGTCAAGTTAGTCAAGCTAAGAAATACATTCCCAGAATTCCCTTGTCTGCATGATACAGGGTTTTACCTGGGAATGGAGGAGGGGAGCACTGGGGGAGATTTTGGAGGCTATTAGTTGATACTATTCCTGGAAGGTCCTCATGGTTGGGTGAAAGGACAAACAGTTGCTGATGTACCTAGTGGTTTCCTTGTTTGTTCTTGGCTTATGTCCCCCTAGATCTAGTTCTCATCCTGGCTGCTGGACATCCTGACCAACAATGTCCCCAGAACCCCCAACTGATGTTTAACTGAATATCCTCAGAGGTGGTAGCTACACAGAGGCAACAGTTTCCAATAGACCTCTCCATAGATGTCCCTTGCACAGTCCCACCTTTGTGGCTGGATTTGCCTGGCATCTCAGATTCTCCATGTAAGCTTCAACCTATACTCCTACACCAATGCATTGGGAGAATGGGTTAAAGACTCTCGTTGATCCTCCATCATACCGTTCAAGGCCTTCACTTCCCCAGCTCCTCCAGAAATTATGTTGAGACCTTATTCTTACAATAATTAATTCTTAACATTCACAATGGTTCCACTGTCTTGACTCAACCCTGGCTAATTCAGACTCTTAGAGGTGTGGTGTTTTCGTCTCAGAAACCAAAAACACCTGGCAAGGCTGGGAAAAGGGTGGCAGGTAGAGGAGGGAAAGACAGCAAGAAATCTATTAAGAAAAGCTAGGAAAATGGCCAGAACACACTGAAGGTTGGAGAAAGGATGACCTATGCTATGTTACAGAGAAAAACACTGTCAAAAAACTTGCCTGCAATAATGTGAAAATCAGAAAATGTACCTCATGCATGTGTGGGTCTCCATCTGCACATATAAAGCTGGAAGTGCCAACTGGCTTCTGTTAGCCGTATATGAAAGGTGTCAGAAGATGGGCTAAAGAAATAACTTTTCTGTTTGCAAGCAGAATGTGGAAGAAATATGGAAATGCCAGGGCTTATTAAGCTGGAAAATAAAATTATCTTTCATTCCAAGTATTGCTGCCAGTAAAAAATTCTCAAGGTGAAATGAGACCCTGGGACCAAAGTCAAGTCAAGGGTTTATCTCTAAGAAACCCTGTTAAGACCCTGAAAGATTTAAGGCAATATCAAACACATAACCCCGGCGATGTGTGGAAAAACCACCCTGCCAACCCACAGAATTGTGAGAAATAATAAGTCATCATGTTTTTAAGTGACTAATAGTTCTGGGGTGATTTGTTGTGCAGCTCACATTCAAGAGTCATCTCTAATTAATTTACTTAAAATAATACACGTTATATCAAAATCTACTCGATATATAAATCTAAGCATGGACAGCATGACTCTCTCTTTCCCTTTACTCTAGATAAGTTAAATAATTCAGTTTTCATTAAGATATTACCTATATTCTAATTTGTAGCCCAATTTCTGACACCATTACCCTTTGCAGTTCTTGACAACGATGCACTCTTGCAGGTAATGCATGTTTTTCATTATAACAGAAGCTTTTTTAGTGTACCCAGTGGTTGAATACAACATCCTCATTGGACACACGAGTGTGAATTCAAACAGTTGCTTGATATCGAACAAGTTACTTAAATTCTCTGAGCCTCAGTTGCCTCATCTATATCATAATATGTGTTTTTCATGGTGTTGTAAAGAATAAATGAGGTTACTCCCAGCATCGAAGAATGTGTAATACACATCAGCTATTCATAGTCCTAAAACAATGATTTACCCTCATGACTGAGGGTCAAGTGAGATTAGACATCAAGCCAGGTTCAAAAGAAGAGCTCAGTTATGGCCTTACACGAAAGCAGGAATGTGTGGTTGCAAATCTACTGCTGATCTTACAAAAGAAATCCAGAGAGTAGACCTGCAAATAGGGTATCCCCCCCCCCTTGGACATCTAGCAAGAGAGATGTATTTTCTGTTAACAGTGGAAAGGCCATGAGATTATCAGCTGGGATTACAGTGGTCTGGACTAAACATGTTGGTACATCCAATGATTGTTTGTCCTGGCCTTACACAGGCTGATGTGAAACACCAGGCAAAAAACCATTTTAAGAAAAATATTTCTTAATTGCCTCCCTTCCATTTCCAATTTTTATTTTAAAAAAATTCCAGTTTGCTTTTCTTATGTCTTCACATTTTTAGATCTTTTTCCTTAGAAATGAATCCAAAATGGTAATATTTATTCATTCTTGGATTATTCGTTTCATGAATATTTATTAAATGCTTCCTATGTTCCTATCTCTATGTTAGATGTGGAGATACAACAGTGACCGAGAAAGATACGGTTTTTGTCCTCTGGGAATTTTCAGTTCAGTTAGAAATACACAGTAATGACCTGGAAATTATTATACAGTGTTGTAAGTACTGCCATAGAGGAACTATGTGCTGGTATTGAAGTTCAAAGAAAAGGCATATGTCCTTAATGTGGGTATCAGGGAAAGTAACACCCATATGAGAACTAAAGGAGAAGTAAAAGGCAAGCAAAGAAGAGATGCAGTATTGGATGCAATGAAAAGGAAACGCGTAAGAAAACACCAGAAGAAAGCAAAGTATAACACATCAGACAAGTAGGGGAAGAAGGAAAGTCTGTGTGGCCAAAGAAGCAATTGCAGAGATACCAGGATGCTAAATTGCAGACAGCCTATGCACCTTATTATGAAACCACCACCTGGAGGGCCATGAGGACTTCCTAATGGGTTTCGAAGAGGGATTTCTATCTTTAAATAATCATTCTGGAGGGGTGGAGAATGGTTTTCAAGGAGAAATGGGAAAAAAAAAATTGGAGGCTGAGAATTCTGCCAAGAACTGCCTTGGGAGCTAGGTGAGAGACCTATCCTAGGACAGAGTGAGCACACAAATGGTAGATGGGTTAGTGAATGATTATAACGTAGACATTATAGAACCTGTTGCTTAATAAGACACGAGGTGCAACTGAAATGGAAAATTTTTAGGCATTTGCAGCTATACAAGTAGTGACCTTCCTTCATGAGACAGAGAATATAAAAACAATAGAGGAGAAACAGGTGTCCAGGATATGATGGTTAATTTACTTTTGAATCTAAAGATATCCAAGTTTGGATGTCTGGCAGGTGATTGATTATCGTAGTCTGGCTTTCACTGAGAGATTTGGCCACTATAAGTGGAAAGTATTTACTCAGTTATCCAGATGTTTTCTTCTGATGAGCATCCATTTCAAAACTGGCATTAGAGAGCCCGAGTATCTGGATATTCAAATGAACTGTTTTTCTCTTTTTGAAGGAGTTGTGGGATTCGAAGGCTGTAGACCTTACCACTGCATCAGATTTCCAGCTGCTACCAGTTGAGATTTTACCTTATCACTTACTTAACCTGTGTATTTCTTAGGACCAGAATATACATAGAGATTTTCAAACTGGTCCAGAAAAGCTTTGATTGCTTATTTTTTAACTCTTAAGTATGATGAGTATAATTTAAATAATGGGTGAATGAACAGCTGAAGCAAGTTGTTTCTCGACTGGCAAAACTTTTTGTTCATCATTGTTAATAATTCAATATTGAACTCAATTTGTAATAACATTACAGAAAATGCAGATGGAAGGTTATCAGTGCTACCTAAAAGATACGAGTTATGTTTCCTTTTCATTTCTTTTTTTCTTTAATAACTGAAGCCTTGCTATAATCAGGCTGGCAGTTTATTTTTCATGATGAGATCATTATGCACAGGCAAACTGCAATTGAAGAAAATTGGCTGACTAGTAAATTTCTACAGCAGAGATGCTTTTCATTAATGAGGAAGATAAATTCATTTATTGTGTTTAAAATGATTTATTTCCAAAAATAAATGGCAAAGACTGCCATCTCAGTAGAGGTAAAATGAGAAGCCTCTAGAATGATTTAAGGATAGGAGAAAAAAAATCACACATGTTCATGGTTAGAAGTCAAAGTGTTTGAGGAAAGAGCCTTGGCCAGCAAAGTTCCAGAGCTGTTTCAATGCCTCTGCTAGGTTTTTACACTTGACCAAATTAAAAAAAAAAAAAGAAAAAAAGAAAGAAAGGAAGGAAGAAAGGAAGAAGGAAAGGAAGGAAGAAAGAAAAAAGAAAAGAAAGAAAGAAAGAAAGTTAGAAAGAAAGAAAAAATATTATAGGCTTAGCAGATGTATAAATTTAGACATATAGCCTTTTATGTGAAATCCTTGAAGAGTTAAGTTCCACCCTAATGCAGTATCAATATCATTGGATAAGGTCTATCAGTCAGCCCCCTGGAAAAGCCTAAATGTGGCATTTGGAAAAGTTAAGTGCCTTACATCAAAACCTATCTTATTTGACTTTGCTGGTGCAGCAGGTATGAGAACGTAGATGTCATTCTTACAAATGATTAATCACAATCCTCTCCTTGAAAATTCACCTAGGTAAATTTCCAGAATTCTTTTAGATGAAAGCTTTTTAAATAATGGGCTATTTACAACTGTAGACATATTTATGATCATAGACTTGAGAAAGGAAAGGACAAAAATTGGAGAATGAGAGAGGGATTAGGAAAGTGGTGATGTCAGTGAAGTGAAATAAATTCATGAGACATGCATTCCTTGAGGCTTGGCTTCCCTTTCTAAAAATATCAAGGGTGCTCCACATAATGACAGAACTCTTTTAAGACTGTTGGTAAAGTGATTAAGCACCTATAACTATTTTATAGGAGTCCTTGTCTAGGAAGAAGGAGCTCACGATCAAAATAAAATGTGTAATTGTGTGCATACCAGCTGGGTAATTGAAAGCAAATTACTTAACTTCTCTCAACCAATTTCCTCATCTTCAAAATGGAAATTGCAAAGCTCACATTTGCAGGGTTACCGTCAGTAAGTTATGCCATTCTGTCTACACTACTTAAACCGGGGTAGTGGGCTATGTTCCTGGCACTACTTAAAACCACCAAATAAACATGGCATGCATTACTCAATGGTAAATAATTGGAAACACATTTGAGACATGCATAGGTGGAGTAAAATTCAAGATGAAGGCCAACACTATAAAAATATTCCAGACTTGCAGTGGCCTTGCTGGGTGTGTGCAACCCCTTCCCCAAACTCGAGACAAATAATATGAAGTCATTATTCCTTTTTCAAGACAATTTTAGATAGGAAAGATGAGAAGTTTTGTTGTATGTGTATCTATGTAGTGCACAGTAGGCCTTCCATAAATTGTTTTCAAAATAATAATAGAAACTGAGTCATCAAGAGCTAAATATTCAGTACAGAATAAATATATATAATAAGTATATTCATTGTGTGTGGATTATCTCATTAAGTCTTCATAATGCCAATGAGGTAGGTATAATCGTATTCCATTACATGATAAAAAAAAAAAACTTTTTTTTGAGAAAAAAAATAGTAAAACAATGTGTCTAAATCCTGACAGCTAATAAGTAGGAAAGTCAGAATTCAAACTCAGGCCATTTGTTCCCTTTTTTTTAATGTTTATTTATTTTTGAGAGAGAGAGAGAGACAGAGAGAGACAGAGTGCAGAGAGGGAGAATCTGAAGCAGCCTCCAGCCTCTGAGCTGTCAGCACAGAGTTTGACGTGGGACGTGGGGCCTGAACTCATGAACTGCAAGATCATGACCTGAGCCAAAGTTAGCCACTTAAGGGGCGCCTGGGTGGCGCAGTCAGTTAAGCGCCTGACTTCAGCCAGGTCACGATCTCACGGTCTGTGAGTTCGAGCCCCGCGTCGGGCTCTGGGCTGATGGCTCAGAGCCTGAAGCCTGTTTCCGATTCTGTGTCTCCCTCTCTCTCTGCCCCTCCCCCATTCATGCTCTGTCTCTCTCTGTCCCAAAAATAAATAAACGTTGAAAAAAACAAAGTTAGCCACTTAACCGACTAAGCCACCCAGGTGCCCCCAGGCCATTTGATTCTTAAATTTGTGCACTTAGCCACTATGTTGTACTGAAAAGTAAAATCATGGGTCCACAAAACTCCTAGATTCATGTAGTGGCTTGAACACTGGCAGGAACAAAAAAACCCCCAGGAAACAGCAACACAGAGACCTTCGCAACCCAGAATTGTCCTGTGAGAAGGACAACGCAAGCACACAGTCACTGCTAGGACTACTTTTTGCTTCACTCAAGGTCCCACCTGGGGATATTTGTAAGGCTCCCCTGCATTTCTGTATGTGTGTATGTATGTATGTAACAAAAGTACGTATGCATTAGATGTTTATTTATTTATTTTGAGAGAGGGAGAGAGAGAGACAGAGAGACAGAGAGGCAGAGGGAGGTGGAAAGAGAATCCTAAGCAGGCTTCACATTCAGTGTGGAGCCTGACGTGGAGCCTGATCTCATGACCAGGAGATCATGACCTGAGCTGAAACCATGAGTCAGATGCTTAACCAACTGAGCCACCCAAGCGCCCCTGCATTTTTGTATTTAAAGTACTGTGTCCTTAGAAGGCATAGATGATTGGCTAAGCCCGAGTTACATGTGTAAATCTTGGCTTTGGGGATGCAGAAAGGGGGGGTTTCATCCTTGGGGATTCAATTGAAGGAAGTTGAGTCATACCTTCCACTGAATCACATAATTTGGTTTGTTTCTCTAAAATATGAAAGAACATTTGATGCTGAGCAGTCAAAAAAAATTGCACCCACAAAGTTTTTTACCTAATGTGATGAAAATGTTCTTTGTATAGCTAAACAGAGGCTGAGCAGGTGTTCTCTAGTTCTGCTACATCTCCCCCGAAGGTTCTGCAACCTCTAGACCTGCGTGTTCCAATATAGTAGCCACTAATCACATGAGGCTACTTTGTCGCATTTGAAATAAGGCTATTATGAATCAAGATGAGCTATCAACATAAAATACACAGTGGATTTTAAAGACACGTGTGTTCAAATGGTAGTATTTTAGGTGTATTTGATTTTAACTAAGTGAAGTACATTATTTATCATTTATTGAGTTTTGCTTTTTTAACTTTTAATGTGAGTACTTAAAATTTTAAAAATAACATATGTGGTTCACATGATATTTATATTGGGCAGACTTGCTTCAGACTAAATGGAATAGTTAATATAAGCACTAACACTAACTTGGCCTACACACTATATTTGGAAAAATAGGTAGGAAAATGTGGAAATTGCTTAAAACATATATATTTATATATTACACGTATCAATGGACATGGTGGAGTGCCTGGTTTAAACTAACATTCCCACAAAGAATGACTATGTATAAAATGCATTTAAAAAAAAACCCAGATTGAAAGCATCAGTGAAAAATTAAAGTTGCAGCAATGTGAAAGCTAAGATCTTAGAGAGAAGTAAAATGCACTGAGATGAGCTTAATATTCTCCTGGCAATTTTCCCTCAAGGCAATTGCCAACTCCTAAATTGGAAATGTGGAAAGTGAGACACTGAGAAAAAAGCAGAAATCAGTTGCTAAGAAGACAGAGGATGCTGGATACATTGGAACTGTCATGATGTGCATCAGATCCCCAGAACTTACACATCTGATAACTAGAAGTTTGGACTCTGGTTAATCCCTCCCATTTCTCCCAAGCCCTAGCCCTTGGCAAGCACCAATCTAGTCTTTGTTTCTGTGAGTCTGGCTTTATTTAGATACCACTTATAAGCAAGATCATTAAGAATTTTTCTTTCTTTGTCTGACTTATTTCACTTAGCATAATGTCCTCAAGGTTCATCCATGTAATAACAAAGGGTATTATTTCCTTTTTTTTTTTTTTTTTCTCTTAATGGCTTAATTTTATCCATTTTATCCATAAGTGGACCCTTAGGTTTATCTCATATCTTGGCTATTGTGAATAATGCTACAGTGAATATGGGGATGAAGATATCTCTTCAAGGTAACAATTTCCTTTGAAGGCCTTCCTTTTAATATTTTCTTATAGTTAAGATCCAGTATTGAATTATTTCAGTTTTATCATGCTGAAAGAGTCTTTATTTCACTTTGTGTTTGAAAATTATTTTTTTCTGGATTAAGAATTCTAGTTTGATTGTTTCTATTTTTCAGTACATTAAATATATTCAATTGTTCCATTGTCTTCTGGCTTGCATATTTCCAAGAAAACTCTGCTGTGTTCCTTACCTTTGTTCCCCCACCTATCTGTTTTTTCCTCCAGCTTCAAGATTTTCTCTTTATTACGGTTATAAGTAGAATTGATCATTGATTATTATATGTTATACACAGTATTGATAATATTGATTATTATATGTCTTGATGTTTTCATCATTTCCTTGTGCGTCTAGTAACTCAAATTTTATAGTTTTCATCAAGTGTGGGAAAATTTTGGCCATTATTTTTTCACAAATTTCTCCTCTTAGACACTTCTAACTCCTGCTACCACAAAGAAAATAATTTGTGTTCATTTTCCAATTTGAATAAAATAAAATTTTACAATCAAAATGAAGAATGAGGGGGAACAGGACCCTTTCTTTCCCAATTCTTTCCTGAAAGCCAGACACACTCCAGTCCCTCCCACTCCCATTCCCCTCCCCAGACGACCCAGGCTCCTGGGTTGGTATGATGACCTTCTAAGAATTTAGAATATCTGGGTTCTTATGCTGGATTTTCACTTAAAAGTAGTTATTAGTTATTTAATTTCTCTAAGCTTCACTTCCTGTCTCTAAAAGAGATAGTTGGGCAAGTTGATGTTGTCCATCTCACGCCCAAAAATAGAGTTCTATCCTGATGTCAATTTATCTAAACTTGAAACAATAGGTTTTTTTTTTTTGTTTGTTTGTTTTGTTTTGTTTGTTTTTAATCATCAACTAACACTCTCAGGAATCTTCTCTGACCAGTGGATCCCAGTGGTTATAATGGATTTCTAGTTATTGTTTTAGTCTGGAGCCAATGTTCAACAATTCCCTGAGGTCTATGTGGATCCTCTTTTCTAGTGTGCAGTTTCCTAAATAAGTATTTGTACATTCCTTTGGGTAAGGCAACTTCCACAGGCATACTTGTGATGTTATTTTAAAGTTCTTCCTGAGGAATGCCCACTCAAACCTTAATCTGAGACTCAGGTCTTAGATTCGAGGAAGAGCCATGATTCTCTAAAATGGTGGCTTAAGTCAAGCTTCTCTGTCCATTTTACATGTCAAGTAGGACCTTAGGAGGCTATTCACACATTTAGCTCCAGGGACTGTCATAATCCTTAGTCATCAGTAAACATATCTGAGGACCCTATTCAGACCACTACATAGGCTCTGATGATTATTACAGAAAACATGCCCAACTTGCCTTAGCTAGTTAAACACCATGTCATGGTCTTAATCCTCTCAGATTCTTCCTATCTGCAATAGAAATAGGGACCCTATTTTAATTGTAGAGTTCATTGTCTCCCACTTGCATGGTGATGCTTCCTTTATCAATGTAGATATCAATGTCATGGTGAAGGAAGCAATCTGGACCCTTGAATGGAACATAAGTGGTGAGCACATAATTGTTCAAGATTGATAGATCTATTCTAGAATTTCTATTTCTCAACATCTTTGTGTTTTATCTGATATACTAAAGGAGTCTGTAATTTTAATTTCATTCATGATGGACCACCATTGAATCACAGTTTGTATCAGTTAGAACCATGGCATTGAATTCAGATTCTGTAATGAATTTATCAGCTATCAATAGACCCTTAGTTGAGAATCCTGGACATTCCCACAGTCCTTAATGAAATTTTTACCAATAAAATTTAGCAAGCTCTGAAAATCTTCTGAATATATGCCTTCATCCTGTGTTTAAGTTTATAATTTGTCTTTTAGGTCATGCTGATGTGTCCCTCCAATTAAAATAAAACCCACATAAAAATAGGGCTTTTGTCTGTCCTATTCATTGCTGCGTGAATGTGGCATTTAATGAATATTTAGTGAATGAAATAATGAATTAATATTTTGAGTTGTAGATCTGGGAATAATGGAAGGTAGTAAAACAAGAGGAGAATTGACTCCTTGTGCAGCTACAACTCTCTTGGGGAGAGACAGTGCAATGTGTTAGCACTTTGTAAAACTTATATGCTGAATTCTCTCTGTGTTAAGTCCTAGTTGACACCTAGGATATGTATAATGTGGCTTTTCTTATTACTAAAGATTACTCAGTCATTATATTCATTAGTTTCAATCCCAATGGCTTTGCTCTCTGTGAGAAGTAGATTAAGTAATAATTTTCTCAATAATATATAACATTATAAGTTTTTTTTAAAAAATGCATTATTGGCATTCAGAGAAATAGCTCTAAACATTGGAATGGATTATTTTCAAGCAAGAGACTTTCAGTTGAAAGTCTCCTTAAACAACTCTTCTGATACATACTTCAAGATGATGAATAGTGTCCATTGTATACTTCTTTCTGCTATGTATTAAGATGATCCTTTTAGGTCTTTTTCCTGCCCTGTAAGATGCTGCAATTTTTTGCAAAGCTAAGATCTGCAAAAAATAAACCTTGCCCTGAGTCAATTACAGTATATTTTAACTTGTAACTTCTTAGATGAAAGAAGGTGCAATGTAAAAAGTTTTCTTCATGGCTCTTTTAAGAAATTAAATAGAAAGTGAACTGTAAAGAATAATGCTTTCATGGCCCCTTTTCCTACAAAATAGCAGTATCCACTGTTGAACTAGGAAAAGACTAACCAACAAACCAGAGTTAGATCAATCTCTCACGCTTTTGCTTGACAGGTTGCCTGGGCTTGCCCTAGCTATTTAGTGGCAAAGAAGAATTAAGCTTTAATTTAACATCATCTGAAACCAAAAAAAGCATGCCAGTTCCCTAGACTGCCATTCTTTGCTTACATCAAATAGATATGAGAACTTCTACTGTAAATTCAGCAGTACTTCCCCCTGAAGCCTCTCTCTGGAAACTCCCCTGTTCAGGAGATGATAGATAGTATCTTCAAAAGCATCACCCCTCCATGAAATTCCTCTTCCAATCTGGACAATCTTCCCTGTGATTTCTCCTTGCCTAAATTGCTTTTAATTGCATTCCTGTTTGCTTTACTTCTCATCTTCTGAATTAAATTTAGCATTAATATGATGTGTCCCAGCAAGCCATGTAGTTTTATTACTTTTCCAATCTTGATTCTTTTTAACAGAGAGAAATTTTAATGGCTCATATTTCTTTCTACCTTCACCCTCATCAATGAACATTTCAAACCTGGCTTGAATATATAAAACAGAAGAGTGTGTGAACATTCAGAGAAGTTTTCCACATTAGCTAAAGGCTAAAATATTTAAAGCTGATGGTAAATTACATGGTACTTCTCAAAATTGGTGAGACTTGAAAAAAATAAAAAGTATTCTGAACATTCAAAACAAGGAGTCAATTTGGAATATTCAATGCAAATTAGCGTAAGTTTTTTTGGGGAAATGGGGTGTATTAGTTTTCTATCTCTGTGTAACAAGGTACTGAAAATTTAGCAGATTAAAACAACACCTGTTTATTAGCCCAGAGTTTTGTAATTCACAAGTATGACATGACATTGCTAGTTCTCTTTCCAGGGTATCACAGAGCTAAAGTCATGATATTGCAGGCTGATTTCTTATCTAGGGGTTCTGGGGAAAGCTGCCTCCAAGTTCATTCTTGTTGTTGTTCCATTTGTAAGACTCAGGTCCGCGTGTCCTTACTGGCTGTCATTCCAGGGCCGCTTGTGGCTGATAGAAGCCTCACACATTTATTCTTTGCTGTGTGGTCCCTTCTATTTTTAAGTCAGAAACTGCCTGCTGAACCCTTCTTAGGATCTGAATCTCTTACTTCCTCCAATTCTGCCCTCGAGACCCAGATTTAAAAGGCCAATGTGACCAGATAAGGTACACCTGGGTAATCTCCCTATTTAAAGATCAGCTAATTTCAGGGCTTAATTACATCTGCAAAATCCCATTTGCCATATAATGTAACATAATTATGGGAATGATTTCTGCAAATAATACAGCTTCTATCCAAAGAGATAAAGGGTCATCGAAATGCTTCCTTAGATTTCTACCTAGCACAGGGGGGAAATGCATAAATTTGACAAAGCCAACTGGAAAGTTCCCCATTTGGCTAGTTTTCCTTCAGCAATGCCAAAGTGATTATTTAAAGTAATTAAAGGATTACTGGATAATATGGAAATTTACTTGGCTATTCAATAATAAAGTTTTCGTTTTCATTTTTAATGTAACACGAGTAGAGATCAAAGTCATAAAAATACTTATAGATGTGCTGACACGATGATTCTCAGGAAACAACTTAAAATATTTTTTTCTTATAAAGCGTTTTAATCTATTTAAGCCACCCTAGCTTCAACAGTCGCATATAGAAATAAAGACTTTGACAGGTAAGTAGCTAATGAATGCAATAGAATTTTCATCACCTTGTCATTTGCTGCCACCAGTGCCACCACCTCTGCACTCCAGGCAATTAGCTGTTTGAAGAAGGGTCCAAGGCCCTGAAATGGTGTTGGAGCTTGTGTGTGGAATGACACCAACTTGACTCAGTGCTAAATATGCTGGAAAAGAGTAAATGGTCAAAAGTAGCTCGTAGTTCAGAGTAATACATTTGAAAACGAAAGCCATGTGTGGTGAGTGCAATCACGTTAATAAAGATACAAGAACACATTGCTCTAACACCGTGAGATTCATTTGAAAGGGTAAGAAAATAATTTACAAATCAAAAAAAATGACTGTACGTAAAATTTCTAATTTTCTTTAATAAAAATTATCCCACCAACTACATTTTTCATTGTTTCATTTTGACAATTTCAGTCCTTCACAAATCAGACTTTCTATGTGAATATTTTGAATGCTCCCTCTTATGTCCAAATTCACTTGAATTCCTACGTCATGACATCGAATCGAAATTCCTCATTCGACTAAAACAACACAGACATCACAACAGGCAAATGCCACTACCAAAATGAAACTAAACTACTCTTCATTAGACATCCTCTTAACATTTCTCAGACTGTGTATGTAAAGAATTGCATGCAAGGATTTGTCTTACAGATTGTTAGGCACTTACCAAGTAGCAAAAAATGTTTATAGTGTCCTGAACTTAAAAACATTTTCTCCTTGTCATCAAAAACGGAGTTATTTCCTCTTTGAACTCATAGGAAGCTGCTCACTACCCGGGGTTGCTGATACTTACTGCTCAGATACTATGATAATAACTGCCACCGACTGACGATTATTATATCTAAGAGACTGCTCAAAGTATTCCTCCTGCAAACCACAAAAGTATCATTCTGATGTAGCAGGCGAAAAACTAATATCAGAAGCATTTAGCACTTTGCCCAAAGTAGTAAGTGGCAGAGTGAAAATTATTTGAACTCAGGACTCTTTAAATCCTTACAGCTAACCCATTAGATAGAAGACGTAAAGATCTAAAGCCAAAGAAAAAATAAAAATCAACTGGTCTATCTCGGTATGAGAGTCATCATTCTGTTTTAGTGAAAGCATTTTAAGCTTCTCAATCACCACTCATTGTCCATTTGTACCACATTTTTATTTTGTCAATAATATTTTGGGTTGGTTTTATAGCTACTAAATACAGTATATTTCAGATCTGATCCAAAAAAACCCAAAACAAAACAAAAAACAAAAAAAATCTCTCCCTTTCTAGAGTAATCAACATAGGAGAATTGCTCCTTAAAACAGGTTTAGAGCACTCCACAAGCAAGGTACGCAACCATCAGTGTCTATGGCATTTGGATATTATGCAAAGAGAATGGTGGATGTGGAGGAAGATCCGGGAACAATCTGTCTGATGTGTGCTATAAAAGAACCAGATGGCACTGGGAGTCTCTCTGGGGACAAGGAGAGATTCCTGAGGACACAGATAGCGAGGATGCCTCTTACCAGGTAAAATGTTTACTAAAGTAAGGTCATGGTGGAAAGGCAGCTAAACCCAGGAAGGGAGTTGGAACAAAACCTGAGGTTTGGAATTTTGAAAAGTTTGATCCTAGAACAAATTGTTTAAAATAACTTTCGATACATTAAAAGGAGTCAATAATAAGTTTGTGAAATGCTATCAGATAAATGTGGGAATGAATGGAACACATTCACCATTCCTACGGTAAGTAACTGTACTTTGACTATGCTGTCTGGGTAGCCCTGAACCATCTACAACTACCAAGGCCAAGAACTGGACTTCATGAGTTAGGAGACCATCTGAAGGAGGCAAATTCACAATTCTACTCTTATTTCTGTCTGAATCTGCAAACCTTTTTGTAAGATTTGATTACTCAAGCAGCTATGTATAAGTTTACAGTACAATGATCACTTTCTATGTAATACAAAGGATAAGGAGTTTTTCGCTTTTTGTTTTAATAATAAAAGATACCCTCTCAGGTTGAATTGTTAAGCACAAACTGAAATATGTGCTATGTGGATAAATAGCTATTTTCCAGCATACTCTATTTGTTATAATTTGGGAAAAGTCCCAGATCTCTCTATATAATAGTGGAACCTTTTTGTCTGTAACTATAACTAACATTAGAGGCAGAAGTTTTAGCAAAATATTTTCAACCGCCAGGTGTCCTGCCTTTATTCAGTGAATAACACAGAAGTGTCAACTAAAAAGTTAAGAACATAGCATATGGACAATTATTTCAAAGAAATATATTAAGTCAGTAAGATTAGATACAATTTTAAAGATGAATAAGACTCTGTTTTGGCAATGATGCAGAGAAATGTATATGACATATATCATACATTGTTGGTAGAAATATTTTTCAGCTTAACATTTAAAACATTAAAGAGTTGTGTGGGTTTTACCCCAGCAGTTGAATCCTAGAGAAAAATTTGCACTTAGGCAGTTAGATATAATGCATATAAGGAAGATTATTGTAGCACTGTTTGTAACAAGGAAGAAGTTGTAAGATTTTATCAAAAGAACAAGTATTTTATTTTTTTATTTTTATTTTTAAAAAAATTTGTTTTAATGTTTATTTTTGAGACAGAGAGAGACAGAGCATGAACAGGGGAGGGGCAGAGAGAGGGAGACACAGAATCCGAAATGGGCTCCAGGCTCTGAGCTGTCAGCACAGAGCCCAACACGGGGCTCGAACCCACAGACCGTGAGATCATGACCTGAGCGAAGTCGGACGCTTAACCGACTGAGCCACCCAGGCGCCCCAAAAGAACAAGTATTTTAAAGGTATTCTGTACCTACACAGGCAAATGCCTTGTGGTCATAAAATTTAAGTACTTTGCAATCATTGGAAAAGGTACACCTATTGATTGGTACTGACATGAAGAGTTTTTTCAGTGTATGTTGAACAAATAAAAGCAAGATACCAAAAGAATGGACAGCATGATCTCATTTGCTTAAATATTGCAGCTGCATTGATTTGCAAATAGAGAATAAAAACAGCAAGAACCACACTAAGAAGGAAACAGGAGTTATCCCTGATGTGCATTTAGAAAGGAGAAAAAGGAAGATTAAAATTTTCACATACTATTTGACTTTTTACAACTAGAATGTGCCTTTTGCGACTCATAAAATAATCTATGGTTTCTAACTGTAAATGGTACAGTTTATAGATTTAATAGTGCCATGTAATTGATTTCATCTGGCTTTATGATGAGGAACCAATATTTTAACATCAGTGACATAGCTGAGATGTTTTACTAACCTCCCTCAGTCATTGTTTATGTGAAAAACTAATTTAACTGGTCAATTATGTGATTTTTTTTTCAAATAGAATGGTTGTTTTATGGATTTATATTCCTCAAAAATCAGTTAGATGATTCAAATAAGCAATATGTATAGTTTCTCTATCTTCACGTTGCTACAGGTGTTTCAAAAATTTTAATTCTAAGTATAAACAGTGCTTCTGAATATTACCACAGTTAGTTGGATGGGATTTTTAAAAAAACATAATGAAACTGCCCTTTAATATAAGATCAAACAGTTATTTAGTGAAATAATCAAACCATATGTGTTTAGCCTTTACTTATATCTTACAGAATATTTGCATTAAGCCTATCATAACATGTGTTTCATAAGATAATCACTGGCATTAATCACCCAGAAGAAAGCATTGTGCCTGGAATATTGTAGACACTGAATAAATATTTCCCAGCTTCTTCATTTTTATTGACCATCAACAGGACACCGCCTTTTGACATCCTTTGTATTCATGAAAAATCTACTTCATTAAAGAAAGAAAAAGTGTAATGTTCAAAATAATAAAAATAAAAGCCTCTGCCTGTGTTCAGATATAGGAACATAAAAATGATGCCTTGGACAATTTATTCTGGCCTCATTTAACCACATCTCTCATAACTATGACTTGGAGCTCGATAAGCACTAACTAAGCAGTACACCAGGACTTAATACCATCGGTGCCTTGTATTTCTTTTCTGCTCATGATTCTCAATTTTTCATGACTTTTCATTGTTACCAGTAAAGGTAAAAATCCTTGGCATATAAAGAAAAAACCCCAAAACTATGCCCATCCTACTCCACATCCCTCAAATGATAAAAGATTAACTGGGATGAACATATTCAGAATTTTGCTGTCAGAAAATCTGGAAAGAAGTTTTTGTTTTTGTTTTGAATTCCAGCATGCATGTGTATCTGTGTCATTTAAAAAATATTATTTAATCTTAAATTTCCTTCTAAGTCCTCATCTAGCCCTGCCCCACTGATTTCAGATGTGTTTTTCTTTCTTCTTGAAATCCATCTCCAGGGACGCTTGGGTGGCTCAGTTGGTTGAGCATCTGACTTCGGCTCCGGTCATGATCTCCCATGATCTCACAGTTCGTGGGTTTGAGCCCCACGTCGGGCTATGTGCTGACAGCTCAGAGCCTGGAGTCTGCTCCGGATTCTGTGTCTCCGTCTCTGTCTCTGCCCCGCCCCTGCCCCCGCTCTGTCTCTCTCCCTGTCTGTCTCTCTCTCTCTCAAAAGTAAAAATAAACATAAAAAACCATTTTTTTTACACTTTATTTATTTTTGATAGACAGAGACAGAGCACAAGTGGGGAAGGGGCAGAGAGAGAGGCAGACACAGAATCCGCAGCAGGCTCCAGGCTCCGAGCTGTCAGCACAGAGTTCCACGCGGGGCTCAAACTCACAAACCACGAGATCTTGACCTGAGCTGAAGTCGGACGCTTAACCGACTAAGCCACCCAGGCGCCCCTAAAAAAATTTTTTTAAATAAAGAAATCCATCTCCTTGATCCATCTCAGCATACCTCACCCTGCCCAGGATATTCTTCATCTTACCCTTTGTTGGCTGACTCCAATTCATTCAAGACATAGCTGCTGACACTGTCTCTGCCAGGAAGACTTGCCTAATAACAACTTCTTGGGTTAGATGTCCTTTCTTTGTGCTCCATATGAGCATCATGAACACAGATCTATTCTTGCAAGTATTTATTTATTTGTTAACCACTTATTTATGTGCCTCTCTCCTCACTAAACATCAGCTGATTTGTTGAATGAATGAATGAATGAATGCATGAATGAGTGAATAAATGAGTGGAAGAACATTTATTTCAACTTTTTGCCTATTTCAAGTTCTTAGAATCATTTCTCAAATCTTTATATGCATTGATATATACTGTTCATATGATACAGTGCAAGCTAGTGAACTAAAGAACCAAACAGAATAAATTATGTTCTAGTAGAAGGCTATTAATTTATCTTTTTGAAAATACCATTGATGAGACCAAAATCGCCAAAAGGAAGAGTGGCACTGAACAATGCTCACCACCAAGCAGTCTTTATTTAATTGGCATTTAAGGCATTTTCAAAGGATGCTTGGTCAAAGAGATGTATAGTAGCCTTATGCTGAGCACTATTTAATTATTTCAGTCCTCATCTGTCACATTAGCACTCTCCTGTCTCATTTTCGGTGCCCCCAAAGCAATGCAGTTGATGGATTATGGAAAATAAATCTAGTGTGGAAATACTGATAATTTGCTCAAGGTCAAAAAAAAAAAAACCAGGCAACAGTAATTTGCAACTACTAAATTGCTAGATGTAGTGCTTTGGCTTGCTGTTCTGTAACGGGAGGGGGACTTGACAAGAGTCAAAACTCCTTAGAGAAATATGCAAATCAAAAATTTGCCACCTTTCTAAATCCTTTTAATCCATCAGTTAATCTCAACAATGACCTACTTTTCAGAATATTGAATATGCTTGGCTACCTAATCACATTATCTCACTTCTCTTCTGCAAACTTTGAAGTGGGAATGATATATGTATAAATGAAAACATTGATAAAGCACAGCTGTCTGTCATATTTCCAATCTTCTCAGAAAAACAAGTGATTTATAGCGTGATGAGATCAAATCTTCCTCCATGGCATGCTAATGGCTGTATTTTAAAACACAGTTAGCGGAACTCATGCAAGAGCCCAGACTGATGACATTAACGTCAAATCTTTGAACAAATCTAGTTAATGTGAAAGCAGAAAAGAAAGATGATCTCATTTTCGAAACAACAATAAAAATGATGCTGTTTAGTAAGGAATTGAGACCATGAGAGTTTGGTGTTATATCTTTGAGCTTGCCTTTTATTAGCCAACTTTCCACTGTAAAATACATTAAAAATTCATTTATGGAGAATGTAGCTCAGAACTGTTATAAAGAGGGTGCTTTGCTGAGAAAGAATCATGACATAGTTAGCCTGATCTTGCCTTTACATCCAGAAGCATTTACTAAAAACCTATTGAGTCCCTACTACTGTGCAAGGGGCTATGAAGAAACTACAGAGATAAGGAAGAACATATCTTGCCTGTAAGTGTTGGTAGGTAGGGAATCCAAGATATATAAACACAACTCGTTAATATATATGTATGTTAATATAAACATAAAAAGATTATCTTATGGTGAATGTCTTAGTTTAAGTTCTTTAGAAGCAGAAGCTAATACACAGATTTTTAATCAAATAAAACTTATTGAGGATCTCTTTTAGAAGAAAGAAGGTGATTGGGGCACCTGGGTGGCTCAGTTGGTTAAGCTTCCAACTTGGGCTCAGGTTATGATCTCATAGTTTGTGAGTTTGAGCCCTGCATCTGGCTCTGTGCTGACAGCTTGGAGCCTGGAGCCTGCTTCGAATTCTGTCTCTCTCTCTCTCTCTTTCTCTCTCTGCCTCTCCCCCACTCGCACTCTGTCTCTCTCTCTCTCTCTCTCTCTCTCTCTCTCTCTCTCTCAAAAATAAATAAACATTAAAAAAAAAGAAGAAGAAGAGAGAAGGTGATGGAAGCAGGATAGAACAGAGGAAAAGAAAACAAGTATATAGTTTTAGATAGAGACTAGTTTCAGTCTGATCACATGGGCACGTTTTGGAAGAAGAGGACACTGTAGAATGTTTCCCACTGTAGAATGTTTCCCTCCCAAGGGAGGACTTTTGTATCCCATGCCAGTCAGTCATGGGCCAAGGTCTGCCTCTGGATATGTAGGGGGTGGGGCAGCAGTGCCTCCTGGGTAAAATAACTCCCATTTGTCTAAAGGCAAATAAATCTTTAGTAGAGTGGACAGCTGTGAGTTGTCATCAGTCAACACATTAGCAGAGAAAAGGTGTACTGGCTGTCAGGGCAGGATCATGGTGGGCCACCAACATAGTATCATAGTATTTAAGTATTGTTAATTTTATATCATAGTTTTTAAGTTCCAGAATATCAAGGAGAAACATCATTTAAGCATATTTCATCTTCTTTATGAGGAACAGATTAGTCTTATTTCAGTTTTACACACACAGTTGTATCACGTTAGGTGGAATTATGACCTCACTACTGTCTTTACTTGGAGATTAAGCATGTTCCTGGATAACATTAGGATTTGAATTGATAGATTTGGTAAATTAGATTGCCCTCCCCAGCGTTGGTGGGCATCACTCAATCTGTCAAACGCATGAATAGAACAAAAGAAAAAGGAGGAATGCACTCCTTTTTCCCTTGTCTCATTGCTTGAATTGAAACACCTCATCTTCTTCTCCTGCTCTCAAACTAAGATTACACCATTACCCACTCTGGTTCTTAGCCTTTGGACTCAGACTGAATTATACCACTGGCAGATGCACACCATGGGACTACTCAGCCTCCAGAAACCTGTGAGCTAATTTCCTATTTTCTTATTTAATAACTAAAATAATAATAATAATAATAATTATATTATATATATATTTAATATATATAAATATATATTTATATAATATTATATATAATTAGATTTTAATATATATTTAAAACATTAAATATACATTTAAATATTTATATTAAATATAAATTTAAAACATTAAATATGTATATATGTAAGTATTTTAAATACATATTATATAAATAATATAGTAAGTATTATATAATTAATTACATAAATTAATTATTATTATTATTATCATTATCATTATTATATTCTACTTGCTTATTTCTCTGAGGAACTCTGGCTAATACATCTGTGAATATTACCTTACATAGCAAAAGGGAGTTTGTAGCTGTGATTAAATCAGTGGTCTTAAAAGAGGAAAATTATCCTGGATTATGCAGATGGGTACTGTGCAATACAAGGATTCTTACAAGATGAAAGAGGAAGTCAGAAGAGTGAGAATCAGAAAAGGAAATATGATGATGAAAACAGATATCACAGTAATTCTTCACTTTGCAGATGTGGGGGTCATTAAGCAAAAAAAATGCAGGCAGTCTCTGGAAGCTAACAAGAACAAGTCTCTAGAAGCTAAATAACAAGAAAATGGATTCTTCCTTATAGCTTCTGGAAGGAACATAGCCCTATGTCACCCTACTGACTTTAGCCCAATCAGAGCCATTCCCAACTTTTGACCTCTAGATGGTAAAAAAAATAAATTTTTGCTGTTTTAGGGCCCCAGAATTTTGGTGATTTGGTACAGAAATAAGCATTTTGTGATTTCTACAGTAGAAGGAATCTGATATAATCCGCCTGCAACATATGGCTGCCTGGTTTCCTTAAAGCATGTTACCCTATTTAAGACCCAGCTTTAGGGGCGCCTGGGTGGCGCAGTCGGTTAAGCGTCCAACTTCAGCCAGGTCACGATCTCGCGGTCCGGGAGTTCGAGCCACGCGTCAGGCCCTGGGCTGATGGCTCGGAGCCTGGAGCCTGTTTCCGATTCTGTGTCTCCCTCTCTCTCTGCCCCTCCCCTGTTCATGCTCTGTCTCTCTCTGTCCCAAAAATAAATAAACGTTGAAGACCCAGCTTTAGTCTTTGTTCCTGTCAGATCAGACATCCAGC
The DNA here is from genome assembly GCF_014898765.1 of Herpailurus yagouaroundi. Taxonomy (NCBI): domain Eukaryota; kingdom Metazoa; phylum Chordata; class Mammalia; order Carnivora; family Felidae; genus Herpailurus; species Herpailurus yagouaroundi. The sequence goes on along the minus strand of NW_024412413.1, from coordinate 28,836,803 downwards.
TGCAGCAATCATTAGAACAGCCTTGGTTGCAAGGAACCCAAGCTGTTGAGTCAATGCATAGCCTCTATTTTTTACCATCATGGTTATAAAATTCATGAACCCATTTTGCTAGCACTGAGATGTCTGAGGACAGAAGCTTACTGACCTAAACTAGTTGCTTATTCTCTCCACTTGGCGATTTAGTGCCTCTTCTAAATTTCCACGCAGTGATTTATTGCCTCTTGTACAATGGCAATCACCAATGATGCTTACACTTTGTGTCCATTCCCATAAATTTATACACTTGTCTCTTCCTCAAACTTCCTTCTCCCCAAACGTTTAGCCTCACTCATTAGAGGCCCTTGACCAATCAGCTAAGTCATTCATTACTGCTCATGATTGTAGGCATGCTCTTTGAAAAATCCACTTCTACTCCACGTAAAGTGGACGGACAGATGTACTTCCCAATAGTCTCACAATTGGTAGGCTTTTCCTGTATTCTAGGACCATCCCTGACTGGAGCTTTGTTTCAAGAATAACCAATTTCTATCTTGTACCCATAACTCAGGTTGGCCCGCTCATGAACTCAGTTTGGGACTTTTCCTCCTCTGTCAACTAGTCATAGTTCATGAAGCCATGGTTATGAGCAGAGGGAGTGGCATCATGCAATAATTGGTGACATGAATTTCTGGGCCACCTCTTTGTGTATATACACTACTATAATTTCTGGCCTGCTGAGCTCCAACCCCTGCTGTACAATGTCCATCTTATGATAAATTGCTGATCAGCCTACCTTGCCTGACAGCTTGATAGGTCTCATAATAACTAGAAGGTAAGGGTTACTTGATTTCCCACAGTCAGGCACTCGGCTTCTACTCAGGCCCTGCAGCATGTCATGAGCTATTTTTCAAATGATATATAAGTTCTTTGCTGCAGATGGCATGGCCTAGTTCCATAATGTTAGATTTCTGTGCTGTGATTCTCCTACTGGTCTTGCCAGGGGCTCTATTTGGCATCTTTCTCCACCATAGATACCCCTAGTACCATGGTACTGCCAGGTCATATGCCTCAAGTGGCATGGCTGCTGAAATTTATTATACTGGCCCTTTTCGCTCTGACCTGACTTGGAATAAACAGTCTTATATATAATCCAATAATTGTATCAGAGCAGTAGTTACACGTTTGAAATATGTTGTCTACCAATGGAAATCAGTATCAATGGGCCAAAGTTTTAGGAGAAACAGAATATTAGCATAATTGCAAAATATCTTTCCCAAGATGTTTATCAATTACAAAGAGAAATATAGTAACTTTATAGTGCAAAACTGAGTAGACACCACTCTCACGAAATGATCAAGATTAATATACTAGCATTAAGACATACTGGAATCTTGGACTCTCTGACATCATGCACTGAGAAGGACATAACTCTTCTGTGGTGTGATTGCCAAAAAAGTATACAACCTCAATCTGATGATGAGAAAATATCGGAGCAATCCAAATATTTTACAAAATAACTGACCAGTGCTCATCAAAAGTGTTAATGTCATGAAAGATGAGGAAAAATACAAATGAAATATAAATATAAATAAAAGATATAAATATAAAGATATAAGTATAAGTATAAAAATCACAAATTAGAAGAGACAATGGAGAATGATAACTAAATGCAGTATGAGATCCTGAAAAGGATCCTGGAAGAGTAAAAGAAACATTGGGGGAAAAAACTGGTGCAATTCAAGGAAGGTTCAAGTTTAATTAATAATATTCTACCAATGTTAAAATCCTGGCTTTGATAATTGCACAGTGGTTGTGTCCATTATAATCAGAGGAATAAGACTATGAGGTACATGTGAATTCTCTGTAGTACTTTTGTAACTTTTGTAAGTTTTGTTGTAAATCTAAAAATATTTCAAAACAAAAGGTACAAAAACATATATGAAACAAATTAACTGGATTAAATACTCCATTTTTTTTTAAATCCAAGTTAGTTAACATATAGTGTAATAATGAGTTCATGAGTAGAACTTAGTGATTCATCACTTACATATAACACCCAGTGGTCATCCCAACAAGTGCCCTCCTTAATGCCCATCATCCACTTACCCCATCCCCCCACCCAACACTCCGCCAGCAACCTTCAGTTTGTTCTCTTGTATTTAAGAGTCTCTATGTTTTGTCTCCCTCTCTTTTTTTATCTTATTTTTGCTTCCCTTCCCCTATGTTCATCTGTTTTGTTTCTTAAATTCCATATATGAGTGAAATAATATATTTGTCTTTCTCTGATTTATTTCACTTAGCATAATACACTCTAATTCTATCCATGTTGTTGCAAATGGTAAGATTTAATTCCTTTTGATCACCGTAAATACTCCATTTTTTCATCCAAATTGGATAAAAAGCAAACCCAACTACATGCTGTTTGCTAGAAACACATTTTAAATATCACATGTAAATAGGTTGAAATTGAGCACCATAAGCACAAGAAAGCTAGTGTAGCTAAACTAATATCGGACAAAAAATATGATAAGGAATATTGCCAGAGATAAAAAGAGATATTTCATAACAATGAAAGGGTCACTTCATCAAGAAGTCACAAAAATCCTAAACGTGCATGTCTTAATAAAAGAGCTGCAAAATATATGAAGCAAAAATTGAGAGAAATAACAGAAGAGTTAAAAAAAATCCAGCTATAATTGGAGATTTTAATAACTCTAAGTAATATTTAGGAAAAAAGTGGATCAGTATATCAGTGAAAATACAACCTTATTTTTAAAAATTGCCCTAAATGACATTTTTAGAATACAATGCTCAACAACTGAAGGCAGTGAAGTAGGATAAAAATCTTAAAATAGGGAAAGTCTTAAGAGACTGACCATGCAGATCTTTTACATTAAGATAAAGACTTTGTATTTAACTCAAAAGGCAATGAGAAGATATTAAAGAATTTTATCAGGGATGTGAATGATATAAGTCAATTCTAGATTGCCTGTTTACCAAAATCCAGTCCAAATATCATCATGTGAGTGTTAAGCAACATATTTAAATGGGTTTGGGTCATGAAGAAGAAGATTCTAAAATCAAAATAAGAAAGTAGATTATCAATACCAAATCATTTTTAACATGTAAAAGTAAAACTTTACTTTTTAAAAAATTAAAGAAGGAGATTTTTGATAATTCTTAGGTCCATTAGGCCAACTACGAATGAGTAATAAGGAAAGATTCTTTTTTTTAACTTTTTTAAAAGTGTACTTATTATTATTAAGAGACAGAGCATGAACAGGGGAGGGGCAGAGAGAGAGGGAGACACAGAATCTGAAGTAGGTTCCAGGCTCTGAGCTGTCAGCACAGAGCCCGACACGGGGCTCAAACTCACAAATTGCAAGATCATGAACTGAACCGAAGTCGGACGCTCAACCGACTGAGCCACCCAGGCGCCCCAATAAGGGAAGATTCTATCTTAGCGCCACCGCCAAAACACACATACACAAGAATGTGCTGTACACACACACACACACACACACACACACACACACACACACACACAGTTGAGAGCAGGAAGAACATGTCCTGGCTCAGAATCCTCCAAGATATTCTTGTAGGATGAATAAAGTTTCCCACTTTTGTTGATCTCCCTAGACCACAAACCCCACACTTCAGTCTCTTTATGATTTTGCAAAGTTTTACTCACTGCTATAGTAAGGGAATGTACAGATAATGGTTTTTATTCATTAAATGTGCTTTGAGATTAATCTTTTTAAGTACTGGATATTTCTAGGCCACTAGTCAGATGGATAACCTTGCAGGTCTCCATGTAACCTAGAGGCACATGTTTAGACCAAGTACAGTTCATTAGAAAAGAAGGGCTGAACACAGAGATTTAACAATGGCAAGTTAAAGTGAATTTTCTGATCCTTTTGGCCTCATAAATTTAAGGGCAGACTTAGCTCACACAAAACACTGCTTCTTCCCTGTAATTTCCTTTGCCTTTATTTGGGTCTCACAGTTTCGTGGGGCTACCCAGAAGGATCCATTTCTCGTCTTACCCCATGCCTGAAATAATCTCTTAACCTTTAGATTTCCAGTCCAAAGAAACTGACAAAGCAAAATCCAACCTGACTTGAAATGTAAATGTTGACCCAATTTTCTCTTTCATGTTGCTCCCTCAGTACTGATTTGTGTGAAATGGGAACAGATGGCAATGTGTTACTTGTGGGGAAAAAAAATCTTTACTTCTGAAATGCTCCCCTTCACTCAATGACATATTGCCATCAATAAATGTTTCATTTGCTTCATTTAATTACTCTGGCCCAGTATCTTTTGGCCACACAAGTCTAATAAAAACTCAAATAGATTATATTATTCTGGAAAGAAAGTGGAAAAATAATGATAATATAAACCATTTGATAGAGAAATACTAGAGACTAAAAGCTTTGTGTCTTGGACTGAAGGGCAGTTGAAGAGATGGTCTCAGGGGCAAATTTCAAAATAAGCTGTGGAATTAATAACATACAACTCTGTATGTTCAGCAGCCAACACAAAGCAGGCTTGAAGCAAAGTCAGGGCTGGAGTACACAAGAGAGCCTCAGTAGACCGAAGGTGTGCCAATGTTGGCTGACCCACACGGAGCCCAGAGCGGGTTATTATTCGTATAAAATAGTTTACGGAGAAACAGGCCTAACATTTCAAATTCTCAAATAGAACTGAAAAAAAAAATGTTGAATTGAAAAATACAAGAGTTCTTTTGGAATCAGAGGGGAGTTCCTACGGGGATGGACTAAAGGGAACAGTCAGCTGCTTCTATTTAAAACTCCCTTGTGTGTGTGTGCTTTCCCTTGAGGAAGGGCATGCAGAAATGTTTTAAATCCTCCAGTTTGCCAGTAGTCACATCAGGATAGGAACTGGTTCTCTTCCTTTTATCTCCCCTTTCTTACCTTCCCTTTCTCCCCCCTTTCCTTCCTTCCTTCCTTCCTTCCTTCCTTCCTTCCTTCCTTCCTTCCTTCCTTCCTTCCTTCCTACTTTTGAGGCTTACAAATTACTCCCTTGAACTTCCTTGACTGGAGGCAGCACACTGAAAAGCAGTATCTCTCCTTGTACTACTGGACATAATTGACATAAGTTCCAAATGACTTATACATTAGTGTCAGTCTGGATAATGGTGGAAACCATCTCTCCAGATGGTTCAAATGAAGGGAGTTGACACAAAGGACTACTCTTAGAATTCTCAAAGTAGAATTTCCTGATCATGGTCCCAAGCTTCAATTTCTAGAACTGTTTTGTGGCTGTATAATGAGCTGAAATTGTGGCAGGGCAATTGTAGCAATCAGATCATCATCAACCCAATAGTCTCCTGCAATCAATTTGAATACTCTTCCTAACATGGTCTGCTGATCATATTTAGGCTGCTAAGGAAGCTCTGGATGAATTATGACAAAAGACACTGGTGGCATAAAGGACAGGGTGATATTTGGGCTATCAGAACACCTAGGCTTGGGTCCTCTACCTTCAGTAGATACTGAACCTTAGGAAAGTCATTTAAGTTTCTCTGGGCCTCAGCTTCCTTATTTATAAGGTAGTGATAGCAATAGTTCTCCAAAACATAGTATTGTTATTATTTGTCACATAGAACTAGAATAAAGGTATTGATCTTAATCTAGTATTTGGAAGACAGACTACCTGGTATTTTTGAATCCTTATTTTAGCACTTACAAACTATTTATTTGAGAGAGAGAGAGAGAGAGAGAGAGAGAGAGAGAAAGAGAAAGAATGAATCCCAAGCAGGGTCCTCATTGTTAGCATGGAGTCCAATGCGGGGCTTGAATTTACGAACCATGAGATCATGACCTGAGGCAAAACCAAACGCCAGATGCTTAACCAACTGAGACACACATTATGAGTTACACATTATGCAACTCTCAGTGGCCTTGTCCATAAATGGAAAGTATTGTGTGACTTAGATAATACAAGTGTTTTAAAACAGTGACCAGCACATACTTCATTTATAGAAATTTCATATATAAAAAAATGATTCTTGCAACTATATAGACATGCATATTTAGATTCCCATTTTCAACTCTGTCCAAAACTTTAAATTGCTTTGTTTAAAAAATTCATATTTACAACTTCTTACAAATTCTTCTTACAACTTACAAATTCAAGTTTACAAACTTCTTTTGCAAAATGCTTAGAGAATCTCCAAAATTTTACACCTGGGAGCTGAAATTCCGAGGAATAGGTGCCGGCTCTGGTTGTATGCATTCAGTTCAGCGGGTCTGGACGTGAGTGCCGCGCCTGTGTGTGTTGTATCTGTGTTCTTCAATCTCCAGACTTCATGGCTAACGAATTCTCTCCTACAGTTTTCATCTTTTCTTTTGTTCCCAGACTCCGAGAGAACTTTCAAATTTTGTTTTTCCTCCATATCATTGATTTGATAATTTTGACAATTTGATTCTATGGTTTATTGTTTCTAGTGCCTGTTTGAATGCTGCTGCTTTAAAATGTCCTTATAAGGTGCCAGGTGGCTCAGTCAGTTAAGTGACCGACTCTTGGTTTAGGCTCAGGTCATGATCTCACAGTCATAGGATCGAGCCCAATGTTCGACTCCTACTTGAAGAATGGAGCCTGCTTGAGATTCTCTCTCCCTCTCTCTCTGCCCCTCCCCTGATCGTGCTCTCTCTCTTCCTCTGTCAAAATAAATAAATAAACATTTGTTTTTAAATAAAAAAAAATATCCTTATAACATTTCCTTACCTTACAAAATTTTAAGTTTCTTTTTACTAGAATCTGTCAGTTTTTTCAACTAGCCCCTTTTTTAAATTGACTCCTTTTCTATTATTTCACTTTAACTCTTTTATTATAATCTATCATCTTAGCATTTTATTGAAACCATATGGCAATTTTTTTCAAGTCTGCCAAGAGCTCAGACTCTGGAGTCAGGTTCCCTGAGTTTGAACCCTGGCTTTGCCATTTACAAAGCCATATGAGCATGTTACTACTGTCTTGTCTGTTCTTCATCTGTAAAATGCGAATAATCTTATCATTACTCATGTGAATTATAAAAGGGAATATGCATTAAATATTTAAAACTCTGTTGAGGGGTGCCTGGGTGGCTCAGTCGGTTGAGCCTCCGACTTCGGCTCAGGTCATGATCTCACGGTCTGTGAGTTCAACCCCGCGTCAGGCTCTGTGCTGACAGCTCAGAGCCTGGAGCCTGCTTCAGATTCTGTGTCTCCCTCTCTCTCTCTGCTCCTCCCCCCTTCATGCTCTGTCTCTCTCTGTCTCAAAAATAAACATTAAAAAAAAATTAAATAAATAAATAAATAAATAATAAATAAATAAATAAATAAATAAACAAACCTCTGTTGAATAACAGGTCTCAGAGAGTAACTAGCATTTTTCAAATGGCTCTTTTCCCCATAGCAAATATCTATAGCTGTTTCTTCTATATTTATATCATATCTATATCAACACATGTACACACAATACACACGTTTATGTCTATGCATATATGTGCATGTGCATATGTATCTTCTTCTGTATAATTCAGTGTTATATTTTTAGTCTTTTTTATGTTTCAGATTTTCATTTTTTTCTATATACTCCTCCTTAAAAGAAGCCTATCCAAGTCAGTGTTTGCCTATAAATAGGGTAGGAACATTCTCCCTGTTTGCCCTCTCGAGCCACCTGCCATTGTGAGAATGGTCCTCTCCACCATGACATGGATGCTGCTTGATGTCTCCACCCACCAGATACTGTCTGGTATTTCAGTCTTTGATGTGGGGTATATTTGTTGGTGTCACTGTTGGATTAACTTACTAGGAAGAATAGTATTTATCCCCAGTTAATAGATACGATCTCCTACACCAATAAGGATAAATTAAAAATTTGGGACGCCTGGGTGGCTCAGTCAGTTACGCGTCCGACTTTGGCTCAGGTCATGATCTCCGGTTTGTGAGTTCAAGCCCACGTCAGGCTCTGTGCTGACAGCTCAGAGCCTGGAGCTTGCTTCGGATTCTGCGTCTCCCTCTCTTTCTGCCCCTCCCCCATTCATGCTCTGTCTCTCTCTCTCTCTCTAAAAAATAAACATCAAAAAAATTTTTTAAAAGAATAAATTAAAAATCTAAACCTGTCACCTGAAAGAGTACATTGCTATGAGCATCTCTTGTTCAGCTCATTTCTACTGCTGCTTCCCCACCCTCACCTTTTCTGATTTATGGCTTAATACAGCTTATCTATTTATTTTTTTATTATTTTTTAAAGTTTTTTAATGTTTATTTTAGAGAGAGAGGGAGAGACAGAGACAGAGAGAACACAGGCAGGGGAGGGGCATAGAGAGAGGGAGACATAGAATCTGAAGCAGGCTCCAGGCTCTGAGCTGTCAGCACAGAGCCTGATGAGGGGCTCAAACCCACCAGCTATGAGATCATGACCTGAACTGAAGTCGGACACTAACCCACGGGGCCACCCTGGCGCCGAAATACGGCTTTTTACAGAGAAACTGTCTTCTGGTATTAGCGACGTTGACTACTGGTTTCTAGAGATACTTTTCAAGATACTACATGGTTTTAGACATTTTTCTAGGTCTGTGGATACAAAACTTAAAAATAAAGACAGTTCTTGGATCCTAGGTGTTGACAATTTTTAAAAAGGTTTTTATGGAAGTAAAACACAATGTAAAATTTATCATCTTAGCCATTTTTAAGTATACAGTTCAGTGATATTAAGTACATTCACACTGTCATACAACCATCACCACCGTCCGTTGCTGTAACTCTTTTCATTTAAGACTAACTCTGTCCTCATTAAACAGTGTCCCCTCCCCAAGCCTCCAGCCCCTGGTGACTACCATTCTACTTTTTGTCTTTATGGTTTTGGTTAGTCTGAGTACCTCCTACAAATGGAATCATACAGTATGTTTTTCTGTGACTGGCTTATTTCACTTAGCATAATGTCCTCAAGGTTCATTCATGTAGCATATTGTGGAATCTCCTTCCTTTTTAAGGCTGAACAGCATACCATTTGCTTACCTGTTAATAAGCATACATTTTGCTTATCTGTTAATTCACTGATGGACATGTGGGTTGCTTCCCTGTTTTAGCTCTTGTGAATAATGGTGCTATAAACATGGGTGTACAAATATCTCTTCAAGATCCTACTTTCAGTTCATTTGGATATACACCCAGAAGTGGAATGATGAGCTTATATGTCAATTTTTTTAAAAATTTTCTTGAGGAACACAATTAAATTCTACAGAACATGCAGGGGTATCTGAAAACATAAACAATGATTTTATGCTAATAAATTCAATACCAAAGTGAAATGGGCAAAGTTTTAAAGACACAAATACCAAAATTCATCCAAGAAAAGGATAGCCTGAATATTCCTGTATCTATTAAAGAAATTGAATGTGTAGTTAAAATGTTTCTGAAAGACACTGTAAGGAAACTGCAGATAGATATCCTTCATGAAAATATAGGCTGCATTTTTATAAAATATGCAAGTCAAATCCCTATATATGTTTATATAGTTTTGAATAAGGGATAGAGGAAAGAGTAGAACCATATTGTTAACTTTGAATGAGAGACAGAGGAAAGAGTAGAACCATATTGTTAACTTTGGCTAACCCAGGGACGTTAAGGATGGTGAAGAACTCATTGAGTTTTTTCTTTTTTTTACCTCTGTGTTTTACAAGTACACATTAATTTTTTTAATTTAAAAATGGAGCTTAAAAAAAACCCTCAAGGGATTCCATTTCATCATTTATGGCAAGAGGAAAATTTGAATTGAGCACATCTATTTAATGCCTATTATGTTTAAGCCCCCACGGATGGTGCTGAGGACACAATAATGAATAAATAAAACTGTATCAGTCTCAATGATCCTTAACAAAATAGAATGAGATGAACAGTAAGGAATAAAGTTCATGTCTGAATGACAGTTATAATTAGTATGCATGATCACTGAGAGCATGAACCTCCTCCCTCAGTTTGACAATACCTAACACAGTGTCTGGCAAATAGTCGATATTATTTAATCAGTTTTTCGTGAATGTATGAATAAATAATGTGTGTGGTACAGTGGGGCAAGAGAAAGTGGACAATTCTACCTGCAGAATGGGAAAGGAAAGAAGGGATGCATGCGTACAGGAGATGATTTAGTTAGCCTTTCTGAGTTGTAGGGAACGCCATACAAAGTAAGATGCGTATGAAAAGCTGGGAATCACAAGGCATGATTACGGAATGCAAGCTACTCAGCACAATTGCTGTGCCTAGTAAACAAAGATGGCTGGCTTCGGCAACAAGGCAGGAAAAGGGATAAGGAATAGCCTCATTTACCAAGATAAAACATTTACATTGGAGTTAAGAAGATCAGAAAAAAACACAGAAGTAAGGCTCTCAGAGGCAAAAGAGTATTTCTTTCTCTGACTGAATATATATATGTATCTATGTATACATGGGGACCATGACTGTTGGTCACCCTCTCTACGAAACAGTGAAATGGGAGTCAGGAAGTAGGTTCTCTATCAACAAATATATGTGAAGATAGCTAGGGTGTGAAAGAATGAAGAGAATTTGTAATTACTATATTCATTTTGTGAATCTCCTGAGTCTTCAGGAGGTGGCACCCAAAACTCAAACTCAAAGGGAATTGCTTACATTCTTACCCTGTTGTCTGGTCATGAAAGCAGCAACACATCGACTTCTTCACAAAACAATGTCATGGCTGCCTCTATCCCTCAGGTTTTTATGATAAATGGCCTCAACCCTTTCACTGAAATGGAAATTGTTTCCTACAAAATATGAACGCTCATGTGTAAGGCTGAATACACAGATAGTAGTATTCAAAATTCATTTTTATTTATGTTATAAAATTTCATCTAATTCTAAATGCAGACATTTTTGGAGACTGATAACCTAAGTATGTAATTTAGGGATAAATTCTTTTGACTTTAGAACTTCCAATTGAGACACTGGAACATTAGGAAAACTTGTTGAATTATTTTTCTCTTTTCATTTCAAAGTAAATTGTTGACTCAACAGCTCCTTATCCTTTCTATCTGTTTACAGGTATTAAGATTCAAGAGTGTGGGGGCTGTTCCCTGACCTCAAATTCCTGAAACAAGTATGAATCTGAGTCTATAAACACAACTGAGTAACAAACTTTGGTTATTTTCTACTTAATATTTTCTACTTAATTCAACTTAATATCTTACATAGAGCCCCCATTATACTGACCTTAACCTTTAAAACTTTTAGGATTTCTACCTTGTGGTCATACTACAGCTTTTGTTCCAGGATATTACCCAGGCATGGTATTTGGAAGGGTACAGAATGCAGGTGGGGGAGAGGGAAGCAATCTGCTTCTCAGTGATCTGTCCACATTGATTTTCACTGGAATATCCATTATCCCCATCTGCCTGGTTCCCTTCAGATCCAGGGATTCTCTGCTGTTCTGAGCCATGATTCCGGCATGGGACTTTTTTTCTTTTCTTTCTTTTTCTTTTTTTTCCAGACTGCATATGGGGCCATCTGCCTTATGTGCCCCACAGCTATTTCTTTCTTGGGTCTTGTGGCCTTCCCAGCAGCACTGTGGTGCACAGTTTTCCTCTGCTTTTGGGATACATAGACCTCTCTCTATTTAGCTTGCCATTTCTCCTCCACCCCAACTCAGAGGTCTTTTTATAAGGATATACAGTAAGGGATTGTTTTTTGTGTGCTAGTTTATTTCGAGATAATCTGTCTATCCCTTCAAATTCCTCCCTCCAAATGTTTAGACATTTTACAAACCAAAACCAGAAAGACTTGTGGGGAGTTATAGGAAAAGAAAAAGATAGTATCTCCAAATGTTTACCCACCATGTTTTCATATATATCATAGCCATCCTTTCTGTTAGGCAACAGTAAAACTGGCAAACACAGACCTTGTCATCCATATATATCACTTTGTTAGGGGAGGGAAAAAATCGTATCATGTACCTATAGATTCAAACTCGGTTCTATTTAACCAATGTTTATTGAACATTTGCTGTTTGTAAAGTGCTGGGCATAACGCAAAGTTGAAGAGAAACAAGATTCCTGTCCTAGAGGAATCTGCAGTCTAGTGAAGAAGAAAAACTAGAACATAAATAACAGTAATGCAAAACCTAAAATGATTAATCTGCCCACATGAGTCATAAACAAAGAGCTTTGGGAGCCCTGAGAAGGCGATTAATTTTAATCAGGGGATTGGAGAAAACTTCAGACCTAGCGCTGACTCACAGCCTACCAGTAAACAGAGCGTTAACAACTCTCTGGGCATTTCCTCAGCTCTCCGGCCTTTTGGGGTAGAGGGCTGCAGAGAATAGCTCACGGCTTCTTCAATCCCTGGACAAGAGCATGTGTGTGCCTTGGAGGGTCCAGAACTTAAAGTTAGTTTTCGCCCCCCCTCCCCCCGGCTGAGGAACTCTTCCCATACATCCTTGCTACCTCACTGTTAGAGGCCCCTCTCTGCCACTACCTACTTTTCTAAAGCTTCTGCCTTCAGATCCGTCCTTCTCCTGTCTGCTTGACTTTGGTTGTTGGTGGCGGTGGTCATAGCACTGGTGGCATTTCCTTGTTTCTCTCTGTCTTGTTTAATGTTTCCTTTAGCTCTCTTTTTTTCCGCTTTGGAGACTGATTCCAAATTCTGAACCTCTTTGCGCTTGGCATTTTCTGGCTAGCTAAATAAACTACGTTCGTGGGCTTCAAAGAATCAGAAGCTTTAGGAAAATGAAATGGTCAATAAAGCAGAAGAGGAAAATGGGATTTTTCTTTTTTTTTTTTTTTGTATTTTATTTTTGGGACAGAGAGAGACAGAGCATGAACAGGGAAGGGGCAGAGAGAGAGGGAGACACAGAATCGGAAAGAGGCTCCAGGCTCTGAGCCATCAGCCCAGAGCCCGACGCGGGGCTCGAACTCACGGACCGCGAGATCGTGACCTGGCTGAAGTCGGACGCTTAACCGACTGCGCCACCCAGGAGCCCCGGGATTTTTCTTAAAAAAACCGCTAAACCCTTAAAAGCATATTACTAAGTGTAAAAAGCCAATCTGGAAAAGTTACCTAGAGTATGATTCCAACAATATGACAAAACTGGAAAATGCAAAACTATGGAGACAGTAAAAAGATCATGAATAAGCAGAGTACAAAAGGTTTTTTAGAGCAGTGAAGCGGCCATAATTATGGATATTTGTCGTTACACTTTCGTCAAACTCCATAGAATGTACGACACCAAGAATGAAGAAGAATATAAACCACGGACTGTGGGTGTTAATGATGTCACTGTAGGCTCACCATTTGTAACAAATGTACCACTCTGGTGGGCGCTGTTGACAGTGAGGGAGTTTCTGCCATGTGTGGTGTGAGAGGATGTACAGGAAAGCTGTGTACTTTGCATTAATTTTTGCTGTGAACCTAAAACTGCCCTAAAAAATAAAGTCTGTTTAAAATTTTGTTTAAGTTAGCATGCAGTGTTTCTTCCCATCTCGCCCCCCCCCCCCCCCCGCCACCAGTTAGGGGCTGTTCTTACGTTCGCTTAACCATAACGGTGCCTTCTGAGTGTCTGTGCTAATCTCTGTTCGTCAGCTTGGGGGAGTGAAGTTGTCTTTCACTTTAACAGAATATAAGTGGTAGGTAAATCTTTCACTATCCTGGTCTGTGTTTTTTTTTTTAAAGATTCACTGTATTTTGGCTTCCTGTAATAAGGATTGTGCCTTGATGTATCCTTCAAAGAGAGACAGCCCAGATAAGAAAGGGCAAAAAGAAAGGAAAAAATCAATATGGGGAAATATCATTTCTGATTGCTGTGAAAAATCTCAATGCTCCCTATTTGTTTTATCACTCAAAGAAAAACTCTGATGGTATATAAGACTTAGTTAGCACCATACAAACTGTGTGAGGTAGAGACAAGACAGTCTGTCTTGACCAGTCACCATGGTAACTTCTAAAAGCAAAGATTATGTCTGATTAGGTTGCCCTTCTCAGGAAGAATTGACCAGGAAAAGATCTTTTGAAAAGTTTAAAATGAAGGATAGGAAGATACTGGTACTAATTTCACACAGCCGCTCTTCTCCCTGACTCTCCTAATAAGAGTGACTCAGACTATTTTCTGGAACCTTTTCCCACTCCCATAGAGAGCTTCCAACGACATCCTCCCCTTGTTGAAAATGTGCCTCAGCTCGGTTCTTTGTGGTTATTGTCTCCACAGCCTATAATCAGAATTCCAGATATCTTTGTGGTTGCTTGTAAAGAGATTGATGAATGTTCCTAAAGAAAGAAAAAATGATAAAAGAAGTGAAACATAATATGCCCTTAAAACACAGTTGTAAAAGGAAGCAAAACCTCAATCACGCCTGCCTTGCAATGATTTGGGGGGCAGGCAGGCAGCACTAAGGTGGAAATGTTGAAGACGCCAGAAGACTGCATTATGTTAGAATCATTTTTGTGAAAGCTCTTTGTGAAATGCTCTCTGCTGTGAAAAAGATCCTTATAAACAAAATTTTTCCCACCAAGTTTCTTCTAGTTGTACTAGTGTCCATAAAGCACAATGCGCATCAATTATCCTGTTCTTCCTACGTAATCTCCTAAATAACGTAAAACGCGAGAGACTTCACTGGAGGCTGACAAATGTAAAGAGGGACACCAAGTAAGGAAATGATAGTTTTACTCCTGCTTAACAGAGAGGGTAAAATCTTACTGGCCACTACAGTATCCTGCAGTGGTGGGCTTAGAGAGAATTCTCATAAAGTCTGCAAAATGTATGCAATCCTTCTGATGCTTTGTAAATCTAAAACACGGGGTGGCAAAAATGTTCTTATTCTTCTTATTTACATTGGCATGGCAAATAATTAAGGAATCAGTCAGCTTGACAAAGGGCGAAAAAATCTTTGAATCTGAGGTAAAAACTAAGAGTCATTCTTTTTTCTCTCTTTATTGAAAGCAAACGCTTTTTCTCCCTGATTATTCATGAATATTATAACAAATCCTAGAGAGAAATGCGGTAATAGACATCAAAATTAAAAATTCACAACTCTTGCCTCGAGATAGATCTCCACATGTGCAAATGGAAATGTGTGCATTCCAGAGTTCTTATTGAGGCAAAAGAGAACTTATCTAAATGTACTCTGTGGGCAAGAGGTTAAAAAATGATGATGTAGTCATAACAATGTAACACTATTTTGTTTTTAAAAAAGAATGAGGACACGCTACCTGGGCCAATAAGGAATAATCCCTGAAATATACTTTAAAATGACAGTGGATATGTCCTAAGTGCTTTTTGTATATTAACGTATTTGATCCTCACGACGATCCCCTTGAGTAGGTACTCTTAGAATTCCTGTATTAGAGCTAAGATGAGGAGCACATAAAGGTTAGGTAACCTGCTCAAGGTCACAAGCTAATAAAAGGTAATGTCAGGATTTGATCCTAAATCACCTCACTTCAGAGTTTGTATTATTAAACACTAAGAAATACCATAAAGCAATGTTCAGAATAGTGTATATAATATATAGCTAATGTGTAACAAAGAATACGCACGCGCGCGCGCACACACACACACACACACACACACACACACTCAATCCTCATTGTTCATGGATTTGTTTACTTGCTAAAATTTATTTATAACCTCAAAATCAATATTCACAAAACTTCCTAGGTCAAACAATGTGGCACTGTGCCTTCTTGTTTTTGTTCCTATGTGAACGGTGAGTAAGTGTCCTTATTACAGTGTGCTTAGTGCCCATTTTTTCTCATTTGTGTGCTTTTTATTGGTGACTTTGCTGTTTAAAATGGCCCAGGCATAGCGCTGAGGTGCTGTCTAGTGTTCCTAAGCACAAGAAGGCTGTGATGTGCCTCAGAGAAAATAAGTGTTAGATAAGCTTTGCTCAGGCATGAGTGATAGCACTGCTGGCTGTTACACAGATGTTAATGACTGATAAATAAGCTATCTTTAACCAGAAACACATATAAGACAAAGTTATATATTGATCAGTTTGTGACAATGTTGTGACCAGAGGCTCACAGGGACTTAACCCTGTAATCCACTGAGGAGTAATAATGATGCGGGAGTTGCTATGTTCACAGAGACTCTTTGGAACTCAACTACTATGAATAACAAGAATCAATTATGTACATATGTGTGTGCATATATATGCTTATGTAGGTATCACGCATAAAAAAATCTTAAGATTATAAAATAAACTGTTGACAGTGATTTTTGGGGGGGAGGAAGACTAATACCAAATGGAGTTCAGAAATGAGAGAAAACTTTCCTTTCTCCTTATGAAAATTTACATGTGTATCATCTATTGAAATATTTTCATGCAAACATTACAGAGAAAGGAAAAGTTTCCCAAAGTTTTGCATAATCCCACCTTCCTGCAAATGGATTCATAAATCATTTTCTAGGCTTTTGAAATGCAAATATAATATACATAATCATACTCTACTGTATCTTGCTTTTTTAAACTTCCGCTGCTGAACTTCTTTCTAGGTCAAAACATAAAGTAGTACCTGTCCCTCCTTTCCTTCCACATCCCGCCACAAACACAGCCCCATACTGAGACACCGACATCACAGATTTCTGTCTCTTCAGACTGCCCTCCCACGACTGGCATTTCTGCAAGAGTATAGCAACACATTTTGAAGACAAAATCAATCCTTGACTCTGAAATTTAAAGTAAGAGAATGGAATAGGGTATATAAAAAATGGGGGAGAATCTCCTCTAAAGTTTTGTGGATTTTTAAACTTTTGTTTTTCATCCCGAGCCAGAGAACTTGTATTATTTTTAATGTCTATTTATTTTTTTAACTAAAAATTTTTTATTTATTTATTTTTGAGAGTGAGAGAGACAGAGTGTGAGTGGGAGAGGGTCAAAGAGAGAGGGAGACAGAGGATCTGAAGCAGGCTCCAGGCTTGAAGCTGTCAGGACAGAGCCCAACGCGGGGCTCAAACTCATGAACTGTGAGATCACGACTTGAGCTGAAGTCGGACACTTAACCAACTGAGCCACCCAGGAGCCCCCAGAGAATTTTTCTTACAAAAAATTGGAAGAGAAAAATAATTTACTCTGAGTCATTCACATACTAGGTACTGTATGTATATATATTTGATCCCGTACCCTGGAGTTAGATATAATCATTTCCATTTTATGGAAAGAGAAAACAGACTTCCGCAGATCAAGCCATTCTTGTCTCTAGAAAGCAAAGAAGAGAGGCATGTTTTATACTCCTTTTCAGGCTAAATGTTTATGGATATTTTTGTGCTATCCCTAGTATTTGACTCTCGAATCTGCAGGTTACTTGGCCACTTATTTATCACTACTGCCAATTTATACAACATTAAATCGCATCTAGTTTCTCCAAGACCACATAACAGATGTAAAGCGAATTCCAGAACACGAGAATCAGACTGTTGTGCGCACGGCTCATTGCATTAGACAATGAAATTCTAACCTTTGGTACATCCACCTTTTCTAATAAAATTACTCTTTTGCAGGAAAATTCTGGTTTTGCTCTTCAAAAGAAAAAAAAATAATAATGATAAACTCCTTAACATACTGACATTCTAGCTTAAAGAAACAGACGTTGAAAAATTATAGATGCTTCAGGTAATGGCTTCTAGGACCATAGGACCAAGTTAAGCTGAATATAAATGAAGTCAAAGAATTATTCTCATGATTGTATTTCAATTAGACCTGCTGGTATCATCAATTTTTAAGTTTGTAGGTAATACCCACTAATTTCCTCTAGAGGGAGAATGAAACAAGAATAGGCGAACAGAGTATTAAAAAGTGGATGTAGAGTGATCTTGAAGATTGCCCCTTAACAGAGAAAAGACATTTTTCCAAAGCGGCCATAAGCAAAACCAGAGTGGGTAGTTTTATTGTGATATATTTTTTAAGTATAGCTGAGTCAACCTCTAAAATACAAAGGATCGTGTTTTTAGTTTCCCTTTAATTTTGAATAGAAAGTAACTATGCTCACACACAATTTCACCCACTTCACTCTTTATCAATTGCAACAATATCTATATTCTAAAAGAGATGATGAGCCTGTAAAAACACTTTTTTTAAAAAAATGTGCAATTAGTTCTTAGTATTCATGAAATAAATACGATGCTCATTTACTTAAAGACACAAGCGAAACAATCTAAGTAAAGGAAGCATTCTGCAAAGCAAATTACCCAGTGCTACATAAAATACTGCATAAAATGAAATATCAAGATGATTATCCTTCCTCACCCCACAATCTCCTTAGGATAGTCAATGTTCTGCTAAAAATGATCCAATCTTGTAAAGTTTGGAGACCCGGAGAAAAAGCACTGAAATAAGTGTTTATGTGCATTGTGCAAGGACTGAAATTCAGGTAGCTTCACTGTTATTACAGAATCTCAAGAAATAAACATCAAAGGGAGATGAGATCACTATCTCTAGAAATAAAGGTTTCCACAAGAGAAACAATCGTGGAAGAAAATTATCCTCTTTGCTAACAATATGGTGATCAGCCTTTCCTGCTTTCTCCTGATGATGAGGTGATGTCACCGGTCAGAAGCGCTGGCCTATTTTCTGTTCTGCCTATGGTGGGTTGAATTGGATGAAAATAAACATCTTACATAACAGGCCGGCTGTGCACTTCATCTTTTTTTTTTTTTTTTTTCCCAAGGAGATTTTCCCAGTGTGAATTCTGCATGTACAATTAACATTGGCAAAATTTCAGCTAAAAAATCTGTTAGGTTTATAAGCAGATTGACAATAAAGCCCTTGTATGCTGCCTCCCATTCTCCCCAGCCACCATACCTCCTACACACACACACACACACACACACACACACACACACACACACACCACACACATCGTTACCGCCGCAACCTCCACCACCATTACCTCCACTCCTCCCATAATCAAACCGGCTTTGTACTGAGAGAGAAGGGAAAGCAGACAAGTTAAAATTGAAATTGGTCTTCAAAGAGTTGTAACAAAACAGAAGATTGCAGATTAGAGCCATTGTCTTATTCCAGTGATATAAACCAGACCCCTTCTTGGGACTTGCTTTCTCAAAATTGAAGATGATGAATCAAAGATTATAAGCCTAACCAAAAAGATGTATCCCTATGTTAGTAGCCTTTATGGTCATGAAAAAAGCAAACCCAGCAGAGAGAATTTTCCATTGTAATTTGTAACAAGTAACACAGATTCTGTCATAAATCCTGTTTTGTATGGAGGGGTTTATGAATTTTTAGGCTTTGGCATCTATTGTAGAGGCTACTTATGGGTTGAATATATTAAACTGAGTGTTCAACTTGATTTTCCTAATTCCTGAAGATACAATAAAGTCAGAGGCGCCAAAAAGCCAAAATGAACATATACTTGAACAGTCTAGATGGAATTCATATGAAATCAGCATTATAATTCCCAGTGGTTTGGATGGAGCCCATCAACTGACTTAGTGGTCTTAATTCCAAAGAAAATAGTGGCACGGTCTTTGCTCAGTAAAGTAAATATTTGAATTCCTATCATATGCCTAACAACAAATATTAAATAATCTAAATAGTATAGAGTTGAACTTAGACTATCACATATTTTTATATTGCTAAGCACTAAATATAAATGTTGCTAATCCATAGTGCAAGAGAGGAAAACCACTAAAAGTAAATGCAAAGAAACAGATGATGAATAAAGATTACTTGACCCTTCTTGGCACAAAAATAATCACCATTTTTCTGTTCCAAGTAGAAGCCACTTTGGAAAGGGCCAAAAGCAACTCTCTTTTACTGGGTGTATATACATAATGTCAAATCAAAAAAAAACCAGTCCTATAATGATATGTGCATTAGTGTGTATCCATTTAGTGGTGCTGACCTATGCTTAGAGGCTATTCTTTGCTTTTTAATACAGGTATATAATTGATTGACACAAAATATCCTATTAGTTTCAGATGTACATCATAGCGATTCAGAATTTTTATACATTATGTAATGATCCCTATGATAAACCTAGTTACTCTCCATCTTCTACAATGTGCACTAGTATGCTACATACCTGCTTAATACACACCAGTAATAATGGGCAGAAAATATGTATGTAATGAACCATCTATGTTACTTTGGGAAAGTTAATTGCATTTATTCTAAAGATTTGCATTTAAATACCAGCTCTGGTTTTTACTGCCAGTAAGATCTTAAACAATTAGTTATATTTCTCTAAGCCTCAGCTTTCTCATCAATAATGTGAAGACAGTGATGTTTTTAAGAAATGCTTTAAGAAAAAAAAAAGACAATATGTGCTAAAGTATCTGACAGTGCATAGCCAATAACTGGATATACATATATGTATATATATGACTTTGAATGATCAAAGTCATAGATAGTCATCAGTAATTTTACAAAGAAGTAAGGCTGAATTACTTAATATATACCAAATTTTGATTTCTTGGAGCAATTATTTATTGACTTTGCTTAAAGAATAATGACTCATATTTTATATAAGCATGTGTAGCTATTGGCATTGAATGGATTGTATTCAAATTAATTTCCAATTGTTTAACCACCCAAAATTTTTTCATGCCTATTTTATGTTAATAATAGAAGAGAGTAAGAATAAATCGTTTCAGTACTTTGTTGGCTTCTAGGAGATTTCAACATTCTTGGGGAGATGATAAATTAAAGAAACAATTACAAGACATTAAGTCATTATTATATTATGTAAGATATAAGTATTCTAAGAACCAAGCGGATATTTTATTGAATTAAAAACAGTTATTGTTTTCATACGCGTTCTCAAGATGGTAAATATGTAGAAGAAAATTTTGCATGAGGGTTTAATATAGAATTATGATCTTCTCAAGTATTTCCATGAATTTTGGAGACAAATATTTCTTGAAGTAGTGCTTTTTTGGATAATGTTAAAGAACTTAAATCTGGAAGAGTTTAAAGTTGATAATACTTTATTAAAAACATAAACAACCAGGGGCGCCTGGGTGGCTCAAGTCGATTGAGTGTCCGACTTCAGCTCAGGTCATGATCTCCTGGTTCATGGGTTTGAGCCCTGTGTCAGGCTCTATGCTGATGGCTAAGAGCCTGGAGCTGCTTTGGATTCTGTGTCTCCCCTCTCTCTGTCCCTCCCCCATGCACACTCTGTCTGTCTGTCTCTCTCTCTATTTCTCTCTCTCTCCCTCAAAAATAAATAACAAGATATTTTAAAAAGATTACACAAAAGATAAACATCTAAGATAAATCTACTTGTACAAATGCATATATTTAAAAAATACATGTACAAAACAAGAACTTAGGGATTTATTGAAATATTTTCATGTTTTCATGTGAGAAAATGAAAAAAACTATGGAATTGTGGACCTTATTTCTAAGCTTTGAATCACCAATGTAAAAACTGATGGTGAAAGCTTATTGACTTATGGTGTAGGGTTTTATTTTACTACTTCTGAGGAAATTCTAATGAAGGAAATTTAGGTTTCTCGTGTTCTGGAAAAGGAGGAAGAGGCTCAGCTTTCTCTTTGTGTAGAATCTCCTGTCCAGATGCTGGCTTTTTTCTTCATGAAAATTCATAATGTATCTGTTATAGCTTCCTAATTAAAGTCACACATGTATGAATAATGTTTTGAAAATCAGTCACCATCCACTTTACATATGTTAACATATATTATGTTTCAGAGTCATTTTCTGCCAAATAGCTCAGTGTACTGAATACCTTACAATAAAGTAGTAGTACCATTAATTTTTTTACCCATCAACTGGATTCAGGGATTTTGAAAAGTGGGGGGGGGGCCCCAAGCTAGAGTTACTTATTTTCTAAAATTCAAACTCTGTGACTAGCAAGTGTGTCTTATTCTCTTCCAAAGAGTTGTAACTTTTAATTCATTCAACAAATAATTTTCAAACATCTATTTAATGCCAGTCACTCTTGAAAGCATCTGGAATATACCCAAGAACAAGGCAGAAAAAAATATGTATATCTCTACTCTAGCTCAGATTCTGAATCAACAGTGAACTAAAAACACAACTAACTTAATTCTATAACAGAAGGTAATATGTGCTATGACGAATAACAGAACAAGCGAATGGTCAGAGGAGGAAGTGTAGCTTTGAATGGCGTGGTTAGGATTAGCTTTATTGAGAAAGAGGCATTTGAACAAAGATATGAAGGAGGTGGGGGAAGTGAAATTTGAGTGTCTCTCTACCACTGAACACAGCATAGTACCAATTATTAGGAGTCTGTCTCTGGTATTAACTTAACTTGGTGATCCTGGACAACTGTTTTGTTTCTTTAGCCGTAAAATACGAATACTGAAAATATCTACCCAAGATTGTGATGAGAAAAAAGACCATTTATTCCACAAATATGTTGTTCAATACCAGCTAAGGACTAGGCACTCAAAACAGCAGCACACAATCTTGATGAAGAAAAAAATGACTATTTTATTTCTAAAGGCTAAGAAGCAGGATGAAACTTTACATGGGAACCCAATGGACTCACTAGCTGAACCTCATAGTTCCTTGCCCACATAGGGAGGCAAACTTTACCCTCTTTGGATCTCCTCTGAGCCTGGTAATTACATTTACATAAGACAGTTTAAAAGGAGTAAAACATACAGATTTTATATGTACATGGAGCACTCCTAGGAAAATGAAGACCTGAATGCTTATACACTATGTTGATCAAAGAGAGGTAATTGTAGACAATTAACTAAATAATATAAGAAGACTAAGGGAAGATAAGATTTATTTTAACATGCTGTGTTTGCACAGAATTCTCGTAGTCCTGATGCCTCCTCTCTGGTGATAAGAAAGTCTCTCCCCTTGTGGTATAGGGAGAGCATCTTTCACATGGGAATTTTATCTCCTGCTTTCAGGAGGAAAAGGAAAAGTCAGAGCACCCTTCTTACACCTGCTGTTTTTCAAGTGCCTTTAGCTTAAAATAATCCTATGCTACTCAGTTGTAGACCATGGAAGTCTACATGTGGAGTGCCCTCCTCGGACTTCTGCAGGCAGAGTAAAGCCTGATCAGAAGGCTCTGTACATATGGCAGAAATTCTGCCCCCTATTCTTTCTTTCATCTCAGACTGTGTCCAGCCATACTGTCCAACATAGCATATCAGTTCTTCAACAGATAGAAAGATAGCATCCGGATACTCATATAATGAAAAGTATAAATATCCCCCAGTTTAAAAAAAAAAACTAATCACAATAATATATAGATGTGCCAAAAGTGAATATAAGCTTCTTGGCATTAAGATTAAATAAACTTTCAAGCTGAATTCTAACAATCAATGGCATGAATTCAAAATAAAGTTCCATGTGAATTACATTCACAGAAAGAAGAGTCAAATATTCATTATCAGCCTTTCCTAATCTTCTCCACTGTGGCCAGAGAGGTTCTCTACTCCTGGGCAGAGCTGAGGCTCCTTTAGCAGTTCAAGCTTTGGCTATCATTTGCTAGAAATGGTTATAGTTCTTTTTTTTTTTTTTTTTTTTTAGTGTTTAGTTATTTTGAGAGAGAGTGTGTGAGTGGGGGAGACGCAGAGAGAGAGGGAGACACAGAATTCCAAGGAGACTCCAGTCTCCTGGCTGTCAACACAGACCCCATGTGGGGCTCAAACCTACCAACTGCAAGATCATGACATGAGGTGAAGTCAGATGTTTAACCAACTGAGCCACCCAGGCTCCCCATAGAAATAGTTATAGTTCTTTTAAATTTCAGAATTTTATGCCTCATTTTTAAGTATTTCTTTTAATGTTTATTTATTGAGAGAGAGAGAGAGACAGAGAGACAGAGAGAATCCCAATGAGGCTCCATGCTGTTATTGCAGAGCCCAATTCAGAGCTGATCCCATGAACCATAAGATCATTGACCTGAGCCAAAATAAAGAGTAGGACACTTAACCGACTGAGCCACCCAAGTGCCCCAATTTAAGTAGGTTTTAAATTTTTATTTTTATGTTTTTATTGAGGCATAATTTACAAATAGGGAAATATACAGATCTTAAATATGCAGTTCAATTAGTTTTAACAAATATACATACTTTACCTTTATTAAAAGTCCAACTTCTCTGGGGTGCCTGGGTGGCTCAGTCGGTCAAGCGTCCGACTTCGGCTCAGGTCATGATTCACGGTTTGTGGGTTTGAACCCCGTGTTGGGCTCTGTGCTGACAGCTCTGAGCCTGGGGCCTGCTTCGGATTCTCTGTGTCCCTCTCTCCTTGCCCCTCCCCCACTCACTCTCTGTCTCTCTCTCTCTCTCTTAAAAACAAATAAACATTTAAAAAAAAAATAAAAAGTACTTTTTTCTCTGTCCAGAAGGTTCCCTTGGGCCACTTCCCAGTAAATTCCTGTCCCTCAAGAAGCAGTCATTCTGATTTCTCTTAGCATACATCAATTTCACCTGATGACAAATATGTACCCTTTAGTGTCTGACTTCTCTCACGCATGCTATTTTTGAAATTTATCTTTGTTGCTATGAGTATCAACAGTCAAGTCCTTTTTATTGACCAATGGTATTCTACTGTAGGAATATGCCACAGCTAAAAAATAATCCATTCTCTCAATACGGGATACCTGAGCTGTTTCCAATTTTTTCAATGCTATGTATCGAATCACTAAGCACGTTAGTGTACAAATATTTTTGTGAACATAATCTCTCTTTTTCTTGGATAAACACCTAGGAGTGGAATTTGTAGGCCACAGGATAGAAGGATACATAGTCCCAAACAATTTTCAAAGAAAGTCGTGTCATTTTATACTCCCATGGCAATATTTGAGAGTTCTGGTTGCTCTACTTCCCTGACAACATGTGACAGTCTTTCATTTTATTCATTTTTATCCATGTAGTGGTATCTTACTGTAGTTTTAGTATTTTTTATTGCTTCATAGTAATGGAGTCCAGACATTTAATATTATTGTAGCCTGGGCCTCACAATACAATCCCCAGCTCTCAGAACAGCTTTGTTCCTAAGCAAAATTATAAATCCAGCACTCCGCAATATTGAAAAAAAAGCATAAACTCTTTGAATGAAAACATAAACTCTTTAGTCTCGGAGTGAAATAAAGAATAGATGGAGACATTCTACCTGTGTTCAACTTCATTAAGATGCCAGTCAGTCTACTCAACCTATAGTCCGTAATGAAAAAAAGAAACTCTTAATCTCAACTGCAAAAAAAATCTACCAGCAAGAGGGCACATTAAATCCTAAGCATTTACTCTTTCTGAGGAGCCAAGATCCACAAGTGTGTTACCTCTTGATTTTAATTTTCCTCTTTAGTCTCATCATCTCCCACAGTCATCTTGTTCACTGGACTAAGCTGAAGGAGGGGAATAAGGAAGAGAGGATGACACAAAGGGTTACATGAGCCAAGCCTGAAAGTGTCCTACAGTCATTTCCACTTACATTCTATTGACCAAAACTTAATCACCTGCACATAGTTAATTGCAAGAGAAACTGGAAAATGAGATCTAGTTGAACCTAGAACCTAGAAGAGGAAATGGGTTGAGACTAACTAGCACCTCTGCATATCTCAGTGTAGCCTGAAATGCCAGGTCACACGGTGACTGTATAGTCAGTGCTCATGACTGCTAAAGAGTAGTCAGTGGTTTGCCAGGATCTGCTTAGCTGGAGTCCTCTGACACCATCTAGAAGGTCCCCTGCCCTTTTCTGAGCCTCCTGTATGTCCCTTCACTGCCTGAGCGCTTCTGACAGGTCCGGGTGCCTTTGCTGTGGTCTAAATGGCTTTGTTAAATAAAGCCCATGCTTTTTTTAGGTCCCTGCCTCTACAGAGACACCCCATTTGTCTGTGGAAAAACTTACCACAGTCAGACACCAAAGTCAAAACAACTTTGACCCTAGTTGTAAGCTTTTGTTCAGGCTACAACAGGTAAAATCCGGCCCAATAGAAGCTTTCAAAGCTATCAAGGTTAAAACACGTTGCCCATACATACATTAACGCCTTGCATCTTTCAGGGCTCACCTCAAATGTTACTTCCTCAGAAAAGCCTTCTCTGACTCCTGAGAAGGTGCCAACCTTCTCTGTTATGTATTTAAATATCATTTTTATTTTTTTCCCAAAAGAACATGCTGCAACTAAAATCAATTGTTTGTATAGTTTTGTGTTTGTTATCTCTTTCCCACTAAAATTTAAGCTCCAGGTTAAGCTGTCTTATTCACCATGATTTTCTTCAGAATTCAAGATAATGCCCCGTAGTTAGTAGATTTTCAATAAATATTTGTTGAACTAATATACCTAACCTCCAGTACTCCCCACAGTATGACCTCCAACTTATATCACCAGCTTACACTTCCAAAAAAGACATAAGTTTCCTCAAAACCCCTTCACAGTCCTCCTGCAATAATGCAGCTCACAATTAACCTAGTATTTGGAGTACCTTTGACGCTTTGTCTAGGTCTGAACATGCCCTAACTACTATGTATGCCACTTTTAAAATGATTATTATCCCATAAATTCATTCCTGACATCCTTCATGAGTTATCATCTCTTCCCCCTTCTTTAAACTTAAACGGAATGCACACCTCCGTGTACTATTTGTTACAGCACAGTGACATGTGCTCCTGTCTTAAGCCTCAATAAGTCTAGATTTCTCCAGGATGAACAATTAAACTCTCTAGCTATACTAGTGCTTCCTACAGTTATCAGTACAAAGCCACTGTTCAACCAATGCTAACTGAATTTAGAACCATAGGAAATAAAGCTAAATACCATTCAGTCACAGACTTAAAAACTAACTGATGAAGACTGTGATACAAAAAATACAAGAGCCTCAGCCTTAAGATTTGACATACATTAGTCCACTGACTGTGAGCTGAGCCCCCTCTCTCGTAAGGTCTCTTGTCTTTCCTTGTCTTTTTTCACCCCCTTCACACTCTCTCAGAGTAGAGACAAGAGTGATGCAATTAAATACGCACTCTACTTGAAAAGTCTGGATTAATGTTAGCCCTGCTCGTTACCAACTTTTACTAGGATCTCTTTTCCTAGTCAGTTCCAACCAGATGCTTCAAATCCAATATCTCTTGCATTTGCAAAGCACTCTAGAGTTCACAGGCTGTTTTCATTGACATTTAATGAATTATCCCCTGTATCCTATGAGGATGCTTTAAAAAGAGCAAATTGTCTTTACCTTCAAAACCAGCTGCCTGCACATATTAACCTATTTTCTTTTTCAATTATTTCATTGTCTCGCAGGCACTGATGAAGGAAAACTGGCGTCTCGGGTCGAATGTACTCAAGTCCTACGAACTGCTTCTTCATAATTTCTCCTATTTCTACTTTTACTGCCACTCCTCCGGTTTGAGGCTTTGCTCATTCAAATCTTGACTGATATAAATAATCTCAACCAAACTGTTTTCTGTGTCTCCTGGGAGAAAATTTTAGCACGGTGATTTTAATATCCTAACACACAATCTTCATCTGACAAGTATTTAGTGACTCTCCTAAGCTGTGCTATCTAATATAGAAGCCATGTGTTGCATGTGATCATTTGACTTTAAATTAACTAAAATTAAAATTAAAAATTCAGCTCCTCAGGTTCATGGCCATATGGCCAGGGCTCAACAGACATACATGGCTAGTGGCTACCGTATTGTACAGTGAACATATGGAATATTTCCATAATGATAGAAAATTACATTGGACAGTGATTTTTTTTTTCTTTTTAAAGAGCTATAGCACCTGTTAGACTCTTTTTAAGCACTTGATGACCTTGGCCTTGCACTGCTATTGGACCAGTTGTGTGGTGTCATGGAAAAAAAAATGATTGTCATTCAGAAAATACATTTTTGCATTTTGACCCCACCACTTCCTAACCATGTAACTTTGGGCAAATCACCCTAGTTTCCATATCTATAAATTGGAATTAAAAATAGGACCAACCCTATTTCGTTCTCTAAGTTGTTCTACATTTAAACATTCATGTATCTGTGGATAGTGAAAAACTCAATACAGATAGCACTGATAATAGAAGCCACAAATGTTGTTGTTGTTCCTAATATGATATCATTTCTCATCATTTTCAATGATAAGAATGCGTATTCTTCCTCCAACAGTGCCATGCAGAAAGCAAGTTCTTAATATCATTAATAATTGTTGAATCTGAACATTAAAGTATTTCTATAGAGAATACATGAAATACAAATATTTATGTGTATAAACATATTTTTATATGTTATATATATATATTTACCCTTTTTCTTCAGCTAAAATTAAGAATGCAAATACTTTAAGTATAAACTATTGAATCCTATATTTGAGGATTAAATATTCAAGTATAAACTATTTGAATAAAATATTCAATATTGAATATAAAATATTCAAGTATAAACTATTTGAATCCTATATAGCAAATCCCATATTTAGAATAATGAATTTTTCATTAAATGTGAGTTTTTGTCTCTGTGATGAAAAGAAAATGTAAAACTAACTTTATCCAGATAATTCTATCAATTCTTCCCCACTCCTTCCATATTCCAAAATTTCTAACCTAACCAGATGTGAGGAAAACTGAATCCAAAAAAATTTTAGGTGGAGTTTGCCAGATATTCAATTCCAGGTGACTTTCTGTTCATGTATAAGTCATTTCTATCCATTAATCTGGAATGATAATGATTATTCCTTTTCTTAACTTTGAAATATTTGACTTATCAGCTGATGGCTACAAATCTCCACAGCCCATTTCCAGCTGTTCTTTTGCAGTTGTGGGGATTTAGGGAGCCTGAATGAGGAAAGTGTTAGAACTGACTCTGCTCGGGTAGGAGCAGAAGGCCACATTCTTTGCATGCAGGTGCTCAACGAAAAGTGTGGTCTACTTCAGTAATATCACTTGATGTTATAGGACTTCCCTGGCCAACAGTAGAGCCCACAGACACACAGCAAGCCAGGAATGAAGGCTTGCAATTGGAAGTGCTATTCACATGAAGAAAATATCATCTCCTGCAAATTTAAATCAATTCTGAGAGAGCCTCATGGGACTCAACAAAAGTTTGCCTCGCACTTCCTCTTTTGGTTCATTGAGCTGCGGAGAGCAAAATGAGAAGGCTATATCTCTATGTTCCAGAGGGGGGAAATTATGCAGTTGGCATGCTTTCCCTTCAAAGTACTGAATGTGGCTCAGCATCAGGAAACCAGCCACTATCCTATTCCTTATCAAAAAAAAATTTTTTTGAGAACTAGAATGAATAAAATTCTAAGGGTAATTTACTAGTCTAAAAAAGATTTGATGTGCAGTAAAATTACAAAACCTCACTTGGTTTTGGTCTTTTTCCCCAAATTTTTATTTAAAAATAATTTTTAATGTGTATTTATTTTTGAGAGAGAGAGAGAGAGAGAGAGAGAGTGTGTGAGCGAGAGAAGGACAGAGAGAAAGGGAGACACAGAATCCGAAGGAGGCTCCAGGCTTCGAGCTGTCAGTACAGAGCCTGACGCGGGGATCGAACTCACAAACTGCGAGATCATGACCTGAGCCAAAGTCCGGACTCTTAACCGACTAAGCCACCCAGGCGCCCCTCCCAAATTTTTATTTCAATTCTAGTTGGTTTCACCTTTTTTTTATCTCTTGATGTAAACCTCTTCTTGATGAATGTTGAGCACTGTGATTTCATGATTGAGGAGTAAGTACTGACCAGAAGAAGGAGAACAGTTAGACCCTCAAGAAATTCCTAATCTGTAGGCTCCCAGGCAGCCAGCTGAGCTCATGGAGAGCTAGAAAGTGCTACTTCTGTGAAGTGAGCAATGTCTAGTTGTGTCTGGGATTACAGAGACTCCTCAAAGAAATCTTGCAAAAACAGAGATTGGCATATCAGCTTTGAAGGTGGGGGAGTACAGTCCAATAGCTCTATAGCTTTATGAAAAGAGAAGTAAGTAGAATTCTTCCAGGAAGTAGAGGGAAGAAATGAAACCATTTTTTCTTGTCTCTGGGGGAAAATGTGCTTTTTAGTTCCTTAGAACAAGTGACACAAAAGCTGAAATAGATTTAATTTGTTGTAGGTGGTGATCCCCAAAATATCTCAGGATTGCTTGACATGTGAGTAAATGAGTGACTGAAGCAAATTAACTAGAGCATGTAGGTATGTCTGGTAGATTCTTAACCATCTGTTTCACTCCAGGTAAACAAAGTGTTCAGAGATGGAGCTAAGAGGATGATTTAGCCAAGCTATGGTTTGCAAATACTTCCCATATGGAAAGGAAACACCAAACAGTTCCACCCAGGAATTGTCCTATAATTTGATTTCTTTGGCTACACACACAGAATACATATGCAGGTACATATATATACATATATATCTATATATATCTGCATATGTATGTATGTGCATCTATACACACGTATGTGTACATACAACGTATATATACATATATTTATATTTTTATTTGTATGTACTCCATGCTGATGTGAATACTTACCTTATTCATAGATACTTGAAACACAGATCTTTTAAACAATACAAATGCTGCTATATCCAGTGATGATTTCTTAGACTGGGTAAATAAAAATTTAACACATGATGTATCTGAGTTATAACAACAGACTAAAATCTAGCCACTTGCATGTGAAATGTAAAAGTCTTACATCAGAGAAACAGAGTAGAAGATAAATTGATCAAGTAAAAAAGCCATAGATATTATATCTGTCTATGTTTACATAAATGTATGTGCGTACGTATATGTATATGTGCATGTAACACACACACATATAAAATTAGTTATATATATATATATATATACATACACACACATGCATACTATTAATAAAAACAACTTAAGCCACTATGACGAATAATGCTTCCATCCTCAGAATTTCAATGTAGTGTACCAATATTTTGTTTTTCTTAAAACAAAGAATTTGCTCCAATTATCCACCCTACCACCACCACTACCACCATCACTTACTTGATTGGATTTTATTTTATTCTTTTGGCCTCCTTAGCATCTATTTTTATTCCCCTGGTGGCAATTTCCTCCACTCAGTTTATGTGATTTGCACTAGCTGACTGTAATCCCAACTCCTGGTAAGGTAATTTGACATAGGGCATGTTCTGTGTCATTTGCAAAAGTGAACACTTCAAATAGAATCTTACTTGGGACAATAAACCTGAAGCCCAAAATTTGGGTCAAAATACTGATGCCTCTTTGTTCCTGCCTTAAACTTTGAGAATATAAACCAGGAGCTTCTGGAAGCCATTTTACCTCCACAAGGAAAGAAAATGCTCAGAAGTGGCATCAGCATTGAGGAAAGCAGAGCCAGGGGTAGTGAGAGCAAAGGTTTACAGTGGGTGCCCATGGAAAAGTTAGGGGAGGAGTTACAGTGTGGAATGGAAGCTTATCAAACCAATGTAATGTGAACAACATGGGCTGTTGAAATGTCACTGGCTGTGACGTTCTCTAGAACGGTATTACTGACTGGGCTGGGGTGAATGTGAGTCTTGAGGCCTCTGTGTTATTGCCTATTGGACATCACATAATGATAAGGTGACTGATTTTTTAAGGGGAATAACTGAATAATATTGCCCATACTCTTTTATCTTTATACCTTCCTCCACAGGCAGGGCCCTCTTTAATGCCATATAATGAAACTGTCAAAGAAATGAAAAGTGATAATATGGTTTCACCATTGTTCTTCCTGTAGAAGCTCTAACAGAGACTGGGGGAGCTAAACTTTCTGTGAGGAGGCAGGGAGGGATTATAAAACCTATTCTGGCCTTAGGTCCTTTCCAATTGTGGGCAGTATTTTTTTTTTAATTTTTTTAACGTTTATTTATTTTTGAGACAGAGAGAGACAGAGCATGAATGGGGGAGGGTCAGAGAGAGAGGGAAACACAGAATCTGAAACAGGCTCCAGGCTCTGAGCTGTCAGCGCAGAGCCCGACACGGGGCTTGAACTCACGGACCGCGAGATCACGACCTGAGCCGAAGTCAGATGCTTAACTGACTGAGCCACCCAGGCGCCCCTGTGGGCAGTATTAAAGAGGCAGCACCATCAAAGCTGCCATTTGAAATCTGGCTTCTTTTCCTTGGGAGGGACATTCTGTCCTTGACACACAGTAGGGGCCAGGGTAAACACATCACAAAACTGAGGTTTAGGATTAACTGTAAACTTGGGTCTTTAAGATAGGAGACTATATCAAGAATTAGAAGATACATTATTTTAGATGAATTTTTTTTCAAGTAATTAAAATAGATCATGGCAAACTTAAACCACAGAAAGGAAACAAGCTTAGATAGTCCATGGAATTGAAACAAATACTGAGCAAAACCTCTGGGAGGGTATAAACTAATATAATTCAAGAGTCTTAGCAATGGAAGTATCTTCTCTAGAGAGATGGCATTAAGATGAATGAGTTTTTGCCTTTCCATTCCAAATTCCAAGTTCTTGGGAGAATGAACTTAGTCTTGCAGTGATGGAAGGAGGTCACCTTGGACCAACCTTTGGGCATCAGGGATGGTTGCACAGGTGTAAAATTTTAAACAGGGAAAAAAAAATGGCTTAGATTACAAGGGAGAAGTTTTGCTTAAAAACAAAACAAAACAAAACAAAACATATATCCGGTCAAAACAATCTGATATTGTATCTGGGAAGCCTGAGTGAATCTGTGGGTTAATGTGTTGTAAAACGAGAAAGAAAAGATCAACCCACCCATTTGCCACTGAAAGTGAAAGTTAAAATGGCCATGTGCTGGTCCTCGGGGTCACAAATGAATGGGGAGATGCCGGGTTGATCATGACTTACTCCATAGGCATTCTTGAGTGGAGAAAGTATGCAAAGGATAGAAAAGTGTTTAAAGAGGAAAACATCCTCTTGAGTGTAGCAGAAGGAAAAAAGGACACAGGACATGTCAGGGGCTTTGTATTAAGTTTGGATTTAATAAATTAAAAGCTCCTGATTCAATTACAATTGTGTTGATTACAACATCTTAAGACATAAAGCAAGCCACTAGGATTTTACAGACATCTTGGTGGAATCATACTTCAAGATTATCTGGATCATTTTGGTCTATTCCTATGTTCACCTCAAATCTTCAGATGACTAACTCAATTTCTCTTGAGACAATAGTAAAGTAGAGACAATATAGGCCTTTTAACACATAATAACTGAATTTCTGATCTGCACTGTATTAATAGCTTGATAATTCAATGAAATAACATGTGCAAAGTTCTGGGAACAGAGTATGTTCTAAGCAAGGAAATTTTTATTTTTCTTGACTTTCTCCTGGTACCATGAAAGAGTTGCCCAGGAAAGCAGATATTAGTATTCTGGTCTCTGGAAAGGTACATTGCCTGTTGTGTTCTAGCAAATTTGGAGGCAAGTTTGTAGAAAAATCCTTCCAGAATTTGCTTACCATGGGTCAGTTTTGCAAAATATCTCAGTATCTGATGAGATAGAACTATCTAGTTTCTGGATGTTTAGTAAAATTAAGATCTTCCATCATCTTCCAGGGTTACAGAAATGTACTACTCTTCTTTAAACAACTTTTAATATGACACTGTCCATTTATCAAGAAGAATGTATACTCCTGGATTATTTATTCACTGCAGTCATTGATGAGACCATTCCAGAGCTAAGGAAGGTAGCCCTTTAGTGCAATGTTCTGACCGTTTTTCTTAGTTCAAGTTTTGGCTTCTATCAAATAGTTGTACACAATACTGGAGGGGATCCCATGGTACTAGAGGTACCCAGGAACATATATATATATATATATATATATATATATATATATATATATGTATATATGTATATATGTATATATCTATACACACACACACATATACACACACACACATTTGTGTGTGTATATGTGTGTGTGTGCATGTGCCACACAATACACAGTTGATATATACTGACATTTTCTCCAGTAAAATTTCAGGTGGTAGTGGTAATAAATCAACTCATTTGAAATGCACTGTGGAATTTTGTCATTTGAAGCCAACCACAAATAAATCCCTTTGTCAAATGATGCATGTAAATATTGATTTTTTAAATATTGGATTTGCTAAAATGCATCTCATGCTCTATGTGAATCTGTAAAATCTAATATCAAAGGGAGAGTGGCTTCCTAGTGACGAGCAGCATGTACACACACACACACACACACACACACACACACACACGCTCATTCACTCTTCCCAAATACCCATATATAATTAACTAATGAATGAATGAATTGAAAACTCCAGCAGTTTGTGTGGCTACTGGTGAAGAAACTCTATTCTGCTACTTCAAATAAATACAACTAAAGCCTGCCAGGGATTGTACTGGGCAAACAATAGCAACACTGTCTCTTGATTATACGCTCTGCCAGGGCTTTGAGCCTCTAGGAGTCAAGCAGAAGGGATTCTTCACCAAGCCATGGCTCTGCCCCCAGAAAGCATCTTTGTTATGACAAATGGCAGCTTGTATTCATCTACCCCCACTGCTAGTAGGAAGGGAAACAGATAGTGCCCAACACCCAAAAAATTAAAAAATGAAAACTGGGAAGAATCTTATAGATTGTCTCACCCAGTGTTTTTGGACTTCTGGATTTCATGAAATAGCAAATTCTGAAAATATAACTAAAATTTTTAGAAAATACAATAACTAGAAAGAAGGAGGTCCAATTTTTACATAGTGAAAAAAGTTTAAAAATACCACTGCCGCTCTGAAGATGGCAACTAAGATTTAGTATTCTCCCTTTATTTTTCTTGGAAATCATAGGAGACCAGGAAACAGCAGTACAAAACACACTTTCAGTAAAACAAGGAGAGAGCTGGAACCCCAAGTTTTGGAGTAAGTGAGGGGTTTTCAAAAACAGTGGCAATGGAACAGAAGTGTGACAGACATTGAGCTCAAAATATCAGAGTACTTTTCAAGAGCTGCTTTCTGAACTAAAAGTCTAATTACCTGCTTGCAACTTCAGAAGTGACATATACATTTAAAACCACAACCTTCCA
The DNA here is from genome assembly GCF_014898765.1 of Herpailurus yagouaroundi. Classification (NCBI taxonomy): domain Eukaryota; kingdom Metazoa; phylum Chordata; class Mammalia; order Carnivora; family Felidae; genus Herpailurus; species Herpailurus yagouaroundi. The sequence continues at coordinate 28,801,872 of NW_024412413.1, read as the reverse complement.
TAATTCCAGTTTTGTTTTAAGAAGTACAGGAAGAAAGGGGCACCTGGGTGACTTGGTCAGTTAAGGCTCCAGGTGTTGGTTCTGGCTCAGGTCATGATCTCACAGTCTGTGGGATCAAGCCCCACATGGGGATCTGCTCGTGATTCTCTCTCTCTCCCTCTCTCTGCTCTTCCCTGGCTTGTGCACATGCTCGCTTGCTCTCTCTCTCCCTCTCTGAAAATAAATAAATAAACATTAAAAAAAAGAAGTACAGGGATACTGAATGATATACCATATTATAAGAAATATTCTGTCTCCCTGGAAGCAAAATAGAAGATAAATATACATGTTTCTGTGTGTGTGTGTGTGTGTGTGTGTGTGTGTGTGTGCGCGTGTGTGCGTGCACGCAAAAAATACCACAGCTACCATCCCCACTGGCTCAAGAAGAAACAGAGTGAAGAAAATCTTACCCAAAATCCTGTGTCTAAGTGAAATGTGGTTCCTCCTCATGAGCCCTTCAAAATAAACGACACAGAAAATACACAACTTAAAGTTAAATACCCAAAATATAACCCAAAAGTCATGGATAAAAAAATACGCTACAAGAATTGAAATAAAGTGACAGAACAACAGATTAAACTCATGAGAAAATCGCTTTCATGGAATATTGTTAAAATCGAGACCAAGCAGTTTGTCATCATTTAAGAAGACAGTGAAGTATTTCTCCTTGGAAAATAATGCAAAGAAGAGATATAATAGCTTAAAGAGACTATACCAATGGAAGAGGAGGGTGTAAAATACAAGTTAGCAGATCTTCAGGGAAAAGTGGAATAAAAACATAGAATCTGGAAGATCTGATATAGACATGATTAGAGCACAGCAGAAAAAAAAGTATAGTTGTACACAGTACAATATGGAAAAACAATTTCTAATTCCCACATGAAAAAGTTCTCAGTATTATTAGTTTCAGGGAAATAAAAGTTAAAATGTCTAGGGGCACCTGGGTGGCTCAGTCGGTTAAGCGTCCGGCTTTGGCTCAGGTCATGATCTCATAGTTCGTGAGTTCAAGCCCCGCATCGGGCTCTGTGCTGACAGCTTAGAGCCTGGAGCCTGCTTCAGATTCTAGGTCTCCCTCTCTCTCTGCTCCTCCCCCGCTCATGCTCTGTCTCTCTCTCCTTCAAAAATAAATAAAAAACATTAAAAAAATGTTAAAAAGTTAAAATGTCTATCAGCTACCACTACACATACAGTACAATTGCTACATTTAAAAGGTTGTCCCCCAAAAGTAAATAAATAAATAAATAAAAGGCTGTCAACTACAAATACTGGGAGGACACGGAGAATCCTCTCAAACATGGCTGGTGGGAAATGGAAATGAATCAATATTTGGGGAAAATAGTTGAGAGTTTTTTTAAAAGATAAACATATATGTATCTTAGAAACAAAGATTTTACTTGTAGATGTTTACCCAATAGAAATGAAAACAAATGTCCATTAAAAGAACGTTTGCTGTAGAACAATATTTATACCAGCTTTATTCATAATAACTCGAAACTGGAAACGATCCAAATATACATCAACAAAAGAAAGTACATACAAAAGATATTTATTCTGTGGAATGAGAAATACTAAGCCATCAAAAGGAATAAATTATTTTCATGTCCAATATCATAAATGAAATCTCACAGAAATATGTTGAATGAAAAAAAAGTGGATGTAAAATGTCATATACTTTATAATTTGATTTACGTGAAGTTCTAGAACAAACAAACCCAAATATGTTACAACAATACAAAACAACAAAAAACACCATTGCCTCTGGGGCATGGGAAGGACAAAGTGAAAAAACCATGAGAACTTTTGGGAATGATAGAAATATTCTATATCTTGATGGGTTAAAGAAGTGTATCCATTTTTCAAAATTATGTGGTCAATATTTGTGAATTTAAGTGTATATATACTGAACTAAAACAAAAAAAAAAGACAACCCATAGTAATGAACAATCAGGCAGTTGGGAACTACACGTGAAATAAAAATGGCAGAATTTTGATCACTGTTGAAGCTGAGAGATGGCTGCATATAAATTCATCTAGTTATTCTGTTTCTTCAGAGAGGTTTGAATTCTTCTCAAATAGCTAAAAATTCTGAAATAAGAGGAGATTTCAATTCACATATAGAATTGGCATAACGCTCCAAAGAAAACTGCTTTCTTTGGCTTGAAGTCTACTTTTTCGGTTATTAACATCAGGACGCATGTTTTCTTGACACATACATTTGCCTGTTATTTTTTGCCCGTCTTTTTCATTTAACCATCTACATTTCCTTAAATGGATCACTTTAGGGAGCCTTGAGTTGGGTCTTGCTGTTAGCCAAACTGAAAGACATACTTTTTTCTCTTGTAATATATGCTATAAACTCGCATTGCTGATACGATTGATAGATTTGGTCTTCTTTCTACAATGTTGCTTCACGTTATTTTTTCATGTCCTTCACTTTGTTTCATTTCTCTATGGTTTTGTTATTTCATGTGATATTTAGAAGGATGCATTTTTGCTCTGGCGACTACCTTTATGTTAATCATTCTATACACTGCTTTTCTTCAACTCCTCCTTTGGAAATTTAGTTTTTAGTATGAATAATGTTGAATTGGGCAATGCCTGCTCTTTTTCTCCCTTCTTCATCTTTCCTCTCATTCTTCAATTTTAATCACTGGTTATAATTGTAGTTTTGATGGTTTTATTCCTAAATCTATCTATCTTTTACCTGATTCGTGACTCTCAAGTTATGCCATTATATTCCCTATTAATATCTATGAAAATATCAGAGAGCTAATTCTTCTTTCCATTAATTCTCTCCCTTCTCATATTTTGTTGCTTACAGAATATATGTTTTCTTAGAGTATATTACATTTACAAACTGCTCTGTCCAGATTCCTCTTAATCTTCTTGTCTTGGTTCTACAATTAAACATATTCACTTCCTACCCCACCAACCTTCTGATGAAGCAGTTCTAGTCATTTTGTAGTGGCAGATGCTCATTTGCTAGCAGCTTTCTCGGGAAGTGCTCATGGGAATGACATTCCCAGATGTCTAGCTTGTTCATAACTTCATTTGGTTGGTTGTCAATGGCCTTGCATCTGAAGGATATAAAAATCCACGTCTCATACTTCTTTCCTGGAGTGTTATAAAAATATTCTATCACTTTCTAACGCCAAAATATATTTTATTGTTTCCTTGTTCTGTTTTCATTGAGGTAAAATTTACAGACATAAAATTCACCAACTTCATCCTTTTCTACATCCTTTTTACAACTCTAAAGCTTCCAAACACATTCAGGTTGTTGTCAGAATGCAGATCCATACGTTCAGAGGACCGAGGTCCCCATTTCCTCGCTGGCTGTGAGCTGGGAGTTGTTCTCAGACCTTAGAGGTTGTCTATATTCCTTGGTTCGTGCCCTGCGCCTCCATCTTCAAAGCCGAGTCGTTTTTTGCTTGGAGGCTCTCAGAGCTCACCTTCTGTCTCATTTGTCCTGCTGTCCTCTTTTGCTGAGTTTCTCTTCCACTCTCCTTTTCTTTTTTCAAGGACTTCTGTGACTAAATTGGGCCCACTCAGATAATCTAGGATAATCTCCTTTTTTTAAGGTCAGCTGATAATTAACTTTAATTACATCTGCCAAGTCCTTTCACAGCAGCACCTAAATCAGTATTTGATTAGATTATCTTTATAAATGGCAGGAATGAGAATATTAAGGGGGCATCCTTAGAATTCTGCCTACCACACACAGACATGAAAAAAACTCACTCAATTTCACTTATAAGGGAAATAAAATCAAGCATACACTAAGATACCACTTTTCACTACCACATAGGAAAAGAACAAAGTGTATCACACCATACTGATGAAAGAGAGAGGTAAAAGTTACTTGGATATATTGCTGGGAGGAATTATAACGGGTAGAGCATGTATAAAAATAACATGGCAAAATCTATCAAAATTATAAACATCAGTAGATGTTTATCCAGAAATTCTTCCAGAAGTGTTTCCTACAGATACCACATATATATGAAATGATCTATGCACAAGATGGCTATTGTATATTGATTTTTGTAGCAAAATATTGAAAGCAAACTAAAGGACTAAAGAACTAGTTAGTAAGCTAATATAACTTGATATCAATAAACTATAAGACATAAATACAATAGAATACATAAATACAGTGATGAAACTCTTCATACACTGCTAACAGCATTGTAAGCAAGATATTTTATTCATTTTTTCCAAATATGTATGTATGTATGTATTTTGAGAGAGAGGGAGAGATAGTGAGCATGCAGGGGAAGGGCAGAGGGAGGGACAGAGACAGAGAATTCCAAGCAGACTCTGCCTCATCAGCATGAAGCCCGACATGGGGCTCAAACCATAAACCATGAGATCATGACCTGAGCCCAAATTAAGAGTTGGACACTTACCCAACTGAGTCACCCAGGCACCCCAAGATATATTATTTTTAAAAGAGAAGTTATAATTATACTGGAAGTCTTAGCTCAGCAGAGAACAAAAAGAAATAAAAGGCATCCAAATTGGCAAAGAAGAAGTCAAGCTTTTACTATTTGCAGACGACATGATACTATACATAGAAAACCCGAAAGAGTCCACCAAAAAATTTCTAGCACTTATACATGATTTCAACAAAGTTGCAGGATATAAAATCAACATGCAGAAATCTGTTTCATTTCAATACACCAATAACGAGGCAGCAAAATAAGAAATCAAGGAATTGATCCCATTTGCAATTGCGCCAAAAAACGATAAGATGCTTGGAGAAGCAAGCATTTAATGAGCACATACTATGTACCAAACGGCCACAGAGCACCTTCTGGGTATCGTCTCTTTATCCTTAAAACAGCTTGTATGGTTAGTATTATTATACTCATTTTACGGTTGGACATACTGAGGTTCAGAAAGACACATTATTACCCAAGGTTTGACAGGTGTTAGGACACTGGCCAGGGTTTGACCTAGGGCGATTTTGTATCACAAATTTAATCCCCACATGACAGTAATACTCTACTATTAAAAAAGGAAGAAGAAGATAATTTTAGAGGGAATACAGAATATTCTTTTAAATAAAATATTTATCTTTATATAAAAATAAATACATTGCCTTTCTATTTCCCATTTTGTGTGCACAGTGGCATTAGTCCCAAGTTAGAGCTTAAGAAATACTGATGGAGTCCAGTCTGCAGCCAGATGTGGAAGTCTTCTATATAATACCTGCCACAATGCTTCTCCTGAACATTTCCATAAAGTCACTTGCTCACAAAACAGTCCTCTCCATGTATTAAGGCACACTTCCGTGCTAGAAAATGTGTGCTACATTGGTATGAAATACGCTTCTCTGGCACCCTCCGTGCCTTTGTCTTCAGTTTGCCCTGTGGAGCCACCATGGAAGTTTTAATTGGTTCCTCCTCCTTGTGACAGCTCTACAAACATTCAAAGTATTTCCCTTTCAACGTTAAACCCTCCGAGAGTCTCTGTCTCTCATACAGCAAGATTTCAAGTCTCTCTCTCATATGCATAAACAGATAATTCTCCTCTGGGGTGCTGTACTTTGTCAATGTTTTTGATAGAATATTTTTTTTTAATTTTTTTTTCAACGTTTATTCATTTTTGGGACAGAGAGAGACAGAGCATGAACGGGGGAGGGGCAGAGAGAGAGAGGGAGACACAGAATCGGAAACAGGCTCCAGGCTCTGAGCCATCAGCCCAGAGCCTGACACGGGGCTTGAACTCCCGGACCGTGAGATCGTGACCTGGCTGAAGTCGGACGCTTAATCGACTGCACCACCCAGGTGCCCCTATAGAATATTTTATAAGAGAATATTGACCAGCAGAAAGCAGACAAAAATTATCACCTCCAGTTGCTGAATGTCATCCTATTAAGACAGACAAAAACAGATTATCTTTATGACAAGAGGATCAGTCTGCTAACTTGTTTTGAGCAGGCAGGCATATACAATCCTTAATTATTTTTTCACATTTGCAACTCATAGGTTTCCCACCCCACGAGAGAGATAATGCCTTGGCTTAAGGGCAAGATTTTAATATTATACCTATTCCATTTAATTTCTTTTTAAGCCAGCCTGTTGAAACATGAAGAGGCTAGATTCAGAGGAATACAATAAAGTTGAGAGAACTTAAAAATGGAAAAATAAACACTTTTTAAAAGCTAAAATATACAGTAATACAAATGAGGCTTTTTTTTCTTATTCATTAGTGATATATCTATTGAAGCACTAGGATTTTCATATTAAATATTTGAGATCCTTTAATAGCAGCTAGATTTTAGATCATTAATAAAATTACATTAAGTTAAATAGCTAACATCTATGGAAGTTTATTGTGCATCAGGAACAATTATAAGAGCTTTCAATGAAATACATTCTTTTATTTCACAACAATCCTACGATATAGGTACCATCTTCTCTCCACTTCTGAAGATGAGAAGGGTGAGCAAATTAATTTGCCCAAGGTTATAGAACAATCAGTACAACCGCCATTCAAAACCAAGAAGTTCAGTTTTAAAATAAATGACACACTGATAATTACAAAACTGTTCTGCAACGAGCCAAGGCTTGCCTAAGTTTCTTCTTGAAACAGGAAATTCAGGAATATGCTGAAGAATGAGTAATGGCTAGCGACCAGAGAAAAGCTGCATGAGAAAGAGACAGAAACTCGATACGGAAAGAAGTGATAGGTGCAATGATTTGATGAGTATCACACAGACTGGGTTTGAAGTCAACTCTGCTGCTCACCAGGGCTGAGGACATGAACACATGACCTGACCTGGGCTAGCCCGTTTCCTCATCTACGAAATGAAGGTAATAAGATCTCCTTCAAAGGGCTCTTACCAAGAGCCAATGTGATAATATATGTAAATCACTTCACAGTGCCGGACACATAGTATGCATTTAACAAATGATGGCTATTATATTATTATTATAGTCAAATTTGAGTCATGACACCGGAGGGAGCGTATGCCTGGTAAATTCAATTTTCTCCCTCAGTGAAGTTGCTCATGTCCCTAACCTCTAGTAGTGCCTAATTCAGGAATGTGGGCTCAATAATTAATCACAGATTATACTTTATTGCGTTAGCTAATGTTGCTTTCTACTTTTAGCTGTTTCATAACTTCATGGGGCATTTGTCATTTTTTTTTCATTAACTGAAAGAAAATGTAAAATAAGAAATCTAGAGAGTACTTTTTTCCTACATTTCTAAATTAAAGTGTATTTTCCTTCCCTGGTAGAACATTTATCTTTTATTATAAAGTCTACCAAAATGTCTCTAACAATGGCAGTTTCTTTAACTGGAGAGCAAATATAGTTTAGGATAAAAATTCAGCAGAATATACAGCTGAGCGTCTGGGACATCACTGGACCATTATCAATACAGAATTATCATACACAGAGAGGAAATGATTTGGTTTAAAATGGAGTTATTTTATTATTTACTTAGATTTTATTACTTATTTTTCACATTACTTGCAACAGGGTCTATTGTTAACATTTTTAGACACATTCCTCAGGATATCTTCAGGTTTCTAAGAACGTGACCGACAACTCTAGAAACTACTAATCCATAGCCAGTTTTACTTCTCTTGTCTTCAAGATGACTGTTAAAATTATATTCAGTATTTTTAAAGTTCTAACACAGCTCAATTTTATTAGTGGAGACTACATCACTGGACCGTGAAGTTAAACTTGAAACTAGATCCTGTGACTTTTCTGTCTTAAACCGGATTATTTTCCTCTCAAATGTAGAATATGATCCACCCTTGTTACCAAAACTTTAAAACCCTCTGTGGGTCCATCCTTGCCTGGCTCTATGACAGGGTGTCTTATGCATCCTCTCCTTGTATGCTCTGCTCTAACTATACTGATATTCTTCATGACTCTGAACTTCCCTGCCATTCTGCCTTCACCGGAGCTCCTCTTACAAGGCCCACCTCTCCCCATGCCTTTATTTGAATGGTCCTTCTTATCATTCAGGCTTCAGCTCAAGGCCTTTTCCTCAGAGATCCTTACCTTGATCATCCAGTGTAAACTCCATCCCCCACTCCAGCCATACACTGGAAAAACTCGGCTACATTTAGTGAGATGACTATTTAAAATTCTCTTCTTTACTCATTTATGAATTTATTGTCTGACTTCCCTACTAGAATATGAGCATCATGAGAGAAGTAAATGTGTCTCCTTGGATCATTGCTGAATCTTCAGGGTCTAGAGAAGAGTCTTTTACATAGCAGTTCCTCTAAACATATTTGTTCAATTGATAAATTATGGGGGATTTCAATTGTGGTTTTCTACATGTTCAAATTAGCACAACGGCACTGTGGCTGCATCTACTTTGGAATTAGCCTGCCTAGCTTTTCAGTCTCCAGCTCTGCCACTTACAGGTCTCTATTACCTTCATGTGTCAGATAGGACCCATCTCATAAACTCATTCAAAGGATTGTCTGCAATGATGAATGTCAAGTACTTGGCACAGTAAGCTCTCGGCAAATATTGTCTATGATTATGCATTTTTTTTGTATTCAGAGAGCCTTGTTGTTTTAAAGGTTTCATCATACACAAATTTTAAGTGGAACTACTAAATTCACCTGGCTAATGAACGTATTCCTTCCTATCATCAGTTTATATTTGCTTTCCTCTTTGGTTAGCAAACGCAAGTTAGCAACCTCTTTCGTCTTTGCAATCATCCTGTTCTAGAGGTGCTCATCCACTCCATGGATGTCACTTTTATTTTCTGTGCCAACAATCCTTGCCGCTTCATTTATACACCAAATATGTGAATTTCTCTATAGGATAGTTTATTTTTTTTGAGAGAGAGAGAGAGAGAGAGAAAGAGAGAGCTTGAGCAGGGGAGACAGGCAGAGAAAGAGAGAGAAAGAGAGAGAGAGAGAGAGAGAGACAGAGAGAGAGAGAGAGAGAGAGAGAGAGAGAGAGAGAGAGAGAGAATCTTAAGTAGGCTCTATCTTCAGCGTGGAGCCCCATGTGGAGCTTGATTCCACAACCTTGGGATCATGATCTGAGCCAAAATCAAGAGTCAGATGCTTAATCGACTGAGTCACCCAGGCGCTCCTATAGGGTACTTTTATACCAGGAACTAGCTATCCAGAAGGACGGGTAAGTTAAACACATTAACACTTATATAAGTACAGTCTGAGGTAAGTTTATGAAAGAAATATGGAGGTTCAATGAAATACATAATCTTATGTATTATAAGAAGAACCAATTTAGATCAGAGGTGGGGAATAGTGAAAAAAGGCATCCTGGAAATGATATTTGAGCTGACATTAAAGGCCGAGTATGGATTAGCTGAGCAAACATTGCAGGTGCAGTGTTCCATGGAAGATTTGCTAAATTCTGGAGAAGTAAAGAGATTACAGGCTTAAAGGAAATGGGAAAAAAGTGGTATAGGGTAACGAGTAGGGAGCAGAGGATTAGAGATGAGGTTGTAGAGGAGATTGAGCCCAAACCCTGAGTATCTCCTAGACAACATCAGGAATTGGGGATTTTGTCTTTTATGCAATGGAAATTCATGAAGATTTTACACAGATGGACAGCTAGATCATATTTGCTTGTTCAGAAGCTCACTTTGGCTGCATTGTTGAAGATGGGTAAGAAGGAAAGACAAGAGGTTACCTCATTAGTCTGCTACAGAGAGACAGTGCCTTAGAGCAGGGCAGAGGGGCTTTGAGAAAAAGGATGAATTCAAGAAATAGTCAAGACACTCTCAATCTTGATATATCAGAAGAAGAATGAAGACTGCTGAGTGCCAAAGAATTTTGTTAAATAGCTATGAGACTGAAAAATCACCTGGCTAAAATCACTAGTCAATCCACAAATAGTTATCATGGTTAGTGAGGGTCAGGTATGAACATGACCATGATAGCCCTTATGAACTCCAGTTAAAACAGATGTGAAAGAGTCACGTTAAGTAGCTGACATCTCTGAAGAAGTTTCAACTGAAATCTAAAATATGTTTTGATTGGTATTTTTTCCTAGATGTAAAATATGTTGTGTCTGAAACCTGTTTCTTTCCAATTTATATATAAATAAATTGCCAACAGTGTTCCATAAATTGAATGTGTATTCTCTAGCTGTAATAGGATGACAGTTCATTTCAACAAACATATTTAACATTGCCTACATGCCAGCTGCTGTGATATGCGGTGGCAATACAAAGATCAAAAGACATGTCTCTGCTAAGGAATGCGGCAGGTGTGCCTTCATCCTGGTACTTGTAATGGTTTATTATCTTAAACTGGTCTTAAGGAGTAGCTAAACCTGATGGGTAACTATTGTCACAATGGCATTTTTATAGCAATTGTGCTAAAAAATAAAAACCATAGTTGTTGAGTATTCTCCAACATTGACATGAACAAAATAAAAGGTAAGTAGGTTCTCAGATAAACCATGAGGAGCTCTATGATGGCAGGGTGCTGTGTCCATTTTATTCAACATTATGTTCTCAAAATTTAGCTCATTGTCTAGGGCATGGTGCCCATTTGTTAAATTCATGAATGGCAGAATAAATTAGTGTCTGAATTGTGCTATGTGAGGATAGAATCTAAAGCCCCTAGTTCTGGAAGGGCCCATCAGGATACCTATATATTCAAAATATGATTGTTCCTAGGGACTAATTAATTGATGAGAATTGCCCTTTGCCTTTTCCAGATAAAACTGCGTTTCCATTCTTTTCAGCCCATGACCCTAGAGTCTTAACTAAGAGTTCCTCGAATTGATCAATGCACACACACACACACACACACACACACGCACACACAAACACCACGGGAAATGTACTGCTCATTGGTTTTGCTGAGGTCCACTTCTTTTTAGGAATTAGCTCACTTTCTTTCAGGAAAAGAATTAAGGCAGACCTAAAGTTTCACGAAACGTCCTCTCTCCCAGGTTTAGTATTTAATTCAATTCAATTATAAAATTATTTCTTTACATCTGCTATGCATTGGCTACTCTGTTTACTGGAAAACGAAATGAATAAAATGAAGCCTGCACTCAACTATTTCACAATATAGTTGAGGAGAAAGAAGTAAACAAATAATTATTATGTACCATGCTAAGGACTATGATGTGTAAAACAAAGGATAGCATCAAAGCCCTGGAGAGGCATGTATTAGCTTGAGCTGTGATGACAAAATACCATAGACGGAGTGGATTAAACAACATAAATTTATTTTCTCACAGCTTTGGAGGCTGGAAAGTCTAAGTTCAAGGTTCTGGCAGAGGTCAGTGTGCAGTGAGTCTCTCTTCCTGACTTGCAGAGGGCTGCATTTTCACTGTGTCCTCACATGGCAGTGAGAGCAAACCCTGGTCTCTTTTCCTGTCCTTATAAGGACACCACTCTTACCGTATTAGGGCCCCACCCTTATGATTTTATTTAATTTTATTACCTCCTTATTAGCCCTATCTCCATAACATCGAGGGTTAGGGTTTCAACAAATGAATTTTAGAAAGATACAACTCAGTCCATAGCAAGGCATGTGAAGCAGAGAGAGGTTGCTAGACATCATGGAGAAACAGGAACTGGGGAGCAGTTCTACACATTAGGAAAATGGTTAGAGGGGCAGTGTAAACACATATGGGAGCAAGAAAGTGAATAATGAGCATCTGTGGCATATAAAACGCGAATTAGAGAGGGAAGCCACTAATGGGGTCTGAAGATCTAATTTCAGGAATCACCAGAATGTCAGACTAAATAAGATCACCAAAGTTGTGAGTGTAGATAAAGGAAAGGTCCAGTGACTAAGCCCTGGATGTCCATCAACAGGTCAAGTTGGCTGACAGGTGGAAAGTCCAGCAAATGACACTTCAAAGGAATGGCCAGTTAGTTAGGGGGCTGGAAACCTACCAGAGTATGTGTCCTGGATACCAACTGGAAGGTCTATAGTAGATGCACACTGAGGACTTGACATTAGATTAGCAAAGTAGAGGTTGTTATTAGAAATTGGAGCAGAGGAGTTTGCCTGCAGTTGTGGAGTAGAATCGCTTGGCTGAAGTGGGTTCAAGAAAAAAGGGGATAAGCAGTGGAGAGAGCATGTGTAGGTGAGCCTTCAGGGAATTTTACTATGAAGAAAAGCAGAGGAGAACTATATGATATGGGGGCAGCTCCAGATAGAAAGAGGCCCACAAAGCATAGTCCTGCTCTAAAATCCACAGTCTCTCCTGCAAGTGTAAGTTTACATTTATGTCTAACACTGCCTAGAATGTGTGTGACTGTAATAAAAGCAAAAAGGTTAACTGAAAACAACCAAGCAAACCCACATTTTGCAATATAAATGATGCATGGTTTACTAAACAACCTTCTGAAGCTTGATTACCTATTTAGCTGATAGAGAATTACATAGTTTTGGGTGTGGTTCTGACTTTCAATTCTTCCTCTAGAATAAAATTATAGTTTTACTCCATAGCCATTTAAGTTAGAAGAAGTGTCTCTGCTCTGGCTCTATGAAAATCTATTTTCTATATATTTGGAGGCTCCAGTCCTTGTTATTATTATTATTATGTATGATATATTCCTCTTACCTTATGAATTAGAACATTCACTTTTTATAATAGTTACCTCCTTTTTTTATAATAGTTTCCTCTTTTTTTTTTTCTTTCACTGACTCTGGATAATTTTTATCACTTTGCATATTGTGCAAAGGTTTAACTAAATACTACACCTTCATCAGGTGTATTCCTAAGGCTTGTTCTCCATCTGCATGCTCTCTGATAGGTTACAAGTTTCCCTGAGTGTGGCTTCCTTGAATCTGCATGTAATTCTTGGGACATTATGTATTTTTATTTTGTTTCCACTCCCAATGATCCACACACTTGTGTGAACCTCTACCCTTGGGTGCAAATGAGATCCGTGATTTGCTTCTATCCATGAAGATAGAAAAAGTGACAGAATGCAGCTCCTACGATTAGGTAATGGTATATAAGACTCAAGAGTGGAGATGGGGCGCCTGGGTGGCACAGTCGGTTAAGCGTCCGACTTCAGCCAGGTCACTATCTCGCGCTCCGTGAGTTCGAGCCCCGCGTCAGGCTCTGGGCTGATGGCTCAGAGCCTGGAGCCTGTTTCCGATTCTGTGTCTCCCTCTCTCTCTGCCCCTCGCCCGTTCATGCTCTGTCTCTCTCTGTCCCAAAAATAAATAAACGTTGAAAAAAAAAAAAAAAGACTCAAGAGTGGAGAGAGATTCTCCTGCTGGCCTTGAATAAGCCAACAGTCATGTGGTGAAGTGCCTTTGGAGAGGTTCAGATGGCAAGGAATTATGGGTAGGCCCTAAACCTAAGGGTGGCCCCCAGCCACAGCCAATAAGAAGCCAACACCCTCAGCCATTGGGCCACAGGGAAATGAATCCTGCTGATTTAAATGAGCATGTAAGTGGATTCTTCCTGGCATGCTTCCAGACAGGCTTATAAAACTCTGGTAGACCCACTCACAGTATGGCCAGACTCCTGACCCACAGAAACTCTGAGATAATAGATATGGTATGTTTTAAGCCACTAAGTTTGAGGTAATTTGTTATGATGCCAAGGAAAACTAATACACATAGATCTGTGATTTTTATTAAGAGTATGCCTTTTTTTTATATGCACATCCCTGGCTGTGTTTTAGACCCAATCTAGTAGTCTATGTCATTAAAGAGTAGTTTCAACAAATTTAAATTTATATCTATAGCTATTATCTCTACTGTATTTCATTTTATTTATTTATTTATTTATTTATTTATTTATTTATTTATGCTTTTTTCTATTTCTTTTTTCTCTCCCCTCATTTCTGGATTTTGATTGAATAGCTGAGTACCCTTCTGATTGTTTAAAAATTATAAATTCTATTTTTGTTCTTTTAGTGATTGCTTTAATATTATAATTGTTTAATCCTATTTATTTCTTAAACCTTTTACTATCCATATTTTGCCTCTAATGAGGCAAGTATTTCAGCATCCTATTATCTCACTTTGGTCTCTTGTCTGCTATTATATTGATATTATCTAGAATTATGGATATCATTATATAGATATTATCTAGAATCAATTGCACCACCTCAACCTTGCATGTTTCTATAGCATCATCTGCACTGTTTTCACAGCAAGAACTTTCCTTAAAGGTGTTTCAATCTGGGCCTTTGGCAAAGTCTATGAAATCTTATATGCCTGAGATTATTTCTATTGTGCCTTCCCTTTGGAATGTTGGTTACAAATTTGGTTCATGACTTCTTTTCCTTCAAAAAGTAAAATGTGTTGCTCCATTACAATGTAGGTTTCATTGCTTCTGTTGAGAAGTGCGATCAAATCTAATTCTTATCCTTTCATGGATAATCTGCTTGTCCTCGCTGAAAGCTGTTAGATTTTCTTTTGAACTTGGACCTTAACTGTCACTCTCTTATGTCTAGATGGAGGTTTTCTTTTGTCCTTCCTACTCAACACTCCAGGAACTCTTTCAATATAAAGTTTTAACTCATTAATTCTGGATTCACCTGTAGCATTTCCCTAAATATTTCCTTGTCTTCATTTTTATTTTTCTCTCCTTAATATACTATTAATCTAATGTTGGCACTGCTACTCCTACCTTCCATATCTGTTTAGCTTTCATTTGTCCTTTCCTACTGACCCTCCTCTAATCTGATCTTCCAACTTACGTCCTTCTCAGCTTAGGTTCATTTTAAAAATCTCATCTATATGTTTCTCTGTTTCAACCATCACAGTGTTTATACTTAGTATTTGCTCCTGCTTCTTATTTATGCATTTATTTATTATATTTGATGGATATTGTTAATGTCATCCTATATATTCTTTAATATATTTGTCATAACTATTTTTAATTTTGGTCTGTCTGTTCCAATGTTCTGCTTCAGAATGTATACCGATTCTGCTTTATAATGTTACTCAATTTTTGTCTTACTTTTATAATATTATTCCTCAAGACTCAATTTATTTTGTCTTGTGATCTCACATTTAAGCTTTTGTTTTTGGATCCCATGTTTCGGGAAGGGTCTGATGGCAGACCTTAGTCTGCGATGGCAGCAGTGAGTTTAGAGAGATGAGCAAGGATGAAGCCCAATGCAGAGACCCTTCAGCACCACAGACCTGCTCTCCCAGGGAAATCCTCTGGTCCCAACTTTATCTTGAACACTAGGAGAAGCAGCATGGGGAGACGAAATGGCACTAGTTTATAACCCAACAATCTGGGACATCTGGAGGAAGAGAGTAGAGAAGGAAATGCTTGGGGAAATTATTTATTCTGCAATTGGTTTTAACAACTCCTTGCCCCAGAAGGGCTTTGCACTGCCTGTATGTTACCCCATGGACACCTTCAGTAGCAGAATGGTTCAGGGTATCTAAGGTTATGGGATAATCAAGGACTGTGCCAAGCACCATGTGCCAGATGCCAAGAAGTAAGAGCAGATTGCAGATCATCCAAGCAAAGGTCTGTCTGCAAAGCTTACAGCAGCCTTCTCCTTCTCCACCTGGACCACTGTCCTTTCTCCTCAATCTAGATCATCAAAAAGCACCAGCTCAAGAAGCTTTCATAGCTGGCTTTTAGGGAGAGCCAGCAGCTCATGCTAACTCACCATTTTCATTGCATTTTCTTTCTCTACATAATCTTGGGTCTATTCCTCCATCATCTGAGTTTCAGCAAAGAGATTACTTTTTTTTGGCAAGAAGAAAAAAATCTATGTTCAATAAAACTGAAATGTGCTACCAATTCCACAGAGCTCATGGGCTCTAATATTTCTGTTATTAAAGCATCAAACCCTTTCTGGTAACTGGAACCACCTGGGATGTTATTGTTTAATCAGTTAATTTTCTGTGTAATTATGTAATACAACTGAACATTTGTATCCAGTCTCAACAATCTATATGAAAACCAGAAAGTCCTAGAAAATGGTGACACACTTCATTCATTCATTTAGTTAAAAGATATTAATTTCCATGTGTCACAATTTCCATGTGTCAGTCTCTAGGTTATGCAAAAAGGAAACTAAGATTAAATACTTGTCTTGAAAGGGATTTTTCACTAAAAGAATTATAAGGGGCTTAAACAGAGTCTTATATAATTATAATTAAATGCATTCATAGATTTTGTACAAAGTCATAATGGAGCATAGAGAAGGGTGTTCCTGACTTACCAGTGAAGGGTAGGAAGATTTCCTGGAGAAATTTTCTCACCTGATAATATGGCACAGTATCAAGGTCGCATTGTTCTGGACTCTTAGGAAACTTTTTTTTTTTTTTTTTAACGTTTATTTTTGAGAGAGACAGACAGAGTGTGAGCAGGGGAGGAGCAGAGAGAGAGGGAGACACAGAAAATGAAGTGTGTTCCAGGCTCCGCACTGTCAACACACAGCCCAATGCTGGGCTCAAACTCACGAACCTCGAGATCATGACCTGAGCCAAAGTCAGATGCTTAACCACTTGAGCCACACAGGCACCCCCTTGAAAACTTGTTAACAAGGTCCACCCTCAACTACTCAAAATCTCTATGCAAGGATTCTGCCTGTCATTGCAGAAAAAAACAACACCAAGATAATCTGATCTGACAATTACTTCTCGAGCTTACAAGTTGTTTGCTAAACCAGTTTGGTATATGCTAGCTCTAACTTCTTGGAAGTGTGGTTTGTGGTAAGCCAGCACCTACCCATCCAAACATGGGCTTTCATGCACACTGAGGCGTGAGCACCTGTGCTTTTGAAACCCTGACATCTCGTCATATATACATGCCAGATGAGGATGCAGAGACCATGTTTTGTTATTACTTTTCACTATTTTCTCTATCTAGAATCACTGAATCAATCAGTTTTGTGAGCAGTTAGAAGTCACAACTCTTGAACCTCAAGTATGTACCTTACTATCAAATCTACATGAGCCCTATAATGATAGGTAAGTCTTACCTACCTCGTCTTAGTCTGACAATCTGAAAAGATTTTGCAAATAAAATTCACCAATTATTTATTCAATAAAACTGCATTTGGAGTTACTGTTTCCCAGGTACTGGGGCAGGTGCTAGGGATGTAGAGCTAGCCAACACATAAAATTCCTCTTCCACGGAATTTACAGTCTCATGGGGCAGACTGATATTGAACAAGTAATTATAAATGTGATGAATACTACAAAGGGGAAATACAGGGTGCCATGAAGCACAGAAGAGTGCTTTAAAAAGTGGCTTCCTCTGTAGAACAACTGTGGGAAATTGAGATTTCACATTAAAATCAATAGGGCTAGAAGTGTATGCTTCATTTTTTAGAGGTCGCCCTGTGAACGGCTGTGCTTCTTATACCAGGATACCCATGGGGGATCCAGAAGCCACAGAATAAACACAATGCATACTTCCGGTGCTTGGGTGTCACTTGAAGATTTGGGAAAACAAACATTTTTATTAAAACAAATACAGATATATTATGGAGTAGACTTGTATGCATGTTAAAGATAAAAGATGAAACTTCAAAGAAATTTCACACTTGCTGTGATTCCCTTTGAACCACACCCCCAGACTCCCTAGGGGTGTGTATATTCATTCTCCTCTGCCTTTAGGGGTACTTTATAAAAAAATAATGTTTAACAAGCAGCAGAAAGAGCATGGGACCTGGCACCACTAGGAATAGCTGGGTAGTCTTTGCTAAGCCAGCTGTGACTCAGTTTCCTTGGGGATAACATAGGGACAATGCCTTACCTCTAAATATTGCTGTGATAGCAGATGAAGCATTTTCAGGACAACGTTTTCTACAAAATAAATATTAGTTACCTCTCCCAATATCAGTGAAATAAATAGTTGTCTAAGATTCTTACTGCTTAAACTTAGCACAGCTAGAACCACAGAAGGAACAACCAAAGAAAGCAGGTTTTAGCAAGCCCGTGTTATGTTCCCATCTGTTTATCCATTAGCATAATAGCTACTGTAATAACAGCTAACAAATGTGAGTGTATGTGTGGTGAATCTGAAATGCTTGTAAACTGTAATTTAAGGAAACAAAACAAACAAACCTACCCATTTTCCATATGTTAATATATTTTTTACTCCGTGTTGCTATTTTTAACCATTTTATATTGATTATGACAGAAAAAGAAAAGAAGAAAACATGACTACATCCACTCCTCTTGGGAATGGAGTATAGGATTAAAGAATACAAGAACTCTTGGTAAACTCTAAATCAGTATACAATTATAAAGTGCTATTATGGTTATGATTATAAGGATATGCTAATAAAGGGCTCTGTATTTCTCAATAGTAGGTATTTCCAATCCAGGCAGCTGGTATACTTATTTTTTTCCTAAACTCAATTTTGGTCGAATTTTGCTCTCTCCTTCAATATCGCGAGACCCAATGAATGAGGCAAACTGAAAAATTTAGGAAAATTAACTATGGGTAAGAGAGAAAAATCTATGATCTATTTACTCATTCATTCATTCAACAAATATTATTTGAGTTCCTACTGTGTAGCAACCCCCAGGCTGTGCACTGGGAACACAGAAGTAAATAAAGCAGACAGACCTTGCCTCCTGAAGCTTACGTTTTACTGAGAGAAGAAAGCTATTAAATGCATATATAAATGGGATAATTTCAGATGATCATACGTGATTTGAAGAAAACAAAACAGGGTAATGAAAAGGGGGGCAATGATAGCTAATTTAATTAGAATGGTTAAAGAAGATCTCCCTGAGTAGAAAATATTTGAATAGAGATGTAGATAATGAAAATATGCTGGCAAGGCAAAGGGCTGGGGAGCAGCTTTCTGGGCAGAAATAATGGCTGGTGAAAGTCTTAGGACAAAGAGTTTGGCATGTTGGAAGACTATCTGTGTGGAGCAGGGTGAGCAAGACAATGAACCTGGGAGAGGTAAGTGGAAACCAGCCACTGAAGCATAATGAGAAATTTAGGTTTTATTCTAATTGTAATAGAAAACCATTGAAGGGTTTCAATCAGGGGGAATAAAAAGATTTAAATATTTTTTTTTTACTTATATATGAAATTTATTGTCAAACTGGTTTCCATACAACACCCAGTGCTCATCCCAAAAGGTGCCCTCCTCAATACCCATCACCCACCCTC
Source organism: Herpailurus yagouaroundi (assembly GCF_014898765.1). NCBI lineage: Eukaryota > Metazoa > Chordata > Mammalia > Carnivora > Felidae > Herpailurus > Herpailurus yagouaroundi. The sequence goes on along the minus strand of NW_024412413.1, from coordinate 28,782,772 downwards.
TCCTCCCTCCCACCCCCCATCAACCCTCAGTTTGCTCTCAGTTCTCAACAGTCTCTTATGCTTTGGCTCTCTCCCACTCTAACCTCTTTTTTTTTTTTCCTTCCCCTCCCCCATGGGTTCCTGTTAAGTTTCTCAGGATCCACATAAGAGTGAAACCATATGGTATCTGTCTTTCTCTGTATGGCTTATTTCACTTAGCATCACACTCTCCAGTTCCATCCACGTTGCTACAAAAGGCCATATTTCATTTTTTCTCATTGCCACGTAGTATTCCATAGTGTATATAAACCACAATTTCTTTATCCATTCATCAGTTGATGGACATTTAGGCTCTTTCCATAATTTGGCTATTGTTGAGAGTGCTGCTATGAACATTGGGGTACAAGTGCCCCTATGCATCAGTACTCCTGTGTCCCTTGGATAAATTCCTAGCAGTGCTATTGCTGGGTCATAGGGTAGGTCTATTTTTAATTTTCTGAGGAACCTCCACACTGCTTTCCAGAGCGGCTGCACCAATTTGCATTCCCACCAACAGTGCAAGAGGGTTCCCGTTTCTCCACATCCTCTCCAGCATCTATAGTCTCCTGATTTGTTCATTTTGGCCACTCTGACTGGCGTGAGGTGATACCTGAGTGTGGTTTTGATTTGTATTTCCCTGATAAGGAGCGACACTGAACATCTTTTCATGTGCCTGTTGGCCATCCGGATGTCTTCTTTAGAGAAGTGTCTATTCATGTTTTCTGCCCATTTCTTCACTGGGTTATTTGCTTTTTGGGTGTGGAGTTTGGTGAGCTCTTTATAGATTTTGGATACTAGCCCTTTGTCCGATATGTCATTTGCAAATATCTTTTCCCATTCCGTTGGTTGCCTTTTAGTTTTGTTGGTTGTTTCCTTTGCTGTGCAGAAGCTTTTTATCTTCATAAGGTCCCAGTAATTCACTTTTGCTTTTAATTCCCTTGCCTTTGGGGATGTGTCGAGTAAGAGATTGCTACGGCTGAGGTCAGAGAGGTCTTTTCCTGCTTTCTCCTCTAGGGTTTTGATGGTTTCCTGTCTCACATTCAGGTCCTTTATCCATTTTGAGTTTATTTTTGTGAATGGTGTGAGAAAGTGGTCTAGTTTCAACCTCTGCATGTTGCTGTCCAGTTCTCCCAGCACCATTTGTTAAAGAGACTGTCTTTTTTCCATTGGATGTTCTTTCCTGCTTTGTGAAAGATGAGTTGGCCATACGTTTGTGGGTCTAGTTCTGGGGTTTCTATTCTATTCCATTGGTCTATGTGTCTGTTTTTGTGCCAAAAAGATTTAAATATTAAGACCCGATTTTCTGCTGTTTTAAATTGGTCCTAGAAGGGGAGAATAGAGGCTAGGAAATCATAGGATGTTTTTGCTCAGGTATAGATTGGCCAGGGATTTGTATAAGTGGTTGTGGAAATAGTGAGAAGTGTGGGGATTTGATATGTATATTTTGGGGTACAGCTAACAGGATTTTCTGATACACTGAATATTGGGAAACTGTGCTGAAGAAGGGCATCCTGGATGAGCCATCAGCTTTTGAACTAGGAAACTAATTGGGTGAACAGTGATGCAAATAACTGTTATATGGAATACTAGGGAAGAAGTGGACTGGGACGTTGGCGAGAGTGGAAGGAAATAGACAACTGGAGTGAAATAGTAAACGTTTTTTGACATGTTAAGTTTGAGGTATGTTTTAACCATTCGAGTGGAAATTCCTATCTGAATCTAGAGCTCAGGATATGAAATGAGTGCTAGAGGGGCGCCTGAGTGGCTCAGTCGGTTAAGTGTCTGACTTCAGCTTAGGTCATGATCTCACAGTTCGTGAGTTTGAGCCCCGTGTCGGGCTCTGGGCTGACATCTCAGAGCCTGGAGCCCGCTTCAGATTCTGTGTCTCCCTCTGTCTGCCCCTCTGCTGCTTGCACTCTTTCTCTTGCATTGTCTCAAAAAAAAAAAAAACAAAAAAACATGAAAAAAAATTTTTTTAAAAAGAAATGAGAGGGGCGCCTGGGTGGCGCAGTTGGTTAAGCGTCCGACTTCAGCCAGGTCACGATCTCGCGGTCCATGAGTTCGAGCCCCGCGTCAGGCTCTGGGCTGATGGCTCAGAGCCTGGAGCCTGTTTCCGATTCTGTGTCTCCCTCTCTCTCTGCCCCTCCCCCGTTCATGCTCTGTCTCTCTCTGTCCCAAAAAAAATAAATAAACGTTGAAAAAAAAAAACATTTTAAAAAGAAATGAGAGTTAGATATAAAACATAGTTATTGCTATGCATATAACCAGTGCTAAATCCAGCCGGCTAGCTGTCTATAGTATTTTCTAAATATTTACCTTCTTACTATCTATATGGTTATTTGTTACTACAGATACTCAGTAAATGTGAGATCTGAATCATACAATTTCATAAAATATAGATTCCATCATGCTTTTTGCATGGAATCCTTCTGCTTTATGAAACCTGGAGCCAATACTGTAAAATACAATTTCAAATACATTAATATTTAATTTGTAAAGATATCACTGAGTATTACATAACTTTCCTGCCCATTCTAACTCCAACTCATCTTTTTTCTTAATATTTTCAAGAGAATCCATATATAAATAGCAACTGAGATATGGTTAAACTCTAAACTTCATTTTAAAATTAACTTATTTGGAATATTACTCAGCTATCAAAAAGTATGAACTCTTGCCATTTGCAACCATATGGATGGAACTAGAGTGTATTATGCTAAATGAAAGAAGTCATTCAGAGAAAAACAAATATGTGATTTCACTCATATGTGGAATTTAAGAAATAAAACAGATGAACATAGGGGAAGGAGGCAAAACTAAGATAAAAACAGAGAGGGAGGACAAATCATGAGAGACTCCTGAATGCAGAAAGCAGAGGGTTGCTGGTGGGGTATTGGGTGGGGGGGGATGGGCTAAATGGGAAATGGGGATTGGGAAGGGCACTTATTGGGATGAGCAGTGGGTGTTGTATATAAGCGATGAATCACTGAATTCTATTCCTGAAATCATTATTACACTATATGTTAACTAACTTGGATTTAAAAAAAATTAAAATAAAAAAATTAAAAAAAACCTTACCTGATGATGTGTACGTTGGTGGGTTTTATCATTAGCTTAAATTTGCCTCTTTTTGTCACACTTTCTTTAATTTGTTTTTAACATTAACATTTTGGGAAATAAACTCAAAAATTTGCTTAGGAAAGCGGAGAAAAAAAATTCAAAATAGCTGTCATTTACAATTCTTGAAATTTATGCTTGAAAACCCTAAAGAAGATTTGCTTGCCATCAAGTTCACATTATAGATTTATAGGGAGAGAATGAGAAAACTGTTGGTAGTGTACAATCAACACTTTGCAATTTGCTTTGAAATACCTTTTATTTCTGAGGAAGAATTCTGGAGGCTGGGAAAGAGTATGTATGAAATGACTGAGAAGTAACAGAAGCGTAAAGGAATAATAGGATTCTATATTGGTAAGCTGGGAAAATTATTGTTAACAAAACATGTCGTAGTTGGTGGAATTTTATTCATCTACAAAATTTCAGGCTTCTTGGATTCAGAGAATGTAGTACTTGCTTATCATTTGAACCATAAGATAACATTTTAATGAGGATTATATGATTTCACTGGAAGGGAAAATGTTCTAAATCCTTCCACTCAAAATTAACGACTTGTATTTAAAACTGTCTGACACATTCTAAAGTCTGAATATAGATTTAATACCAGGCAAGCAATGCTAGGTCTGGTTTTGTCAGAATTGTTGTCTTCTAGAATTCTATTGTTTAGTGTTAGATATCTAGCTTTTTGGTGTAGTTTCCCTTCTTTACGCTAGGGTGAAAGAGTCTAAATCATTGGAAGTCACGAATCAGAAATAATCTTTTACACTTTGTTCACAGCCTGAACCCCATCGGCAAAGATTGTCCTGTGCTGCCTGCACAGCATTTCCCAGGCTGCCTATCAGACTGTGAAAAGCTTTTCTGGAAGAGAGAGCATGAGTGAAGAGCATCACAGAATGAGAACGTACAGGATAAGCTATATCAAGGGCAAAACCGTAGACCGACATAGAACCGCAGAAAGGAACAAAGTTGTGGTTAGAAGCAGCTGGACTCAGAACTGAGGTGGTGAAAATTAAAAACAAAACAAAACAAAACAAAACAAAAAAGACAAGAGTATGTTTACAGGCAGTGTGAATGGCAAGGATTAAGAGCTCAGGCTCCGGAACCACACTGCCCCCTTCCATCCTGCCACCCTGACTCTGCCCCCGAGTAGCTATGTTAACCTTGAGCAAGTGGTTTTAACACCTCTGTGTCTTGTTTCCCCGTCAATATGATGAAGATAATAATAACACCTATCTCATAAGCTACTGTGAGGTTAAATGGGTTGGTGTATGTAATAGATTTAGAATGATAGCAGGCAAGTCAATATTTAGTTTTTATTTTCAAATCTTAAGTGAGATTAAATATGAGTTAAAAAATTATATGAGGCAAAGTTAGGAATAATTTGCAATTAGTCTTTATCTTTACATAAGGACATCTTAGCAGAAACACACACACACACACACACACACACACACACACACACACGCAGAGTCAATCCGATCACAGAATCACAGGGAGGAGTAAGGAAACACTTAACAGGTAGACTATCATGTTTCACCCTAAAAATAATGACCAGAAATTACAGAAATCTAGGATAGCTCCAGAGGAAAAAGAAAAAAAAAAGTAGAAAATTTTTCAGAGCATGTTTTTGATATTTTATGAGAATTTGATAAAGCAGAGCATTCAAGAGTGAGTGCTAAATTTGTGCAGGGTAATAAAAGCTTCAGAAGGTAATAAGAATCATGGACCCTGCACACACATGGTGCTCTAAGAGGTTTAGTAATTACCTAAATGAAAGAACATTGTCATTTCCATAATCACAATTCAAATCCAGGGATCACTTATGGTTGATAATGTTACAGATACCATATTCCATCTTCTGTAGCACAAGAGACTTTTAGCAAGGAGCAGCTTATAGTACTTCCCTGTACCTTGTTCATTTCCCCATCATTTCAATGAGACATTCTAGCCTTGTACATAAAACATTTTCACTACTAGAACCTGCTCATGGGGTGACTGGGTGGCTCAGTTGGTTGAGCGTCCAACTTCAGCTCAGATCATGATCTCACAGTTTGTGAGTTCGAGCCCCGCATCAGGCTCTGTACTAATAGCTCAGAACCTGGAGCCTGCTTTTGATTCTGTGTCTCCCTCTCTCTCTGTCCCTCCCCTTCTCATTCTCTGTCACTCCTGTCTCAAAAATAAATATTTAAAAAACTTAAAAAAAAAAAACATTTTCACTACTAGAACCTGCTCATGGAAAAGCTTTGTGGTCTGAATATAACATCAACACATGAACGTGAGCAACGACAACAACAAAAAACCTTAATGAAAATAAGGTCCAAAGGATTTGGTTATAGACACTTTTTTTTCACTCTACTGAAGATGTTCACATGGAAAATTGTGATGTCTAATTATACTTCCAACTTCTTCAGGTGAATCTGGCAAATTTGAGATATTAATTAAGGACATTCTTTTATATTTGAAATTGTCTTAATTAATCTCCACCAAAATTACATGACAAGATCATTATTGTCATGAATCTAATATTGATAATCCATGCCCAATGTATCTTCATAAAAGTAACTTAGGTAATAGCAAGATTATATACTCCAGTGATTTTCTGTGTCAGAGGTCCCTAAGACCACCCCAGGTTTGATGACTCATAAGACCCAGCCTATAGTCCTGTTTATGGCCAAGATTTATTACAGTGAAAAGACACAAAGCAAAGGGAAAAGGCACATGGGACAAAGTTCAGAGGAAACCAGACACAAGCTACCAAGAACTGTCTCTCAGTGGAGTCAGACAGAATGTGCTTAATTCCCTCAGCCTATGAGTTGTAGCAACATGTGTGAAGTGTTATCTACCAGGGAAGCTTGTTAGAGACTTAGTGCTTGGGGTTTTATTAGGGCCGGTCACATGGGTACCCTCTGCATAGTACCAAAATTTCAGACTCCCAAAAGGAAAGCAGGTGTTCAGCATAAACAATATTGTTCATATGAACATTTTAGGCATCATGAGCCCCTCCCACCATCTAGGAAAACTTTTATATCAGTGTAGGGAACTATTTGTCGGTCAAGCTGCTGACATGAGCTAAGGGACAACTTTGTAAGCACCCCTTTCTAAGGACAGCCATCCCAGGCTCCTTTCTGCACATGTACCAAGGCAGACTTTCAGACCAGTTTCTAAACCTGAGAAGAAGGGAGCTTAGCTTTCTTGACAACCCTGAACCTGACTTGCCTAATGAAACTGTCAAAAATGGTAGCACGCTGCCACAATATAGGTCACTGCCAACTGACAAGTGTATAGGCTCTTAACGCATCTTATTGCTACATAAACACTGCTTCTCCATTTTTTTCTCTAAGAAACCCTCAAACACACCCAATCCATTTTAAAGAAAAGAATCTGATGTAACACTTGTAAAGATCAGAACCCTATCTACCAGAAGTATGTCTATCTAATTTTACTAAAGAGCATCTTCACAAATATCAAAATGAAGAGACACAAATTTCTATGTCAGAGATTCAGGAATCTTGAAGAAATTTCAGTCAATTCTTGTTTTTCTTCAAAATTGTAAATTCCAAAATGGGAGAAACAGAGAAATAATTTTTGACACTCCCCCTTCTCACCATTTGTCAATTATTAAACTGCCAATGTTAGTTCTTAGAGTATTTTCCAAATCTGTCTACCTCTCTCCATATCCACTCTGTCACTCCCATACAAGCTACCAATATTGCTTTATGATACAGCAATACAAACTCCTAGCTGATCCTCCTGTACTCCATTTTGATCCTGCCTTTCCGTTATCTATCTTACAGGCAGAGTGATCTTTCAAAAACATCAATCATCCCAAGCTACCTGTCAACATCTTTTCATGTATTGGTGACAGAAAAACACTCAAATCATTATCAATCTCTGCATTATTTATTCCATCCCAAACTTTGTAGCCTCACTTCATGCCTTGATGCCCTTTGCTTTCGGAGTTCCATCCACAGAGACCTTATACAACCTTAGGGTCTGCTCACCAGACCTCTGCTCTCTTTCTTACTTAAGTTATACTTACTCCTAGTCTTGACCCAAAATATCACCTCCATGGGGGATCCTTTCCTATCTGATCCTTCGTCCCAAAGCACACTCATGCTCATGTACCTACACACACACACACACACACACACACACACACACACACACATTCTTGGTCGTATTCTCCTTCTGGATACTCATTAGCATCCTATAATTCTCCTTCACAGATATACCAGAATTATAATTGACTATCTGTATAATGAGTTGCATGCTGCATACCTGTACCTTTAGAATATAAGCTACATGAAGACAGGAATTCCTTTCACCTTGTTTATTGCTCTATTTGCAGTATCTCTCACAGTGTCTTGCACGTACTCGATGCTAAATAAATACAGACTGAATAAATGAATAATTCTATATCTAACTCCTATGTTTCATAGTTCTTAGCATGGCACTGAGCATGACCAAAACAGACTTAACAAATATATAAGTAGATTGATTGCTATGTACATTGGTGCAATCTCATTAGATTTCAAAATTATTTATTCAAAATGCAGTATTTTCTATTTGTTCTTGTTATTGTGTTGGTTTTATGTTTTAGTATTTATAAAGAAAGAGTTCCCACAAATACCTGAAAGAGATAATAGAATATAAAAATTAGAGGAAAAAAAGAGAGAAAGGACCACTTTCATCACCCAAGTCCTGCTTTATGCAAAGCCTAAAATATGTGTTTTCCACATTTTCTACCAGATGTTTGGATGAGTTTTATCTTTCTTCCTCAATGAGCCCTTTCTGCCACCTGAATCAGACATCTAGTATGCACCTGTGGGTCCTTCTCAGTTCCAATTTAAAAGGACATAGAAGACATAATTCTTGCCTTTGATTATCACTCACAATCTCATTTCATTTAGGACTTACTCATAGATGTTAAAGTATGAATATTGTCTTTGTTTTCCTGTCTGTATCATCTTCCTGCTTACTCATTCTTAAAACCAAGATATTCAGAATCTCTCCTTATTGAATTGAATAGAGCTGGATTAAAAACCAGTTTGGGGGTGACGTCACCAAGACGGCTATATAGGTTATTTCTGACTTCACTTCTCTCACAAGGAGACCAACTAACAACTATTCGAGAATGAGACGTCGCTGAGAGAATCCTAGAACACCAGGTTGAAGCTGAAGCACCTCCCTACACCTCAGAGACCCAGAGAGATTGCATCGAAGGGTAAGAGAAGGGACCACACATTGACTGCATGGCCCCTCCCCCCGGCCAGTGCAGCACCATGTAGAATGAGGTGTTCTCTGAGCCTTTGGTTCCTGCCATGGGAAAAGAGAACCCCAAGAGGTAACCAGCCCCCTTCCAGAATTGGTAGTTACTCTGTTTTAGCTGCTACACTGATCTCCCACTGCAGGGATTGCAGGGGAATCTGCAGGGCCCGACACTGGGAATCTGACTACGATGAGCAGCACTGAGGAGCTTGCAACAACCAACACACGGATCTTGGCAGACTGAGTTTAAACCTGCAGTGCCAAAGTAGTAATCCCAACGAGTGGTTTTGCTCATCGGCCCAACCAAGTTGGGATGTACTCTGACCGGAGAACTCAGTGGAGTGCAGATCTGCCTGATTCAGGTCCTTGAATGAGGACTTTTGCTGACTCTAGTTTGCCCACATCCAGGCAAAGAGCTGAATCACAGCCTCACCACCTATTGAGAGTGTCTTTTGGCTCCATCTGACCAGAAGAGCTGGTGACAACCCATGGAAGCTGTGTGGCCCAGGGGTGCTCAAGCTGTTAATTTAGAGAGCAAAGCCAGTGACCCTGTTTGGTCAGAGAATTTGGGGTGCAGATTAGCTAAGACAACAAATAAAGAGTTCTATCAGGGTTAGTGCTACTTCTGCTGGGCCCCAGGCAGGGAATTTTTGTAGCTCTGCACATTGCTGAAAATATCCTTCAGCCTGTCCAACCAACAAACCTAATCAGAGCACGCACACAGGAACCTCTATAGCCCATTGAACAACCCTATATACAGTGGCGCTTGAACACAGAGCACAGTCCCTGGCTTTCCCTGTCTGCAGAGCAAAATCAGTGGCCTCACTTGACCAGGGGATTCAGTGCACACCCTGGCCTGATTTGAGTCCCCACACAACAAACTGTACAGGCCCCCCTCCTGTCCTGCTGCCCTGCCAGGGCAGAAAAGCTAATTCATAGCCACATCTACTACTGAACATAGTACCCAGTCATGACCATCTAGCAAACCTGACCAGAGAATCCAGGCAACTTTGGAGCCCATCCTGCAGTCTTACTTGGATAGGGGATCAATCCAGCGGTCCAGTCTAACTGTTCTCAGCCAGTGACACACTGACACACACAGTGACCATCCCCATCCTCTGAGCTTAAACAATTGCCTTGCCCCCAAAATAAACTGTAATTGCAGGCCCCATCTGTCCAAGGACATTACCATTAAACACACCCAGACATGCAAACTGAGTTGACTGATGAAGGACCATCTCTGCCAAACAAACCTGTAAAGACTAGAAAAGGATCCTGAATGCCCAAGTGTGTAGATCCTAATGTAAGGAATCAAGGATTACCAAAAAACAGGTAAAATACGACACCACCAAAGGGAATAATAAAGCTCCAATAACTGACCCTAAAAAAAATGGAGATCTATGAACTGCCAGACAAATAATTCAGAGCAATCCTCCTAATTCAGAAGTTTATTGAGCTACAAGAAACACAGACAGGCAACTAACTAAACGAAGCTAGGAAAACAATGCATGAAAAAAACGGAAGTTCAACAAGGAAATAGCAACCATCAAATAAACCAAACAGAAATCCTAGAGTTGAAAAATACAATAAAGTGAGCTTTAGGAATCCCACCAAACCTGCAGTGGCTGTCAGAAATGAGGGCAGTCTCGGGGACTGTGAATTCAGGCTTTGCAGTTTGCCTAATGTCAGATATTATCTAAAAGCAAAACAAAACAGAAATTCACCAACCTACACAGATAACAAACATGGCAGTACATGCATTAGGAATCACACATCAAAGAATGAAAAACTCCCTTGCTATGACAAGTTGGTAAGTATAAGAGCCACAGGATACCCCACAAAGAAATCCATGCCATGTAGCCTTTTCTGATGGATTTTTTAAATTATACTTCAATTTTCTTCTATTTGTCTAACAGTATTTCTTAAACATAATTTCATAAAAATCAACAGGTTGCTGGAGAAACAAAGATTTATTATCTGGAAGCTTGAAAAAACTTCTTTACCATTAACATCTTTACCTCTATGTCTTTGCTATATTCATCATCGTTGTCTATTTCTTACCACATATTCCTGCCCTTAACTGGCTATAGAGTGTCTTTTTTTATTTTAGGACTTGACACATATTTTTTGTTCTTTCTGTGATGATTGTAGTCTCCATTCTTTATAAGACTAACCACTGTTCATCTTCGGTTTAAATTAAATTTAAATTATATATATATTTATTATAATTTGTGATTATAATTTGTGTATTTACTTGACTGTTTGGCTGTAAGCTCTGATCTGTTTCATTTTCCATTGTATCTTTTAAACGTTTTATGTGTGTTTTATATGATACATGGACTATAAGAGACACTGTTAAAAACAAAACCTTACCTGTCTTAACTGTAATTTTTGCAAATTGAGTAAAAGGATATAAGGTATTTGACTGACAAGAGATAAGGACTAACAAATCAAGAGATTTAGTCATTGTTGGGGCGCCTGGGTGCCTCAGTTGGTTGAGTGTCTGACTCTTGATTTTGGCTCAGATCATGAGCTCACGGTTTGTGGGTTTGAGCCCTGCGGTGGGCTGACGGCACTGACAGCATGGAGCCTGCTTGGGATTCTCTCTTTTTCACTCTCTACATCTCTCTCTCACAAAAATAAATAAACATTAAAAAAAAGAAGTTTAGAAATTGTTATATCCAGTGGTGAAAGAGGAGTGAAAAAAGAAAAAAAAAAAAGTCTGGAAGACGATGAAGAAAAGGATTTAAGAATCTTTTACATTCTTCTGGAGTAAGAAAATTTTAGAACTCCAGCAGTAGCTCAAATGTGACTGAGACAAAGAGGGTATCTAAGGAGGTTCTGGGTAAGAGATTCATGATAAAGCAGCAAACAGCTCAATGTGAGGCAACTGCTGGTAGAATCAGTCCGTCTGGAGCCAGACTGTGATAGGTAGATTGGACACTGTTCTCCCCCAGATCAGGTCTAAGAAGAGCCTGTCTTGGACACAAATCTAGCTAAAACTCTGAAACAAAATTTCTATGGTAAGCAGAACAAGCTAGATTCTGTGACAGAATGTGTGCCCTTATCCACTACTGCCTGTTTATAAATTGTGCCCCCAGGATTAAGCATGAAAAAGACATTTTTTTTTTTTTTAATTCACTCAGATCATCTTTCGGTTTCCTGATGGCACCAAGTCTGTGTGCCCTTTCATGTGTCCTTTCCTGTGTCTGGAACATTTCCCTAACTCACTGCCTCTCATTCAATGTATTCCTTCTAAAAGACTTTCCCCATTCCACCCAATTGAAACCAGTGAATTGTTGACTTTATAACATAAGGTCCTAATTTGTATGAATTACTCTTACAAAACTCATAATAATTTATGCACATTTTTTGGGGTTTGTGTTTGTTGTATAATCTGTCTCCCTGCCCGCCTTCTAAGGTCGAGTTATAAGATCAGAATTGAGGTCTCATTTTGTTTACAATTGTCTCTAGCTCTCAGCACATTGACTCGTATAGTGATTAATAAATACTGACTGAATGAATAAATACCAGCTATGAAGGCAGACTAGGCTAATAATCCCACATGGAGGAGGGACAGAGAATCGTCAGAGGCTGTGAGTACAAAGTCTTCAAAACATATGGAAAATTCCTGCTCAATCTGAAGTGATAGGATATACAGTCAAGCACGGGCACCTTACCGTTGTGGGCACCTTGAGGGTTTCAGTGTAACTTACCCATGTTATGTTTTCTTTAACATGTAATCCTATTTTTTAGGGCTGCAGACTATGGGTTCATGTTAATTGTCCTGGTTGCAAATTAGTAAATGCATCATGTCATTTTTATAGCGTACTCCAAAAGAGTCGGGTGGAAATAAAGTCAATGTAATTAATCCCACTAAACAAAATCAGATGATCCAGAAAAAGCGGTATTTTGAAAGAGGGTGAATTTATACTGAAGAAATAAATTGCCCTATAAAAGCACATTAATGCTGGAAATAGAAGAGAAAGAAAAGACCACATGAATGCTTATTAAGTTAGATGATTTCTTAATCATTTTTTTAAAAGCAATGGGTTAAAGGTGTGGAATAAACTTAGCCCTCTTATTTTTTTTTTTTCCTTGAGTAACCTTATACCAAATATCGGCATTAGTTAGCCTGTTGTCATAAGACTCATTAATTTCTACCAACACTGGTGAACAGCCAGTAGTGGGTGGGACTAATGGAGCCCTACCTTTTGTCATTAGGGATGCCATCAAACTTTGTTACTGCTCTAGATTAGTTCTTAACTGAAATTGCTTATATGTGACTGTTACTGTTAATGAGAAAGGATAATAAATATGGATTATATCTTTCATAGCCTAGCTAGCTGGGCATCTTGGACTTAATACTCCCCATCTGTGACCCTTTACAATACATTAAGCACACCTTTTCAGCAGCAGCCCTATTACAGTTAATCATGCTGAGGAAGAGATTGTACTAAACGTATTAGCAAGACACTGACATTAACCAAATGCTAGTCAGATGTGTCAGGGAACAAAGAGCTAAATCTAGGCTCTGTCTTTTCAATGGACTTTGAGCTTTTAAGTCAATGGTATCTGAGTCTTTCCATCCATCAATATGAGGATTGCTGGTTTCTTGAATTACACTGATGTGTGGCCACACATCCTTTAAGACTATACTAGTCAACTTATCTCCTTGTTTAGGAAATTTAGATGCAATTTTTACTATTTACTTCTCTGTAATGTGCATATTCTTTTAATGAAAAGCAAAATACATTAAGTACATGGAGTTACAGGAAATAACACAAGGCTTTTAAACTCTTGAGGAAAAACAAAACAAGTCAAAAAGTACAGTGGTAATCTTAGCAACATATAGAATGCACTATAATGGTATGTTTCATTTTGGAAGCTACATTACCTCCTGTAAAAAAAAACAGGTAAATGGTATAGCTTTATGATATGAAAATATAAATGCTAATGGAAGATGTCAAATGTCTGTGAAGAATATGCTTCTGAAAGCCTTGGAACAGTTGGGGCGCCTGGCTGGTTCAGTGCGTACAGCGTGTGACTCTTGACTCAGGGTTATGAGTTCAAGCCCCATGTTGGGGGTAGAGCTTACTTTAAAAAAAAATGAAAACCTTGGAACAGAAAGAGTAGAAGACAGACAAAGCTACTGTACAGGAGCAGGGAACTGAGACCTGCATGTATCAAGGATGCTTGTTCAGTTGAATTATATCTTGCTGAGCTTATACAGTGAAATAGTGGAAGGTCTGAAGGTGGGGCTGACGAGTGGACCTGCCTGATCAAGATGAGCCTGAGATCCAGAAATAAGCTTTTTAACAAGCAGATATTGCTATAGTTCAGTATGGGGTATTGGCCACAGTGTAAGGGGAAGGTGATAAAAGCTGACTGCAGATCCAGGGCTGTTTAGGGAGAAAAGAGTATGGAAAAGAGTCCGACCTATCCACATGCAGCTTCAAGTTGCATCATTTTCCTATGCTTTATTACTAAACTGTGCATAATCTGCCCCATAGAATAGCTTTAGGTCTTCTGAGGGAATTATTTATTATATGTTAAGGTCCTAAATTTTAAAAATTCATTCCCATTTTGTTTTGTGTATTTAAAGCCTTATAATCTCTCACTCAAAAATTCTACTCCTAAGAAGTATTTTTTAAACCATGAATTATTAGCTAATACATATAAGGAAACTACTATAGGTCAGCCATGGTCGACATACTTTATGTCACCTAAAACCTCAATAAATTCACACAGCAATCCCATGAGATAGGTACAATTACATTTCATAGATAAAGTGAGGCACAGGAAGTTCAAGCAGCTTACCTAAGTGGCTCACATAGCTATTGGCTCACAAGGCTGTGATCCCAAAAGGTCTGATTCCTGGGTACTATGGTCTTAGCCATTAGACAATATTGCTTGTCATGAGGATAGAAATACCAGCTAACTAAAATGGCAAAACCATCCTAGATGCAATAATTGAGGATTTGTTAAGAAAGTTAGGGTATGTCTACATAACAGATGATATAAAATGTAACCTTGGTCATAGAGTATGGATGCTGTGAGCAGAATCCCCAACTGACCAGTGTAGGACGTTCGGCATGAACAAGAAATAAATCCCTGTTGCTTTAAGTCATTGAGATTGTGGGTTGCTTGTTACTGGAGGATAATATAGCCCATTCTAACTAATACAATTAATAATCAGGATATATTCTAGATACACAGACAGAATCTGAAGAAAAAACGTAACGATAGTGGTGAAGATGAATTGTAACCACCCAAATAGATTATACTGGAACAGAACAGGCACAGAAGCATTTTAATTCAGCTGTCATGACCTTTGGTATTAAACACCACCTTTTAACTGTTAGATACTTGAATCTCCTTTTCTGAAAAAAAAAATGTGAATAATTTGATGTGAGAATTCAACGAAACCATAGAGCTACACAATAATAATTCAAACCACAGTAGCTTTTATTGTTCATAGGATGCCCATCTCAGCAACATGATAAAGCAACACGTTGGAGCTAGAGTTGCTCTGAAAGGAGATCTAATTTATATTGTCAGCCAAAGACTCACTTGTCTTTATTTTTTGGCTACTTTTGTTTTTTTGTTTTTTAATTTTTTTTTAACGTTTATTTATTTTTGAGACAGAGAGAGACAGAGCATGAACAGGGGAGGGTCAGAGAGAGGGAGACACAGAATCTGAAACAGGCTCCAGGCTCTGAGCTGTCAGCACAGAGCTCGACGCGGGGCTCAAACTCAGGGACCGCGAGATCATGACCTGAGCCAAAGTCGGCCGCTTAACCAACTGAGCCACCCAGGCGCCCCAATTTTTTTTTGGCTACTTTTGGATTATGGGCAGAAGTGGCAGGAGGAGGGGCTTTGTCCCCACCCCATCCATTATTTAAAACAACTGTAGCCTTTCACATAATGTACATTCACAAATAAAGTAATCAAAGCTCATTAGCCAAAGTCAAAAGCCAGTAAACCAGAACTCTCAATTTCTCTTTGTTAAATACTCACATTATGGAACATTTTCACTTAATGCTTAATCTCATTAACTGAGAGAGAGAGAGTCTCAATCTCCTGCCTGAGAGAATGGCACACCTAAGACTTCAGTGAAAAATTGTGAAAAACATTTCCAGTCCATGGAACTTCACCAGGGTGAAGTTTGACCCACAGATAGTTTTGACCATCAGGAAAGAGCTGGTACTGAAGAATGACCCATCTTTGATTGGACTCTCCCATCATGTGTAGGTTATATAAGAAGAGATTAAGTCTGAACAATACTAAATTCTTTGATTGTTGTTGACTTCACTATTCCTTACAACTAAAAATAAACAAACAGAACACCCTTTGCCACTTAAAAGAATTAGGAAGCCTGAGGAAGGATAAATATTATATATAACAAAAAACAACAACAAACAGCAACAAAACAGATGAAAACCTATATTAATAAGATAAAATTAAAATTAATTTTAACCATAATTATCTCAAGTGCTCACTTCTCACTGAAAATTAATGAAGAGGAAATTTACATCTTATACTTTTTTGTGATAGATTCACCATAGAAGTATTTAGATAGATCCCTCAATATTTAGGAAGGGATCAATATTGATACATTCCCATCTACTAAGAAAAATGTGTTTTTACTTCTCAAGGAATACTTTATAAATGCTATTTTAAGCTTAGTAGCTTGTGCCCTCATAAAATACAACTTTGCCACTAGAAATTTAAAGAGATAATGTCCTTACTTGGTGTATTTATAAAGAAGAACCCAGATATTTATAGTGTCTTAAAAAAATTTTTGTAGACAATTATTGGCAAATAAGAAAATTATTGGCAAAATGAATAAATTTAAAACTTAGCTATTAAAACTTGTGCAAAGTGACACAGTTACTTGATCTCTCTATATTTTTACACTGAAGTTAAATTGAATTTGTATATATAATTCTAACATTATTATAAGCCTAGTTCTTATTATGGAAAATAGATTTCATGACTAGCATATTTAGATTTTTATTAGTATATTAAAAAGCACAGGTCCATCCCTACTGTCTACAATCTTAAATACTCCAATATTTTGTTTATGTCCTATAACTTCTAAGCTTTGCTCCTTGAAATTTTTGAGTTCCCAAATGACACAAATTGTCTAAAGAGGGGATATATTAAAATATTATGATAAAATACTATGACTGTATATATATATATACATATATATATGTGTGTGTGTGTGTGGGTGTGTGTGTGTGGGCGTGTGTGTGTATACACACATGCATGCACGCACACACACACACCCACACACACATATATATCACGTGGCTCTGATTTTACATATATCATTTTGATCTGGTTATTCCACTGAAATATTATTTTTAAGAGGTAGAAGAAAAATCAAGAAAATAGGGTCACATGGGTGGCTCAGTTGGTTAAATAACTGACTCTTGGTTTTGTCTCAGGTCATGTCTCACAGTTCATGAGACTGAGCCCTGAGTCGGGCTCTGCAGTGACAGCATGGAGGCTGCTTGGGATTCTCTCTATCCCTCTCTCTCTTCCCCTCCCCCACTCATTCTCTCTCTATCTCTCTCTCTCTCTCTCTCTCTCTCTGTCTCAAAAAAAAAAAAAAATAAATAAACTTGAGAAAAAAAACAAGAAAACAGTCCCAGATGTTACTTATTTCTGCATGCTACTACATTCTAATCTTTGAGTGCCTCATATTTAAGGATCTGATTCAGTGATATTTACAATATTACAAAGACTACTTCCCCTTCTATTTAATACGTATAATAGAGTATTTTCTTTCAAAAACCCATGACATTTGTAAAAACGCCATTTACCAATAAAAGTAATAAAAAGTCTAGCATTTGTTTGACACATATCATTCCATGAAAGGTTAGGAATGTAATTATTTAAACCTTGCAAGATTTAATTTAGAGTTCACAGATTATATTGTTAAGCATTTATTTAAACAAAAGTGTTTAGATTTGCCATATTAGAGTATCTTTTCTGGCACTGTGGTCATGTTGACAATTAGTATACAGCCTTAAATGTTTATTTGAAAGAGAACACATATATATAAATGTATGCATCCATAGGCATAGACAGATTTCTACGAAGTAGATATTTCCAAATTAATAAACATTCCCAGTGTTTTTTTTTAATCTGCATCCATGTATTTTATTATAGAGAAATAGAGAATATTAAAAATAACACAGAATTGGAAATGCAATCGCACAGTTAAATTATATAATCCTAGTGAAAACCTTGCCTCTTTGTCTTTCCAGTATGCTGGAAAATAATAGCAAGAAGAGTGAAACTATCTCCAAGATGGCCTCTAGATGAGAAGAAATACTCCTCCTCTGTCCCTTCTTACTTTCACAGCACTACCAAACTCATAACGCTTCTAACACCACACATGTGGGTTTTATCCCTATACCAAGCAATTCTCTGCAACATCTGTTGAGTGTCCTACAATTTAAGTAAATTATGACAGTGTCTACCTATAGATAGCATCAGATTCCGTAAATTAAGGGCTCAGTCTTACAGGACTGCCAACTACCTCTACGTTAGATTTCAGTCTAAGGCTTGTCTTTGTATATGAAACTGTGAAATATACATATGCTTCAAACTAGCACATATATGGCATGTAAATTATGCTATATTTATTAGCATATGAATTACCATAAATATAGAATTTTATATATTATATATATATTTTTAAATTTTTTATTTTTCAATATATGTAATTTATTGTCAAATTGGTTTCTTTTTTTTTTCAATATATGTAATTTATTGTCAAATTGGTTTCTTTTTTTTTTCAATATATGAAATTTATTGTCAAATTGGTTTCCATACAACACCCAGTGCTCATCCCAAAAGGTGCCCTCCTCAATACCCATCACCCACCCTCCCCTCCCTCCCACCCCCCATCAACCCTCAGTTTGCTCTCGGTTCTCAACAGTCTCTTATGCTTTGGCTCTCTCCCACTCTAACCTCTTTTTCTTTTTTTTCCTTCCCCTCCCCCATGGGTTTCTGTTAAGTTTCTCAGGATCCACATAAGAGTGAAACCATATGGTATCTGTCTTTCTCTGTATGGCTTATTTCACTTAGCATCACTCTCCAGTTCCATCCACGTTGCTACAAGGGGCCATATTTCGTTCTTTCTCATTGCCCTGTAGTACTCCATTGTGTATATAAACCACAATTTCTTTATCCATTCATCAGTTGATGGACATTTAGGCTCTTTCCATAATTTGGCTATTGTTGAGAGTGCTGCTATGAACATTGGGGTACAAGTGCCCCTAATGCATCAGTACTCCTGTATCCCTTGGGTAAATTCCTAGCAGTGCTATTGCTGGGTCATAGGGTAGGTCTATTTTTAATTTTCTGAGGAACCTCCTCACTGTTTTCCAGACTGGCTGCACCAATTTGCATTCCCACCAACAGTGCAAGAGGGTTCCCGTTTCTCCACATCCTCGCCAGCATCTATAGTCTCCTGATTTGTTCATTTTGGCCACTCTGACTGGCGTGAGGTGATATCTGAATGTGGTTTTGATTTGTATTTCCCTGATAAGGAGCGACACTGAACATCTTTTCATGTGCCTGTTGGCCATCCGGATGTCTTCTTTAGAGAAGTGTCTATTCATGTTTTCTGCCCATTTCTTCACTGGATTATTTGTTTTTTGGGTGTGGAGTTTGGTGAGCTCTTTATAGATTTTGGATGCTAGCCCCTTGTCTGATATGTCATTTGCAAATATCTTTTCCCATTCCGTTGGTTGCCTTTTAGTTTTGTTGGTTGTTTCCTTTGCTGTGCAGAAGCTTTTTATCTTCATAAGGTCCCAGTAATTCATTTTTGCTTTTAATTCCCTTGCCTTTGGGGATGTGTCGAGTAAGAGATTGATACGGCTGAGGTCAAAGAGGTCTTTTCCTGCTTTCTCCTCTAGGGTTTTGATGGTTTCCTGTCTCACATTCAGGTCCTTTATCCATTTTGAGTTTATTTTTGTGAATGGTGTGAGAAAGTGGTCTAGTTTCAACCTTCTGCATGTTGCTGTCCAGTTCTCCCAGCACCATTTGTTAAAGAGACTGTCTTTTTTCCATTGGATGTTCTTTCCTGCTTTGTCAAAGATTAGCTGGCCATACGTTTGTGGGTCTAGTTCTAGGGTTTCTATTCTATTCCATTGGTCTATGTGTCTGTTTTGTGCTGTCTTGATGATGACAGCTTTGTAGTAGAGGCTAAAGTCTGGGATTGTGATGCCTCCTGCTTTGGTCTTCTTCTTCAAAATTCCTTTGGCTATTTGGGGCCTTTTGTGGTTCCATATGAATTTTAGGATTGCTTGTTCTAGTTCGAGAAGAATGCTGGTGCAATTTTGATTGGGATTGCATTGAATGTGTAGATAGCTTTGGGTAGTATTGACATTTTGACAATATTTATTCTTCCAACCCATGAGCAGGGAATGTCTTTCCATTTCTTTATATCTTCTTCAATTACCTTCATAAGCTTTCTATAGTTTTCAGCATACAGATCTTTTACATCTTTGGTTAGATTTATTCCTAGGTATTTTATGCTTCTTGGTGCAATTGTGAATGGGATCAGTTTCTTTATTTGTCTTTCGGTTGCTTCATTGTTAGTGTATAAGAACGCAACTGATTTCTGTACATTGATTTTGTATCCTGCAACTTTGCTGAATTTATGTATCACTTCTAGCAGACTTTTGGTGGAATCTATCAGATTTTCCATGTATAGTATCATGTCAACTGCAAAAAGTGAAAGCTTGACTTCATCTTTGCCAATTTTGATGCCTTTGATTTCCTTTTGTTGTCTGATTGCTGATGCTAGAACTTCCAGCACTATGTTAAACAACAGCGGTGAGAGTGGGCATCCCTGTCGTCTTCCTGATCTCAGGGAAAAAGCTCTCAGGTTTTCCCCATTGAGGATGATGTTAGCTGTGGGCTTTTCATAAATGGCTTTTATGATGTTTAAGTATGTTCCTTCTATCCTGACTTTCTCAAGGGTTTTTTTTAAGAAAGGGTGCTGGATTTTGTCAAAGGCCTTTTCTGCATCGATTGACAGGATCATATGGTTCTTATCTTTTCTTTTATTAATGTGATGTATCACATTGATTGATTTGCGAATGTTGAACCAGCCCTGCATCCCAGGAATGAATCCGACTTGGTCATGGTGAATAATTCTTTTTATATGCTGTTGAATTCGATTTGCTACTATCTTATTGAGAATTTTTGCATCCATATTCATCAGGGATATTGGCCTGTAGTTCTCTTTTTTTACTGGGTCTCTGTCTGGTTTAGGAATCAAAGTAATACTGGCTTCATAGAATGAGTCCGGAAGTTTTCCTTCCCTTTCTATTTCTTGGAATAGCTTGAGAAGGATAGGTATTATCTCTGCTTTAAACGTCTGGTAGAACTCCCCTGGGAAGCCATCTGGTCCTGGACTCTTATTTGTTGGGAGATTTTTGATAACCGATTCAATTTCTTTGCTGGTTATGGGTCTGTTCAAGCTTTCTATTTCCTCCTGATTGAGTTTTGGAAGAATGTGGGTGTTCAGGAATTTGTCCATTTCTTCCAGGTTGTCCAATTTGTTGGCATATAATTTTTCATAGTATTCCCTGATAATTGTTTGTATCTCTGAGGGATTGGTTGTAATCATTCCATTTTCATTCATGATTTTATCTATTTGGGTCATCTCCCTTTTCTTTTTGAGAAGCCTGGCTAGAGGTTTGTCAATTTTGTTTATTTTTTCAAAAAACCAACTCTTGGTTTCGTTGATCTGCTCTACAGTTTTTTTAGATTCTATATTGTTTATTTCTGCTCTGATCTTTATTATTTCTCTTCTTCTGCTGGGTTTAGGCTGCCTTTGCTGTTCTGCTTCTATTGCCTTTAGGTGTGCTGTTAGATTTTGTATTTGGGATTTTTCTTGTTTCTTGAGATAGGCTTGGATTGCAATGTATTTTCCACCCAGGACTGCCTTCGCTGCATCCCAAAGCGTTTGGATTGTTGTATTTTCATTTTCGTTTGTTTCCATATATTTTTTAATTTCTTCTCTAATTGCCTGGTTGACCCACTCATTCGTTACTAGGGTGTTCTTTAACCTCCATGCTTTTGGAGGTTTTCCAGACTTTTTCCTGTGGTTGATTTCAAGCTTCATAGCATTGTGGTCTGAAAGTATGCATGGTATAATTTCAATTATTGTATAGTTATGAAGGGCTGTTTTGTGACCCAGTATGTGATCTATCTTGGAGAATGTTCCATGTGCACTTGAGAAGAAAGTATATTCTGATGCTTTGGGATGCAGAGTTCTAAATATATCTGTCAAGTCCATCTGATCCAATGTATCATTCAAGGCCCTTGTTTCTTTATTGACCGTGTGTCTAGATGATCTATCCATTGTTGTGAGTGGGGTATTAAAGTCCCCTGCAATTACCACATTCTTATGAATAAGGTTGCTTATGTTTATGAGTAATTGTTTTATATATTTGGGGGCTCCGGTATTCGGTGCATAGATATTTATAATTGTTAGCTCTTCCTGATGGATAGACCCTGTAATTATTTATAATGCCCTTCTTCATCTCTTGTTACAGCCTTTAATTGAAAGTCTAGTTTGTCTGATATAAGTATGGCTACTCCAGCTTTCTTTTGGCTTCCAGTAGCATGATAAATAGTTCTCCATCCCCTCACTCTCAATCTAAAGGTGTCCTCAGGTCTAAAATGAGTCTCTTGTAGACAGCAAATAGACGGGTCTTGTTTTTTTATCCATTCTGATACCCTATGTCTTTTGGTTGGTGCATATAATCCATTTACATTCAGTGTTATTGTAGAAAGATACGGGTTTAGAGTCATTGTGATGTCTGTATGTTTTATGCTTGTAGCGATGTCTCTGGTACTTTGTCTCACAGGGTCCCCCTTAGGATCTGTTGTAGGGCTGGTTTAGTGGTGACAAATTCCTTCAGTTTTTGTTTGTTTGGGAAGACCTTTATCTCTCCTTCTATTCTAAATGACAGACTTGCTGGATAAAGGATTCTCGGCTACGTATTTTTTTCTTTTCAACACATTGAAGATCTCCTGCCAATCCTTTCTGGCCTGCCAAGTTTCAAAAGAGAGATCAGTCACAAGTCTTATAGGTCTCCCTTTATATGTGAGGGCACGTTTACCCCTTGCTGCTTTCAGAATTTTCTCTTTATCCTTGTATTTTGTCCCTCCCTTTGTCCTCCAGCCTTCCCGCTTTCCGAGCAGAGCTGTTAACTTATGACCTCCCAGATGCTAAGTTCCGCTTGCTGTCGGAACACACTCCGTCCGGCCCCTCCGCTTTTGCTGGTCAGACTCGGGGGCTCTGCTTGGCTGGCAGGCTGCTCCTCCGCCCTGGCTCCCTCCTGCCAGTCCATGCAGCGCGCACCGCCTCGCCGCCCTTCCTACCCTCTTCCGGGGGCCTCTCATCTGCGCTTGGCTCCTGAGACTCCGTTCTGCTAGTCTTCTGGTGGTTTTCTGGGTTATTTAGGCAGGTGTAGGTGGAATCTAAGTGATCAGCAGGACACGCGGTGAGCCCAGCATCCTCCTACACCGCCATCTTCTCTGACTCTGTGCAACAAACTGGAAGCTCTCTGGACTTCAAGACTTTTTATAACCCAATTTCCAGCTCCTCTCCTCTGCCTAGAGTTCTGAGTGGAGACAGAGCTATATTATATATTTAAATTAAACTTAATAAAATTATATATATTATTATATATTAAAATTATCACACACAAACACTATGTGCTTCATTTTATTTATTTATTTATTTATTTATTTATTTATTTATTTAAGAAAGAGACAGAGTAAGAGAAAGGGAGGGGCAGAGAGGGAGGGAGACACAGAATCTGAAGTAGGCTCCAGGCTCTGAGCTGTGAGCACAGAGCCTGATGCGGGGCTTGAAATCGTGGACTACCAGATCATGACCTGAGCCAAAGTTTGACGCTTAACCAACTGAGCCACCCAGGTGCCTCTACGTGCCTCAAATTAGCACATTTTTATTGCTCATTCTTTGCCACTCTAATCTACATGAAAGTTAGTTTGGAAAACTCCAAGTTGGACAGTTAGCCATCCATTTGTGCCTCCAATCCTCGTGGTAGTATGTATTCTTTTACTAAAGCAGTTGTTTTTAAATAACCAAAGGTAGCACATTCTTGATGAAGAAACAAGTTACCATCCTCTTACAATTTTATTATATAAACTTAGTTGCAGCCATTGTTTAAAATATTTATACTAACAAAATAACTCTGGAGGACAGACTATTTTATTAATGACTTTGTTAGCAATTGCCAAAATATGATAGAAACAAAAAGAACCAGCTTTAGTTGCCTTTATAACTGTTTTCAAATTCTCTGTGGACGATGCACTCCCTAATTGCGTGCAACAGAGGCAGACAAGTCCCAGCACCCTGCCCTCTGTGCACCATTAACTGCTCTTAGTCCCAGTGTCTAGACAATCCCTATTCTATCATATATGCTAAATAAATATTTGATGAATGGGAGTTATTGAGAAAGTATTAGGTTATTAAGAAGTATCTGTAAATCTACCTTTATTTTATGTTTTTGTAGACTTTCGAGAAATGCCTTCAGGCATAATAATCTTTATATAATTGTTCTCTACTACCACTAAAAGGCCACTAAGCCACACATTTTAATTCTAATAGTTTGAGAATATAATGGACCTATGACATCAATTATGAGCCACTTCTTATCTTATTGTAGTCTGCATAGAAGTTTTTGGCATTCCAGATAATATGTTTCAAAATAAAAATATATGAGATAATATTTTTATACAATTAGAATGTCTGAAACATGGTGCACATTGAAGGCATGTAAATCCCCTCCACCACTGTTTTCCTGCTTGGTTTATGATGCTGGGCATTTGGAAGATGGGGAGGGAAAGAGAGCATATAAAGGAGGTGAAAAATCACCACCAAATGATTATTGCCAGATTTACAGACTATTATTGAAATTGTCTTTACTAACATTGGAACAGTGGAGACTCACAAAATTTCTTTGTTCTCATCTGTATTCTCATTTTAACTATTGAAGATAAATTAGAAGAACGTAAATATTTACTGTCAGATTGGTAATGTGGTATTTTTCACTGGGTATTCCTTTTACAAGACAAAAGCAAAACTGCTGTTTTGAGCAGTTTGAAGATGTTACATTCCTCAAATTTTTAAGGCATAAATCAAGAAAAAAAGTGCAACACAAAATTCTTTGGGATCTGCCAAGAAAATATTGAAAAGTATATTTGGATGCTATTCTTTTCTTCTTCTCACCCAGAACACCCCACTTTAATTCAATTTTTGTATTGTGAAGTATGAAAAGAAAAGAACGAAGAGAGGAAAAAAGACAGGGTTATTGGCGGAGGAGAGTCAGTGCTGTAGAATTTTTTTTAATACATATTAAAATGGACATAATTATTCTCTCTTTTAAGCAAATTATCTTATTTGATTTTGTAAAGAAATATTAAGATACTAGTTCCAATGAGCACAGCGTGTACATTTGTGGTTCATTTTTTTGCCAAACTGATGCAATCATTGCCTTTCCTTTATTCTCGGCTCAAGACAGGCAGCACCTTCCCACCCTGACTCTAGCCTTGACCATCTAACTAGCTTTGGTCAATGGAGTAATCAATCGCAAATGTGACATAAGAATTAAATGTTCTGTATGTGCAGTAGGGATTGCCTTCTCTTACTGCTTTAGCGAGAATGCCAGCACCACTATGTCAGGAAGGCCAGGCAAGCCTGTTGGATTATGAGAGCAAGGCCCTGCCACCCCAAATTCTTTGGCTGCCCTGATCAACAGCCTGCCAACTGCCAAATGTACCAGCCATCATCTGATGGGCCAGCTAGACACAAACACATCGGAGGGCCTAACAGAGATCAGTCCAGCCTGCTCAGACCAGAAAACCTGCCTCACCAACCCAAAGAGCAGTGGGCCCAATAAAGTAATTGTTGTTTTAGGCCACCAAGTTTTAGAAGTAGTTTGTGACACAATGAAAACTAGCAAATAAAATATTTTCAGAAAATTTCCAAATACCCAGACATACAGCTAGTAATTCCACTCAAAGAAGTTGGTTTTAAATGTAAAAATACTGTACTATAAGTACAGGTTTTCCTTCCAACACCACCCCTAATGACAGTCTTTTTTTTTTTTTTTTTCTAATAAAACTGCAGAAACCATTTCCTGTTTGGCAATGTGATGAGTGCAATGATGGTCAAATTCTATCAGAAATCTTTGGGAAAATGGGAAGCCTGACACATGGATAGCATAGGGAACACTGAATTTTTGTTAAGTGCTGGGCATTGAGCTAAGCATTTCCCATGTGTCATCCCATTTATCCTTCAAGGAATTCTGTGTTTTTAATCTCCATTTTAAAGGAAAATAATGTGGGGTGCCTGGGTGGTTCAGTTGGTTGAGTGTCCGACTCTTGATTTCAGCTCGGGTCATGATCCTAGGGTTGTGGGATCGAGCCCAGCATAGGGTTCCATGGTCAGCATGGAGCCCCTCTCCCCTACTATCTCTCTCGCTAAAATAAACTTAAATTTTTTTTAAAGTTTATTCATTTTAAGAGAAAGAGAGAGAGAGAGGGAGAGGGAGAGGGAGAGGGAGAGGGAGAGGGAGAGAGAGAGAGAGAGAGAGAGAGAGAGAATCCCAAGCATGCTCTGTGCTCAGTGCACAGCCTGATGTAGGGCTCAATCCTACAAACAGTGAGATCATGACCTGAGCCGAAACCAAGATTCAGATGCCTAATCAACTGAGGCACCCAGGCACCCCTAAAAATTTTTTTAAAGGAAAAAAAAATGAGACAAATTTACCCAATTAGTAAGTTGATGAATCAAAATCCAAACATAGGTTTTTCTGACTCAAAATATTTAAATATCTCCCAATCTGCAAAACATCTTATAGTTTAATACTTAAGACTACTAGAGCATAAAGAGATTTTTAAAATATGTAACTAACAGCATCTTTTTTTAAAGATGAAGAAACAATGATCTATAGAAGGTACATTCAAGGTTTTGCAGCTATAGAGTGGCATAGGGGAAACCAAAAGGTTCATTACAGGAAGTAGGAGTCTCAAGCCTAACATGGTTAACTAGGATTCCTATGTATTTTATACTTGGGATCTCAAGTTTTGGGTAACCAGGATGGAAGGAGATAGTGGGTGGTTCATATGTGGGGTGGCAGTAATATAAAAAATATCTCATCAAAACTTTTGAGGTTGGCAACTGCCAATGTCCCTGCTACTATTCTAGCATGAGGTAATTGTTTATATACGGATATCTCAAATTTTGTGCTTCTCTAACTTAAGGAACTTTCAAAGAGACAATTATATGAGCAGTTCCCTAAATCTAGCAATATAGTTTTTCTCTCTTTTTTTGGCAGGGGTGGGGGGGTGGTGGTGGTGGTGGTGGTGGATTGTAGGTGGGGAGGAAGGGGATATAAACACAATGGGCATTTTGACTTGCAAGCTTAAAGCAACTTCAAACAAGATTCTCTTTAATCAACTCAAGAACCAGAGCCAGAATTAACTATTTTAAAGAAAACAGTTGAAAAGATTCCTTTAGTGTTAAAGAAAATGAAAATCAGTAACCGTGCTTTGGATCCAGAATCTCTAATTAAAGAGCAAATGTAAGCTGTTTCTTTTCTTTTGGTCACTTATTCCAGATTTCTAGATCACCTCTGATATTATGTGTCCTTATTTCTTTTTTCATTGTATGGTCCCTATTTGCAATATTATGTTTGGTAGTATAATTCAAGTAGGTAGAAGAATTGCATGACTTAAAAATTTTAATATTTAGAAGATAATTTTTTTTCTTGATCTTATCCACAACTTAAATTATTTTACATGCAATGTCCATGATACCATGACTGAGGTAATGTTGTAATCAAAAGCTTACATTGCCTCAGGAACCCTAAATATGCAATATACATGTGTTATGCTCAGGCATTGAGGATCAGGTGTACACCAATAACATTTATTCAGACTTTGGTTCAATAACCTTAGTATCCCTTTAACAGTGATAACTTCCTTGATACACAATAACATGGTTTGCCCCTTCCTGCCCTCTTCCATTCTCTATTTTTAACCCTGTTCCATTTTTCTCTTCATTATCTAATATACCATATATTTATTTGTTTATTTGTTAATTGCTATTGCATTTATGTTCTTTGAGATCAGCAATGTCATCTATCATCACTATATCCTCAGTGTCCAAAATGCTGCCTAACCCATAATCAATGCTCAATAAATATTAAGTGGATAAATTAACCCCTTCTACTTTTTCTAGTTAAACAAAATATTGCAAACTTATTTCACCATTTAAAATTTCAGTTTCTAAAATAACAGATTAGAAGTGTAAATTGTGTTCCCTAGCTTCTGTTGCATGATATCTAATCATACTAGCATCTTCCCACCTGGCCCTTCACACTTATCTGTGGGCTTCTCATGATATATCATTCATGTAGTATGAATAAGTCTATTACACATATCTTGTATTTTCTTTCCCTTGCCTTGCTTCCTTTCTCCTCCTCATCTTCCTCTTTCTTCCTCTCTTCCTCCTTTCTCCCTCCTTCTTCTTCTTCCCCTCTGTCCCTCTCTTCTTCCCTTTCTCCCTCCCTCCCTTTAATCTCAGTTATTGTCTTTAGTCCTGGTAGATGAGCTGCTCCCATAAGACATTTCTATCTCCCACCAGGCCCCTGCTAGTTTCTGGACAGCTCAGAGTAACTAAGATTTTGTGTCTGGGCTCTTAGGATGATGTCCTTTCCATAAAGTATCTAGTGCACCAATTTAAATATGATCCTAGCAGGCTTGCTTGATTCATCCTGTCAAATACCCTTCATTCTAAGTGAGAGATACAGTTTGGGCTGACTACCTTCCACTGTATTTTCACAAAACTCCTGGGAGATAGCAGGCAGCAAATGAATATGAGTTTCTGTCCAGAATCTAGAATAGAATTATAGTTAGTTTGGATCTAGAAGGGATTTGAAGATCATTTATTCTAATTTAATGTTTGAGGAAACTAAACCAAAAGAGACCATGCAACAAGTATAAAATGAGTTAGTGAGTAGTGGGAGTGATGATATCTGAGAAAAAATAAGACAAAGTAAGCATGGAAGGATAGTGATTTTGAAATACCTATCACTGTGTGTGTGCGTGTACGTGTGTGCGTGCGTGTGTGTGTGTGTTTACTTCCTTGGAATTTTCTATCCTTGGATTATTTCTTCCATTTAGTCAGCAACACATTCAACAGGAGAAGAAACACATTCAACACATTCAAAAAAGGAAAGAATTTATAACTAAATTTATAAGTTTATGTTTTAGAAGCCTAAAGATTAGGCCTAGGAAATGGGGGACCTGGAGGCTTAGGCAAGAAACGGGAGAATGCGCAATGAGTAAGAGAACAGGTCACCTCTCCTAAAACTAGAAAGACAACTTTGGCTGCAGAGGGTTATTGAGAAATAAGAGAATTGGCCTGAGGATAGAGAAGTAGGTGGGGCCCAGGTTGAGGGGACAGAGCTATGGGGCCATATGAACAGGAGTGGCTTCAGCATTCAGAGATGGAGAGAGCACCATCTGCCCCACACACCCCAACAGCCCCATGGAGGAAATGCCCCCACACTCCCAAGTGGGTAACTAAGTATACTGCTCAGGACCTACTTCAGCTGTCCTTCCCACTGGCATCTAGATTCAACTGTAGACTTTGACCATTGACCATTAGGAATTACGACCCTCGGGGTGCCTGGGTGGCTCAGTCAGTTAAGCTTCTGACTTTAGCTCAGGTCATGATCTCACCATCAGGGAGTTTGAGCCCCGCGTCGGGCTCTGTGCTGACAGCTCAGAGCCTGGAGCCTGCTTCAGATTCTGTGTCTCCTTCTCTCTGCCCCTCCCCTGCTCACATTCTGTCTCTCTCTCTCTCTTTCCCTCAAAAAAGTAAATAAACATTTAAAAAAATTAAATATATATATATTAATAAAAAAAAGGAGTTACAACTCTTGATTCTGTTCTTTCCTTAAATGTCTGCATACAATCATTCAGTAAAAGTGTCAGTTCTACCTCTCAAGCTCATCCTCACTTACGTCCACTTCCCTCCATCTTATAGCACAATTATTTTTATCCAATCCATCTTCATATCTCACCTGGAATCCTCTAATAGTCCCCCAATTTGTCAGAGATCTCTTTTACTCTCTTGTCCTGACCAAATCCTTGTTTTATGTAACAGCCAGGATTACAGAAAAAGATTACAGAGTAAATCAGATCATTTTACCCTTTTCTGTGGTTTCTCATATACTCACCCTGACTTATCAAGCTCTCTTTTTTTCCTTTCTTTTTTTTAACATTTATTTATTTTTGAGGTACAGAGAGAGGCAGAGCATGAGCAGGGGAGGGGGAGACAGAGAGGGAGACACAGAATCCGAAGCGGGCTCCAGGCTCTCAGATGTCAGCACGGAACCCGACGCAGGGCTCAAACTCATGAACTGTGAGACCATGACCTGAACTGAAATTGGACACTCGACCGACTGAGCCACCCAGGTGTCCCTATCAAGCTCTCTTAAATTTGACTCCCACCTACTTCTCTGAAATTATCTCCTATCTCTCTACTCCTTATATACTACACTCCTTCCATATTGGCCTTTCCTCAGTTCCACAAACCTTCCACGTTCTTCCCACGTGACCTCATTTTCTCTGTTTCCTCTTCCCTAAGTGTACTTCGCCATCATCTTCATATCTGCTTCATATCTGTTTTTGTCACTCAGATCTTAATCTAAACGTTCATATTTAAAGTTATTCTCCATCATACACAGTGTAGCTCTTCACATTAATAAATGTTTACGGCTTACTTGTTTGCTTGATTGCTGTCTGTCTTCCCCATCCAGTTGTAAGCTCATGAGAACAGGTTAACATTTTTGTTTTTTGTTTTTCAATGCTGACCCCTCAAGTTTTGAACAATTTCCAGTATATGGTAGACATTCAATTTGATAATAAGTAAATGGATGAGTAAGTATGGATGGATGAATGAATGGGATTTGCCTTTGGACATTGCTTGCATCTTATCAGGCTTATCATTTTCAGTGTTCTGGGATACTCACAAGTACTTGCAAAGAATGTTGCTGGAGGGGTATTAGAGGTTTCCCTCCCTACCCATTGCCTTCCTATGACGAGGGAGCATAAGGCAAGCTGAGGGCGAAGCACAAACTAGCATATCCCATGCCCCACCAGGCAGGATATGTGTGATATTTCTCCTGGCTACCCAAGAACAAAGGAAAGAGAAAAACGAATTGTTAACTGATAAGAGATCACAGTTGTGCAAAGACTATCAGTTTGCAAATATAGTAAATTACAAGAAAAAGGCAATTTTATCAATAGCCTAATCTCCAGGAACTCCCTACTGTCTTAATGATAATGCTTTGCTAGAGGGAAAAACCACCTTAGCTTGACAATAGGTAGGCCTCCAGTAATCTGTGAGTCTTCTTTAGCATATGGAAATCCCTTTAAGAAACTTCTTAACTTTATCTTCCCAGACTCCATAGTATCCAACCAGTCACTCTTCACAACCTCAGTGCAGATATTTCTGCCCATGGGTCCTATTCCCATGCTTTCATAAAGTCACCTTCTTGCCCCAAAGACTTCTCAAGAATTCTTTCTTGGCCATTAGCTCTGGACCCCACCATCACTCTGAAACCCCATAATCCTACACACACACACACACACACACACACACACACACACACACACACACACTGCTACTGAAAGAGAAATATGGAAAGAGAACATGGGAGGAGCTCAGTAAATGCTAGTTGCCTTAATAAATCATTTTGAAGTATTTGCTTACATTCAGAAGTAAAAGCATGTAGTGCTTCACACTCTGGAGTTGGATAGACAACTTCTGCCCAGTGCTCAATGTCAATTACTGGTCATATGGTCTCTGGCAATTTTTTTTTTTTTTTCTTTTTGGGCTTCTTATCATTAAGCTGCTGTGTAAGAGGAAACTAGAATCAAAGTTAAGAAGATTTTTAATATTTTATTTTATTCTATTTTCTTTAGACAAAGAAAGAGAGCGGGGGAGGAACAGAGGGAGAGAAAGAGAGAATCTTAAGCAAGCTCCATGCTTAGCATGGAGCCTGACTTGGGGCTCAGACCCACAACCTTGAGATCATGACCTGAGCCAAAATCAAGACTTGAATGCTTAACGGACTGAGCCACCCGGCACTCCAGATTCTTAAATTAGAAGAGATAATGTTTAAGAAGTAATGAAACTAGGGGCACCTGGGTGGCTCAGTCACTTAGCATCTGACTTTAGCTCAGGTCATGATCTCACAGTCAGTGAGTTCAAGCCCCGCACCAGGCTCTGTGCTGACAGCTCAGAACCTGGAACCTGCTTCAGATTCTGTGCCTCCCTCTCTCTCTGCCCCTCCCCTGCTCACAGTCTGTCTGTCTGTCTGTCTCTCTCTCAAAAATAAATAAACATTAAAAAAAATTTTAAAAAGAAGTAATGAAACTTAAAAAAAAAAGAAGTGAAATTTATGTATCATCACTGGTTATCATAGTTATGACTAATCACGTTATCACTAATGATAATTTACCACTAATAATAGTTTAAAATAGTTATCATTAATGCTAAGAGTTATTACTAGTGTAAAGAGCTTTTAATAGTTATCATAGGTAATACTAATGATAAGAGCTATTTTTTGAGCCCTTAGGATGTGCTAAATAGTATTCTATACACAATGTATGCATTAAGTATTCACAACAACTGTAAGCAGTTGATTTTATGCCCATTATATAGATGAGGAGAGTGAGCCCCAGAGAGGTTAAGCAACTTCTCTAAAGTTCTCCTAGCAATTTTCCAGAGTTGGGCTTTGAACCCAGTAATTACATCTCTAAAGTCTGGGCTCTTAGTAGAGAGCCCGGCATATAATAAATATCAAAATAGTTTCAAATGCCATTATAGCCTCTATTTTTTTATTTATTTTTTAATGTTTATCTATTTTTGAGAGACAGAGAGACAGAGTGCAAGCATGGGAGGGGCAGAGACAGAGGGAGACAGAGAATCTGAAGCAGGCTCCAGTCTCCAAGCTGTCAGCACAGAGCCCAAGGCAGGGTTTGAACTCACTGACTGGGAGACCATGAAGTGTCTGAAGGCAGACACTTAACCAGCTGAGCCAGCCAGGCGCCCCTATATCCTCTATTTTTAATTTTGATCTTTTTGTATTATTTGTATGAGCTCTACACATAGCTTCTGTCACATCTGTTACCAGGCAAGATCTTTTTAACATCACAAGGATAGGTTAAGTATAAAATTGAAGCACCCAAGAAATGCTCCAAGTCCTTTGGTTATTTAAAAATAAAAAGAAGTGGGGTGCCTGGGTGGCTCAGTCGGTTAAGCAGCCGACTTCGGCTCAGGTCATGATCTTGCGATCCGTGAGTTCGAGGCCCGTGTCAGGCTCTGTGCTGACAGCTTGGAGCCTGGAGCCTGTTTCAGATTCTGTGTCTCCCTCTCTCTGACCCTCCCCCGTTCATGCTCTGTCTCTCTGTCTCAAAAATAAATAAACGTTAAAAAAAAGTTAAAAAAAAATAAAAATAAAAAGAAGTAACATGTGGGAGGGAGGGGCGTGGCTTAGGAGGTTAAAATCTAAATCCTCCACGCTCATGTGAACAATTTAACCTATGTAAGTAGCTAACCTCCCTCAGTTCTTCTTCCATCCATGAACCAAGCCACATACTACTTGAAATTCCAAAATGGCTGCTTGGGTTTTAGAATATAATGTTTGATCTTTGCATTGACATCTACTAAATCTGAGAGGCCCAGTGATCTGAGAGGCCAAAGTATGGGAGGCAAAACTAGCTGCAGCCTCTGGCCAAATTAATTCTCTCCCACAAGCTTACACTCAGTGGTCTCTGTCAGAAGCATGTTGTGTCCAGTGTTTGTCTCATTATTTTCAAATTGTGCTGGAGAAACACACCTGGGGTGATATGGCTTCTCATGAGGGGGAAAGACATAATTTGCTGGGCTGATGCAACACAGTGGGAAGACAGGCCACATTCTCCCCAGTTTCAAAGGACAGTGGCAGTGAGCTTTTGATGAGCTTTGGTTGTGCTGCATGGCAATGATTTGCTTCCATCCCAGAAAGATCTGCAGTGCACATGGTTTTGATCACAAATAAGAGCTACAGATAGTTCAAGGTCAGAGTAGGGGTGGAGCTTATAGAAGAGAAGAGAGACAATTTTCTGAATTTAACTGATAAAAGTTGAAATGTAAAACCCTTAAAAAGTCTAAGAACTTTATCTTCCTCTTTATCCACTGGTGTAATTAGGCATATGGCACTTAAGAGACATTAGGATTGTGACTGATTTTCCAGAACACACTAATTTCAAATAGTTGAATATTCTCTCCAATTGTCTCCATTTTTTAACCACATCTTGATTTTTTTCTTCCAAAAATATGGTCACATAACTAATGCACATATTTCTATAAGTTTAAGATGTACAGGTTTCACCCACGATTCAAAAATAAAAAACTTTGAAAGTTTTTGTAAGCCAAAATGACACAAAGCAAGGAAGTAATTACTATTAATTTATACAGAAAAATATTTTAGCATCCCCAGACTCAAAAAACCACCTCTCTTAGGCTTCTGATACCTTAGAACACATATCGTACTAATGGATGCACAAAATAAATTGATATAAAACACAGGTGCTCACACACACTGTTCAAAGCTACGGAGGCTGGATTCTGAGTTACTGAGTGAGTTCTCAGGGAATGAACTGGGAGGGACGACTCTCACTGCTCAGGTGCATGCTGCCTCTGTAAGGCTTGCTGCAAAACTAATGCTGAATGCTATTTTTGCTATTTACCATTTTTGTAAAAGCAAAAATCTTCTTTGGATTTGTTTCAGCTAGTGAAAACAGTTACTAATATATATCTTTCATAAAAATGAAGTGACATTAACACCAACTTTTGAAAAGTGGGAGATACCTGTACTTCGTTTGGGAACATCACCATTCCACATCTAATTGATGTGTGATTATCTGTGATTTTGCTTTCTGTGTGTTCAGTTACCCATGATCAACAACAGTCCAGAAGCAGATGATCCTCGTTCTGGGGTAGCATCCAAAGGTCAGTGGTAGCCTAACACTACGTCACAACGCCTGTGTCATTCCTTCACTTCATATTGTCCCCTAGACATTTTATCATCTCACATCATCACAAGAAGGGTGAGTACAGTATAGTAAGATATTTTGGCATATAGAGAGAAACTACATTCACATAACTTTTATTACATTATATGATGACAATTGTTCTATTTCATTATTAGTTATTATTGCTAATCTCTTACTGTAACTAACTTCTAAATTAAACTTTATCAGACGTATATGTATACAAAAAAAAAAACAAAACATAGTATATATAGGGTTTGCTCCCATTTGCCATTTCAGGCATTCACTGGAGTTCTTGGAATGTATCCCCAACAGATAAGAGACTACTGTGAATGAAAGTGAGGAATCGGAATGTGAAAATTATTTGCCTTCTTGACTATTGTTCTTTGGAAACAGAGACAAAACTCTAAGATGTTGGAGGGTGGGAGGGATGAAGAAACTCAGTTTGTAACACATTGGGAGAAGAAGCAAACATACGATTCTAAAATTATGCAATACTTATTTTACAACGATGAAAACTGACATATACACAGAATCTAACAAAACAAGAAGTAAGCTTGACATTTGACATAACGATTATATCTTTAAAGACATAAAAAAATATTTGTCAATAATAAATATATTCAAAATGCACTTTACTTCCATCTAATGAATTATTTGTGTATTTCCTTATCTTTGGTTTTCAGACATTGGTGTGCTAATGAGGGTCCCTGTTTACTGGGTCTCTGTTCTAGAATATCTGACCTAGTGAAGACCTGGGAATCTGTTTTTTTAACAAGTATTTATGGAGACATTGTATTTTCCACCTGTGAAAATAAATCTCACTTTCACTGAATGCCTACTGTGTGCCACTTTTACAAATGATTTATTTCTTTACTCTTTATGCCAGTCTTTTGAGTTAAATATTGTTATCCACATTTTATTGACAGGTGAACTGAGGTAGAAGGAAGATGTTTCTCATGATCATATAACACATAAACAGTGGAGTCAAAATTCAAACAGAAACTCATGATTCCAAACACCATGCTCTTCCCTGCTTACTGACTATCATGATAGAGACACATTCATAATCAATACTAGAAATAAAGGTAGGGTTTTGGGGGGTGCAGGGGGCATTAGAAAAGGATAAAATGAAATGTCAATGGAATGACCATCTTTTTAATGATGTTTTCTAAATTCTCATCATGAAATCATAGCCCATTGAAGGGAAACGATAAAATAGGCATTGGATTGAGAGAGTAGTTTAAAATGAGAAATAAAATTGCATTTTCTAATTGAAGGTTAGTTAGTTATGAATAAACATGCCTATAAACTGGTGATCCAATTCTAGTTAATCATATCTGTGCATTTAACAATGTCAGGCACTCAAAATGTAGTTATAGAAAGGTCGACATTAGATTAAAACAAAGAAAAAATTTAAAAATGCTTTTCAATATAAAAAAATTACATGCTTCTTTATTGTCTTCATTTTTGCAATTTTTAAATTTCAGTTTTGCATTTAAAATTTATTACAGATGTGGAGTGACAACACTTTATAAGTTCCAAATTTATTTGGTATATTATTGGCAGAATTCTAAGATGCTTCCCAAGATACCCCTTACCCTCAGGGTGCACACTCTGCATAACACCCTCCCCTTGAGTGTGGGTGGGCATGAATTAATCAGGAGATGGCTTTCAGAACCAGAAGTCCAACAAGTTCAAAACGTGGGAGGGCCAACAGAGGGGGTTACATGCAGTTAACTACAGAAAGTCTTCAGGAGCTGAGAGTAGCATGGTCTATAGCCAGCAAGAGAACAGGGGCCTCAGTGCTACAACTCTATGGGACTTAATTCTGCCAAAAGCCATATAAACTTGGCAAAAAAGAACTCCAAGCTCCAGAAAATGATGCACCTCAGCTGATAGCTTGATTTCAGCTTTGTGAGAGGCTAAGGAGAGAACATATATTAGCTAGGCCTGGACTTCTGATTTATGAAACCATGAAAGAGTATATTTGAATTGCCTTAAGCCTTCATGTACGCAGTAATTTGTTACACAAGAATAATAAAAATAAGTAAATAATGTAAGTACCTGTTCTATGCCAGTACTTACCTCACATAGGGGTACAGCCATGAACGTGATAGACAACATTCTCTGTCCTAATGAACCTAAGACAGTAATGGGGTAAAACTAACAATACACATGTAAAATAGAATAAATGTATACACAGATATTCAAGAGTGGCAAGTTCTATGAAGAAAGTAAATATGATCTTCTCGATAGATGCCAAAAAAGAATTTGACAAAATGCAGCATCCTTTCTTGATAAAACCCTCAAGAAAGTAGGGATAGACGGAATATACCTTAACATCATAAAAGCCATAAATGAAAGAGCCACAGCCAACATCATCCTCAGTGGGAAAAACTGAGAGCTTTCCCCCTAAGGTCAGGAACCTGCCAGGGATGTCCGCTCTGACCACTATTGTTCAGCATAGTACTGGAGGTCCTAATCTCAGCAATCAGACAACAAAAAGAAATTAAAGACTTACAGATTGGCAAAGAAGAAATCAAACTTTCACTCTTCACAGACGAAATGATACTCTATGTGAAAAACCAGAAAGACTCCACTAAAAAACTGCTAGAACTGACTCATGAATTCAGCAGTCGCAGGATATAAAATCAATGCACAGAAATCTGTTGCATTTCTGTACACCAATAATGAAGCAGCAGAAAGAGAAATCAAGGAATCTGTTCCATTTACAGTTGCACCAAAAGCCATAAGATACCTAGGAATAAACATAACCAAAGAGGTAAGAGATCTGTACACTGAAAACTATGGAAAGTTTACGAAAGAAATTGAAGAAGACACAAAGAAATGAAGAAACATCCAATAATCATATACTGGAAGAGCAAATATTGTAAAAATGTCTATATTACCCAAAGCAATCTACACATTTAGTGCAATCCCTATCAAAATAACACCAGCATTCTTCACAGAGATAGAAAAAACAACTCTAAAATTTTTATGGAACCAGAATAGACCCTGAATAACCAAAGTAATATTGAAAAAGAAAACCAAAGCTGGAGGCATCGCAATCCCAGACTTTAAGCTATATTTCAAAGATGTAATCATCAAGACAGTATGGTACTGGCACAAGAACAGACACTCAGATCAATGGAACAGAATAGAGAACCCAGAAATGGACCCACAACTATATGGTCAACTAATCTTCGACAAAGCAGGAAAGAGTATCCGATGGAAAAAATCTCTTTAACAAACGGTGCTGGGAAAACTGGACAGTGACATGCAGAAAAATGAACCTGGACCACTTTCTTACACCACACACAAAAATACATTCAAAATAGATGACAGACCTAAATGTGAGACAAGAAACTACCAGAATCCTAGAGGAGCAGCAACTTCTTGAACCTCAGCCACAGCAACTTCTTATTAGACATGTCTCTGAAGTCAAGAGAAACAAAAGCAAAAATGAACTATTGAGACCTCATCAAGATACAAAGTTTCTGCACAACGAAGGCACAACAAAACTAAAAGGCAACCAACGGAATGGGAGAAAATATTTGCAAATGACATATTGGATAAAGCGTTAGTATCCAAAATCTATAAAGAACATATCAAACCCAACATCCAAAAAACAAATAATCTGGTGAAGAAATGGGCAAAAGACATGAAAAGACATTTTTCCAAAGAAGACATCCAGATGGCTATGGGACACATGAAAAGATACTCAACATCACTCAAAATCAGAGAAATACAAATCAAAATTACAATGAGGTACCACCTCACACTTGTCAAAATGGCTAAAATGAACAACTCAGGAAACAACAGATGTTGGTGAGGATGTGGAGAAAGGGGTACACTTTTGCACTGTTGATGGGAACGCAAGCTGGTGCAACCACTCTGGAAAACAGTATAGAGGTTCCTCAAAAAATTAAAAATAGAACTACTCTACAACCCAGCAATTGCACTACTAGGTATTTATCCAAAGGAGACAATAATACTGACTTGAAGGGGTACGTGCATCCCAATATTTATAGCAGCACTATCAACAATAGCCAAATTATGGAAAGACCCCAAATGTCCATCGATTGATGGATAAAGAAGATGTGGTATATATACACAATGAAATATTACTCAGCGATCAAAAGAATGAAATCTTGCCATTTGCAACAGTGTGTATTATTATGCTAAGCAAAGTCAGTCAGAAAAAGACAAATATATGGTTTCACTCATGTGGAACTTAAGAAACAAAATAGATGAACATAGCAGAAAGAAAGGAAAAAGAAAATACAAACATAAAGGGAGACAAACCATAAGAGACCCTTAAATACAGAGAACAAACTGAGGGCTGTTGGGGGGGGGGGGGAGGGGCTAAATTCGTGATGGGCATAAGGAGGGCACTCGCTTGGATGAACACTGGGAGTTATATGGAAATGATGAATCACTGGATTCTACTCCTGAAACCATTATTACACTTCTGTTAACTAAGATTTAAATAAAAAATAAATTAAAATAAAATAATAAAATAAAATAAAAGAAGGAAAGTAACATAGGGCAACAGTGAGAAACTGACTGATGGGGACAGGGGTGGAACTTAACCCAGTACAGTCAGGGAATAACTATCAGAATAGATAGAAATGGCGTCAAGGCCAAAATGATGAAAAGGAGGCACCACATCAAAACTGCAGTATGGATCTTATTCTAAACACTTCAAAGAGTTGTATACATGAGGCAGTGGTGTTTATCTGAATTACTCTTTGAGAAGATGTCACAGTGAAAACTGAACTGAATGAGGGTAGGGGGAGAGTGCAGAGAGACAATGGTGGAATCATTGTCCAAGAGGAACCTTGCCCATTGCAGAGATTTCACCATCACCCAGGACTGTTAAGAAGGACAAGGCTGGGAAGATAATCTGCAGACTAGAAAGGGGAATTTCACATAATGTTGTCATGGTCATATATTATAGACACTTTCATTCATAATTTTCAGCAAAGACATTTTTCTCTAGGGTATTTCCAAATCCATATAACAAAGACCTCTATCACAAGACGAGTGGGAGGAAAGCAAGATGGTGGGGCAAGATGGACCTGAAAATTCTGGTAGCCTAGTCCAAAAACAAAAAAAATGACCTGAGATTTCCAACAAATTAGTAGCCCAGAGAAAACTGAACTTTAAACTTTTGCATATTTAAAATATTTTTTAACCTTATCCCAAGTCACATTCAAAGCCTGACCATCATTTTTCCCCTAGTAACAGAGCATAGTATTCAGCTAACATTTTTTTTTTTTTTTGGTCAAGAATATAAATGTTGAAACTATGTAACAAATGCTACTTTGTTCAAGATTAACTTATTATGATCGGAATAAGTGTTAGACTTTCAAAAAATTAGAAATTTCTTCACACATTCTTCATAATAACACGGCAGTGCTCTGCAATGAAGAAAAATGTGAATGTGGCATATATTTATGTATATTTTTAAATGTGAGCATTTTATTCTGCATATCTAACTCTCAGACTAATAAGAAAGACTAACACAGTGTACAGAAAAGTAAACCTAAGGATTTTCTCCAGGATTAATTTACAACAACATGTAAAATTTAAAACATGTTTTCAAATAAAATTCCCAACTCTAATTAGTCCCAAAGAGAGAGGTTACAATGGAGTAGAATAAAATTTTCTTCTCTCCCTCCTTGCTTTCATGTCTTTCTATTTTCATCCCTTGAGCAAGCTATTATAGACAGAATTGTGTCCCCTCAAAATTCATGTTGAAGTTGAAAGTGACTGTATTTGGAGACAGTCTCTAAGGAGGTAACAAGGTTAAATGAGGTCATAAGGGTGGCGCCCTAATCAGATAAGATTTTTGTCTCTATAAAAACGGACAACAGAGATCTCTCAGGGAAAAAAGCAATGTAAGGACACAGAGCAGCCAGGAAAAATGTTCTCATCAGAAACCAACCTTGATGATTCTTTGATCCTGGACTTCTGTCCTCTAGAACCATGACAACATAAAGTTCTGTTGCTTAAGCCACTCAGTCTGTGGAATTTTGTTGTAGCAGCGAGAGCAGACAATACACAAACTGAATTCAAAAATCACAAAACTATCATATAACCACGTAATTAGAACATCCATGATATTGGTAACTTCAAAGAAGTTCAGTTTTATACGAGCAGATCAACATCCTTCATCTACCAGCTAGTGGACATGTTTGTTTTTGATTATAGGCATAAATATGGGGTCCCCTGAGCTTTGGGAACATTAATGTTGAATTGATCATTGAATATCACTTTTGTTTTAATACTTAAGATTTTGACCAGTTTTCGTTGTATTCTTAACAAAGTTAGCTTTGCCTTGTTCTGAACTGAAGATGATTTTAGTAAACATATTATCCATAGGAAGCAATTTGTTTATTAAAATAATAGACATTGACTAAATTTCCTTTACTTCATATAGTTTTTCTTGTAATTATTGAGGACTCATCTAATTTCCATATGCAAATAAATACATAAATCAGCAAGAACACCAATAATAATGTAAAAGAAAAGTCTACACTTATATCACATTATTCAGAAGGAGTTTATTATCTTACATTTCTAGAGGTCAGAAGTCCAAAACGGGGTCCTGTAGGACCAAAAGCAAGGTGTCAGGAGAGCTGTGTTCACTTCAGAAACTCTAGGGCAGTATCTGTCCCGTGACATTTTGAGCTTTTAGAAACTACCTCCATGTTTTGACTCATGGCCCCCTTCCAGCAATGGTACCCGACTGACTCTGCTTGCCTCATCACATCTCCTTTTCTGACTCTGGCCCTTCTTCCTGGTTCCTATAACAAGCCTTGTGTTTACACTGGACCTACCCAGGTAATCCAGGATCATCTCATCCCAAGATCCTTAACTTAATCACATATGCAAAATGCCATGTAAGGTAGTATACTGACAGATTTGGGGGATTAGGCCACGGACATTTTGGCAAGGAGCATTACTTTGCCGATCACCACACAGCTGCCCTAGTATTTCTATTTATTATGTATGTTGAATTTGAAGGTAGAATTTGAAGATAAATTTAACTGTGTGTAGTTCATGCTAAAGGAGACAATATGAAAACCTAAAATACGATGATGATGAAAATTAACGTGTAAATTCTTTTTTCTTAAAGTTTATTTATTTTTGAGAGAGAGAGAGAGAGAGAGAGAGAGAGAGCAGGGGAGGGGCAGAGAGAGAAAGGGAGAATGAGAGAATCCCAAGCAGGCTCCGTGCTGTCAGCACAGAACCCAAACTGGGGCTCAAACTCACCACAAGCCATGAAATCGTGACCTGGGCTGAAATAAAGAGTCAAACGCTTAACCAACTAAGCCACCCAGTTGCCCCTAATGTGTAAATTCTTAAATAAGGCTTCTTTTTATTTGTAGTGAAAATGTTTGTTCTAGAAAAGGTACCATCACACAGAGTACACTGGAACCCTACAACATATTAAAGCCATTATAAAAGTACTTTGCCAATATTTACACCTTGCAGAAAAGAAGTCTTAAAATATTGGTATAAGATGTGTCAACAAAGAACTAAAACAACTTAGGAGTAGATTCCTTTTTATTTGGGAAAAGTACAATTGTGCTCTGAGCTGTGAGGTATAATACTGTCAGTTAGTGTGTTAATAATAAATACCATTAATTAATAGATTCTTACTATGTGTTGATTGCCACGCTACAGCCTTTATATGTTTTCTCATTCTGTGAGTTATACACTGTTGGGATTCCATTGTACAGATGCAAAAACTGAGGTTTCAGAAGACTTAGTGTCCTTCCCTATTACTACACAAGTGGAACTGGCATTCCATCTCAGATCTGCTCACAATTATGTGATAGGACAAGGTGGTTTCAGTTACCATGGGATTTTCATCAGAAAAGGCACAGATATTTCTGAACAGCTCTGGTTACTATTGTTAATTTGCCTTTCACACTACCCCTGGGAAAATTTACATTTTCTTTTTTTTTAAGTTTGTTTATTTATTTTAAGAAAAAGAGCATGCAGGGAGGGGCAGAGAGAGACAGATAGAGAGGACAGAGAAAGGGAGAGAGAGAGAGAGAGAAAGAATCTCAAGCAGGCTCTGCACTGTCAGCACTGAGCCTAACTAAGGGCTCAAACCCATGAACCCATGAATTTGAGAGAGAGGGAACACACAAGCTAGAGTTGGGGGGGGCATGGGGGGGGTTGCAGAGAATCTTAAGCAGGCTCCACATTCAGAGCAGAGCCCTACGCAGGGCTCCATCCCACAACCCTAGGATCATGACCTGAACTGAAATCAAGAGTCTAAAGCTCAACCAACTGAGCCACCCAGGGGCACCTATATGTTCTACCATTTAGAGTAGGAACCTGAGGTCAAACAACTATATTTCAATTACCCTTCAGTTTATTAACTTTCTGCATTATAGCATATAATGTATGAAAATAATTGAATTTCAAGTCAGATCTTAATATCAAAATATGGTGTTTCTCTGAAACTATGCAGATTATGTATATGTATATGTACATGTATAACTATATATTATATATATTTAATTTTGAAATTGGCCACTTGGTTTGAAAAGAACACAGAATTGGGAAAAAACATGAACTGGATTTGAATTTGTGTTTTGCAACTTTCTATATGGAAAATAATTAACTTCCCATGGCCTTAGGTTCCTTATATTTAAAATGGGGAGAATATTACTAATCTCATGAGATTGTTATGTATGTTCTCAAACTAGATTCCTTCCTTGATGGAGTGTTAGTTTTCAAACATTCTCAAGAGACAGAACTCTCCCCTTTTCCCTGAGTATTTTGCCACTTACATTCTAAAGTCTCTGGAATTGGGGGGTGGAGGAGAGCCACTTTTTCTCTTATTGTGTTGAGTGATGATGGTCCTTGAACACAAAACCAGAAGAAACAAACAAACAAACAAAAACAAAAAGGGGGAACTGTGGAGAACAAGCTTAGCAAATTCCCTGAACTTGCACAGATGGGTTAACAAGGCATAAAGAATTAGGAAGCCATAGGATGCTCACACCCAAGCTTGGGCAAACAAGATTAGGTAAATAGGTATAGATAGGGTGAGGCAAAGACCCCAGTATAAATAGGGTGGGGCAGAGGCCCCAGTATAGATAGGGCGTGGCCGAGACCCCAGCATAGAACAAAGGTATATGAGGTACACAAGATTAGGAATTCAGGGCAGAAACACCCCCCCCCCCCCCAATTTAGTACTATAGCATAAAGCTGCTTTCACAGGAAGGAAGGAACAAATTAGGTAAACAGGTAAATAGGGCAATGGACTGCTGAGGGGTGAAGTTGCCCAGAGGGTAGCTAATTAGCAAAAGAAAGGTGCCTTGTTGACCCTCAGGTAGAAAGCTCTGTCTTCCTTGTCCCCTAGACCAGTTTAGGTAAACAGAGATGGTGCCTCAGGTTTGCGGTAAACAACTTGCTGCCAGGCACCAGGATTTTATTTTGTATTAACCCAACTCCCTAACCCCGCATAGATTCAAAACCCCCTTTCCCTCATACCCATGAGTTAATGTTCACAGTTTCATTGTCTCTTTGTGCACATCCATCACCATGTTTGTAAGCCTTCTGATCCTAATAAAAATGGAGCAAGGACCCTTAATCGGGGCTCTTGTCTTCTCCTGGACATTAGTCATCT
This sequence comes from Herpailurus yagouaroundi, assembly GCF_014898765.1. Lineage (NCBI taxonomy): Eukaryota > Metazoa > Chordata > Mammalia > Carnivora > Felidae > Herpailurus > Herpailurus yagouaroundi. The sequence goes on along the minus strand of NW_024412413.1, from coordinate 28,738,524 downwards.
CTTGCATTTTTATTTTTATTTTTTAAGGTTTCTTTATTTTTGAGACAGAGAGATGCAGAGTGTGTGCGGGGACAGAGACAGAGAGACACAGAATATAAGGCAGGCCCCAGACTCTGAGCTGTCAGCACAGAGCCTGACACAGGGCTGGAACTGCATGATCATGACCTGAGCTGACGTTGGACGCTTAACCTACTGAGCCACCCAGGCGCCCTTCAATCACATTTTTAATCCTGTGTCCCACTTTCTCACTGGACAAGAAGGAACTCCAGACTCAGAGTCTACAACATTTTGTTTTCACCTTAGTTTTTTGTTTTGTTTTGAACTATATTTTCGGTTGCTTTGAGCAAGATTGGTCATTACTCCATCATAAATGATTCTTGAACATTTCACAATGAGTGAATTTCAGTGGGATTCATGAGAAATTTTCCAGTTTGCCACCTTTCTTTTCACTCTTTCTTTCTGCCTTCTGAAGGGATGCCAACATACTTAGTGTACATAAAAAGCCAAAATGCCTCTGAGTTTTGAGCCCAATGCTAAGCAGAACGTATGGAAAACCAACAATAAATAATTTATTAAATGTAGCTTTTTGAGAGAAGGCAATTTCATGTTTTAACAAACTCAAGCTGGAATAATAGAGGGGTCTTCTGACACCCAAGGCCAGCAGTAACTTGACTCTGTAGAGGCTGAGCTCTGACTGAGCTTTGAGACAGGAAAGACACCATCCATAATCATATTCTTAGAAGTATTTTATTGAGGTTCCAAACTCTTCTGGGCACATTTACTTCATCTTTTACTTGCTTGGTGTGGAAAAGCAATTACCCTGTGCTCAAATCTGTAAACAGTTATTACATTTCAATTAGGGCTGCATGAAACTCTATACATGTAGTTTTCTGGGAATTAATATAAAGCTTTTGTGGTGTTTCAATTCACAAGGGGTCCTACCCCACACATTTGACTCTCAGCAAAACTCAGATGCATTCAGATGTCAAGGACTATTTTCCCAGCACAAAGCATTTGGCCTGGGGTTAAATCTTCCTGAAATATATTGGTCAGTAGTAAAAAACCCCAAGTCTTCCAGTTACCCCATGGCTTTTGCCAAGAGAAGTCAACTTAGACTAGCTCTCTAGTATGAAAAGAAGATTCTGGTAAATCTTCTGTCAAAAAAAAAAAAAAAAAAAAAAAACATGTACTTGATCACATTCACAGTCTTCCTTGGATCCTCATAAACCATTGAAACACAAACCAGAATTTTTCATTATCAGTAACAAGAATGGTGAGTTGGAGGAATGGGAAGATGGAAACCAGTATTTATTAAACAGCTACAATACTCCAGTTCCTTTTCCTGGATTATCTCTTTAAATTCTTGCATCAACACAGCAAGGTAAGAATTACATGTCACCATTCTCTAGTTGGGAAAAATTTCGATTCAGATTAAGAAACTTGCCCCGATCTACCAGGTGGATCGATGGTGGTACTCAAAATGAGCCGAGGTCTCTGCTTCCAGAGTCCATGATGCTTCTTCCATCGGTGCAGAGATTTGGAGAATGTGCTTAATGTTTGTCTTTTTCCTTTTCCTTTGCATTCCTCATCATGGCCCACGAGTGCCTTTCAGAACAGCCTGACTGATCTGTCCACTCTCTGTACTAGTACGGCTGATTCTCTTTAAATTTTCTATGTTACTCAAGGAAAAATTGCAAGCAACAAAGTCAAATGATGAAGAAACCATTCTCCTCACTCCTAAATGTGTTACATATGGTGGTGGGGGCAGGGACAGACCACAAGCAGCATTTACTAAGGAGGATTTCGCACTTCCATCAGCTACCATGAAAGATAACATATGGACTGAACGTTTATTCCAAGCAACAGATTTGTTTCTAGTTACTCTCCAGAAGTTGAATGAAAGAGAGAGAGGAAAAAAAAAAAAAAAAAAAAAAAACACCTTTTAACAGCCATCTGAAAATACTCTCCAAATGAGAGAAATAAAGTTGATCTTTTTTCAGACTATGGAATTAACATTTTAAAAAATGAGTCATACTGATTCAATTTAAATGTATTTATTGAGCTACTATCACTATGAATCTACCTCTTTTTTGAGGAAGACATGCCATGTGTCCTCAAAAGCTTAAGTTCTGTTTTTTGGAGGAAAGGCATTCTTGCTATAGTAGACTTATTACACATTTGTTCTATACTATTGTCAAGTTATTTCTTTTCATTTATTTTGATCATTATCATATACGTAACCTGCCTTTTCAATATCATGATAGAGATGAAAATTTGTGTCAATAAATGGGGACACCTTCCTGTTTCCCATCATTTTATTTATAATCAATCATTTGCTTCATGTACCCCAGTTATTGGTTTAGATCTGGAAAGGTTCATAACTTTTGGCATTGCAAAATTCTTCAGGCTGAGAACAAAGGTGTTGTCGGGAAACCAAAATTTAGAAGTTAAGTTCAAATTGTTTCTAGCCTCCAGGCTCCTGACATATAAAAATATTAACAACATATGTCTAGTTATATTTTTAAACCACATGAGAGTTAAGTAGGATGAGCCTCTTTGAAATATTGTGCTTTTTGAAAATAGAAAGCAAAAGAAAATGAAAGAGAAAGCCGATAATTGCCTTCAAAAAATATATATTTGAACTTTTCTCATGCTCTCAGGTAAACCAATCTTATAAATGGGCCCTATTCTGTTCTTGGACCTTTCTTTCTGTTAGTCATCACTTCTTTTAAGGCTAAGTTGAATGTTCTTCACCTTCAAGAAGCCGTCTCTGACAAGCTCCTTCCTTCTCCCCATTAAGACTTTCTCCTTTTTTCAGTGATTGTCAGTGTGTGTACATGAGGTTCAATCTTGCTTTGTAATTGTGCCTTTCAATAGCTACTTACCTGACCTTCTGAAAGAAGAAATTTCTTTTGGAAATTCTTTGCAGCGAGGGCTGATCATATTAAGAAAAAAAAAAAAAAAAAAAAAAAGACTGTAAAATTTAGACCTCTGTAGCCTGAGAAACAAATGCTTATCAAAACAGAAAGTAGGTTTAAAATGGATGTGAAATTATCATCAAATGCTGTTGTTAAGTAAATAAAAGATGTAGTCTTTAAAATTGCAGTCATGGGGGAGGGAGATAAAAATTGTATCTTTAAGACATAAATAAATTTAGAGTTGGAGGATCTACTGTGGACTGTCAAATACTGGTGGATATTCTGAAAACATCCCCTTATCTTGTGAGTGCTGTTTTTCCAGGAAGTCCAGCCTTCCCATGCCGTAACTTTCATCTCCCTGAGACTGAAGTAGGGTTCTGACACTATGTGCTTTGTCTTAGAAGACGTCTCAGTTTACTAAAGCCTCAGATTTTCTCCAGCCTCAATTAATCTTATATCACGCGAATCATATACAGATATTCCAAACATAGACAACCTGACGTATCCAGAATTGAACTCTTCATCTTCCACTCTAAACTTCTTCCTACCATCATGGCAAACTTCCTCTTTCCAGTCATTCATACTAAAATATTGAGAGGGGCGCCTGGGTGGCTCAGTCAGTTAAGCGGCCAACTTCGGCTCAGGTCATGATCTCGCGGTCAGTGAGTTCAAGCCCCGCATCAGGCTCTGTGGTGACAGCTCAGAGCCTGGAGCCTGTTTCAGATTCTGTGTCTCCCTCTCTCTGACTCTCCCCCTTTCATGCTCTGTCTCTCTCTGTCTCAAAAATAAATAAACGTTAAAAAAATTTTTTTTAATAAAAAAAATAAAATAAAATATTGAGAGTCTTGATTTTCCCCTTTCTTTCTCTCACACCAATAGTCTTTAAAAGTGTCAAGATCATGAACAACAAGGGAAGACTGAGCAATGGTCACAGACTAGAGGAAACTAAGGAGACAGTGACTAAATGCAATGTGGTATCCTGGATTGGATTCTAGAACAGAAAAGGGACATTACTGGAAACCCTAGTGAAATCTGAATAAAGTCTATATTGTATTGTACCAATGTGAATTTTTTAAGTTGTATTTATTTATTTCTTTTGAGAGAGACAGAGAGGGAGTGTGAGCAGGGGAGGGGCAGAGAGACAGGGAGAGAGGGAGCATCCCAAGCAGGCTCTGCGCAGTCGGTGCACAGAACCCAACGTGGGGCTCAAACCCACGAAACTCTGAGATCACGACCTGAGACAAAAACAAGAGCCCTCTGCTTAACAGACTGAGCCACCCAGGTGCCTCCCGCCTCCAATGTGAATGTCTAAGTTTCAGCAACTGCGCTACAGTTATGTAAGATGTAGACATTAGGGAAACCTGACTAAAGGGATTGAGGGAATTCCCTTTACTATCTTTATAACTCTGCATCTAAAGTAATTTAAAATAAAATAAGAATAATTAGAATTGTGAATACATGAGATAATACCTGTAAAAATATTTATAAATTGTATAGAGCTGCCACAGTGCCATAACGTTAGGCATTATGATTATGTACATAATGATAATGAAAAGCAGTGCTTTAGAAGATGAGGGTATGCTTAATAATTGGGTGGTTTGAACTGACCAGCCCATTTTGCGAAATCAATGAAATAGCTTCAGTGTAGCTCAAATTTTAAGTGAAATTTTAAGTGAAGACAGTAGCTCAAATTTTAAGTGAAGACAAATTTTAAGTGAAGACAGTAGCTTCAGTGTAGCTCAAATTTTACGTGAAGACAGCTTCAGTGTAGCTCAAATTTTAAGTGAAATTTTAAGTGAAGACAGTAGCTCAAATTTTAAGTGAAGACAGTAGATGGCCCTCTGTGAACCTCACCTCTTGGCCTTTACACCCTTTTGGACTTCCCTCCCGCACTAAACAGGGCCAACTATGTGTAACCTGTAGAACAGTGAGGAAATGATAGTGCATGATTTCCAAGACTAAGTCATTAAAGACATTATGACTTTTGCCTTGCTATCTTGGAGTGATCATTCCAGAGGAAATCAGCCACCATATTTTGAGGATACACAAGGAGTCTATGGAGAGGCCCATGAGGGGAGAAACTGAAGTCTCTTGCCAACTTTCAGCACCGTGTGAGTAAGTCTTCTTGAAAGCAGACCCTCCAGGCCCAGCCACGTCTTAAGATGATGCAGCCCCTGCAAATGCCTCGTCTGCAACCTTATAAAAGACCCTCAGCCAGAAACATCCATCTAAGCCACATCTGCAGTCTTGACTCAAAGAAACAATGAATGCTTATCGTCTTACACCATTAAGCTATACAGTAATTCATAGGTACTAACAGATAACTAATACAACAGCCTTTAAAACATAAGCAAAAAGTGTTTGTCTCAAGATATCATGATATAAAACCAATGGTCTGACAAAAATAGACAAAAATAAGTCATATTCTGGTAGTAATTTGGTGAGAAATGTAGCTGTTTTTTTCTTTTTTTCTCTCATTCTTCCTTCTTTCCCTTCCTTCCTTCCTTCCTCCCTCCCTCCCTCCTTCTCTCCCTCACTCCCTCTCTCTTCTTTCCTTACTCTCTTCCTTTCTTTCTTTCTTCCTTTCTTCCTTCCTTCCTTCCTTCCTTCCTTCCTTCCTTCCTTCCTTCCTTTCCTCTTCCTCTTTCTTTCTTTTTCTTTCTTCCTTCCTTCCTTCCTTCCTTCCTTCCTTCCTTCCTTCCTTCCTTC